>NW_027185397.1:905000-1082500 GCF_022577435.1 Embiotoca jacksoni
AGCAGATGAAGAAAGAAGTCGGGAGGCTGGATCAGCTGGCCTGTGATCTGCCGTGCAAGCCAAGCTGTCTGATTGGCTGGAGGGCTGCAGGGCCATCTTGCCTCCCTGGCAGGCAAGTGGCTCAAGCAGTTTGGTTGAGGAGGTGTGTGTGTGTGTGTGTGTGTGTGTGTGTGTGTGTGTGTGTGTGTGTGTGTGTGTGTGTGTGTGTGTGTGTGTGTGTGTGTGTTTATGGGGGTGAGGGGGGAAAGGACTTGGAAATGCAGAGGGTGAAAATGTGTGGGTGTTGGTGTGTTGGAGCGTCTTATGACTGAGAACTGTGAAGATGAGGGAGGGATGGCTATTCAGTATGTGTGTGTACACTGTAGCATATGTGTGTTTGACTGTATATATATGTGTGTGTGTGTGTATGCACCACAGAGTATATATAAAAGTGGACATAGCTTCCTGTCTGAAAAATGAGGCCTTAAGCTGCAATACCAGTGAGTGCCACTAGAGGTGGGCTCCAAAAAGCCTCCGGCTCCATAGACTCCCATTCAACTTCTCTCATCAAATCCAAAGTGAATCAAATGTGTCCATCAGTTATCTCGGTGTTGTTAGCTAAAGTCACTCCTTCTTATTAGTTTTCTGGAGGTCCATCTGAAAATAATCCCTCATTCATTAGAAAAGAAGATTCAAGAAGACCTGTTTTTGGGGGCGTGTCTGTTTGATTGACAGGCCTGTGGTGCAGTCAGGTTACAGCTATCGGTGGGCGGGACGTAGTATCGTCAGGTTTCCGATCAGATTGGTCAGATCCACCGCTGGCTCCTCCCCCAGCTCGTCCAAATATGGTCACTTCCTGCTCCAAACCGCTCTGAACTAGCAAAGATGGTGACGGACAGAATCTGAACTGGAGGATTCATAACGTTCACAAACCAACGATGACGTCACTTTTAGTCTCCGCTTGGTATGCACAGAAAGGAATCTGCAGATTAAAAATGTCACTTTTTTAATGACGTAATGGTTTATGATTGAGTTTATTGCATTTTATATTTCACTGGGTTTATCAAATGTAGTTCCTTACATCCTCTTCCTTAGTTTTGCTTATTTGTAATTGTCCCTCATTTGAAACATAAATGAACACAGTTTTTATTCAGTCAATCATTTTCTTGGTTATTACTTAATTACCTTAAATGACCAACAGCATGTCTAGAGGTATTTAACCCCATCCAGCCACAAGAGCATCAGTGATGTCCATCTAGCTGCCAGTCAGTGTCCCAGTTGATCCCAAAGGTGATGGATGGTTCTGAAATCAGAGCTCAGTGCAGGCACGTACAGTTTCTCCACAACAAAACAGAAAATATTTCTTTATGGGCTCTATGTCTTTGTGCACGGGAGCACGGTCATGTTGAAACAGGAAGGGGGCAAACACAAACTGCTGCCACAAAGTTGGATTCACACTGTTGTCACATCAATATCAAATCCAACTTCATTTCAACTTCCATCTACAAACAAACACATGAGCGAGGGTTTGTTTGTGGACAGTGAAATATTTGGGGATCGTGTTGTGTTTTTGTGCAGCAGACGCATGTCCAAGCCTCAGATGGTGAAGCGCAGCCTGTGGATGGGCGGGTCAGAGCGAAGCAGCGGGCCGGTGCTGGCTCTGATCTGAGCTGTAGCAGGGACACAGCACAGGCTCAAATGTTAAACCAAGGTCCTTTGTGTTATTGCTGACATTATGTTTCATTCTGTAATTCCCCCCTGGCGTGCACTTTTGATGATCGTACAGCACACGCAGACACAGACACTGAGTGGGCGAAGTGGACTGGGCCCCATAATGACCAGTGCTTGTACCATAATAGCCTCAAACGCCTCAACTGTCGATGCTTTTGACCGTCGCACCGCAGCTGCCCAATACTCATCTTAGGAGACGTCACAGACTGTTTTTTACAGTCCATGCAGAACATAGAGTCAGTTTTAAAGACTTACTTTATTGTAAAAATACAGATTTGATTGCGTCTGTGTGGTTCGAGCCAATAAAGATGAGTTAAATTAGACATGAATACAGAGACATTAACTAAAAGTTTCATTTTCATTGTAATGGACCATTTTAATACTGCTTAAAAATGAGGACAGAAGAGCTCGATCTCTAAAAATTTAATTAAATGAGCACCGAGTCTTAAATTTCCCGGTGTGAGGGGAATACATTATATGGTGAAACCATAACATAAGTCATCTCAGGACACTTAAGGTCCTTACAACAGAACTTTACAGAGAAACACAAGAGTTCAACCATCCCAAATGAGCGACAGCTAGAAGGAAAAACTCCCTTTCAACAGGAAGAAAACCATCTGCCTTGACCGGTTGAGGAAAGAGGAGAGCAGAGAGAGAAAAGAACAGCATAGACAGACAGTGAACAGTAAACACTGGGTAGGTTGGTGGAGCCAGTCAAAAAAATATGTAGCTCTAAAGTCAGAAAAAACATAAAAAGAAAAAGTAAATAGCACAAAGCTACAAGAGAGAGAATGTGAATGAGATGCACCGGTGGCATAGAAGTACATGGGGGGTGAAAGGGAGGAGCTCAGTGCATCATGGGAGGAGTTCAGGGTCTTCTGAGCCAGCCCAAACTACAAGCTTTGTCAAAAAGGAAAGTCTCATCTTACAAATAGAGAGTGTGTCTCCTGATTCACAAAAAGCCTGCACACTGACAGCGAAGTGATCTGTTACGATGGACGATCAAAAAGTTCCCAGACTGCTCCTTTTTCACGTGAAGGATGAGGAGGACCATGACGTGGACGGAGCCGGCGGGAGCTAAGTTCTCCAAGTTTCATTGCATCACCACCTGAGTTACACGCATTTTTGTGAGGCGTATCGGTGGTTCGGCCGTGCACCTGGAACTTGAGCAGAGAGCACACGTCAAAGTTAATGTCAAATCTTTGGGGAACAGAACGTAGTCCAGAGGAGACAGGTCCAGTGAATTGAGGCGGTGGAGAGCTACGATTGGGTTTTTGTGGGCAACAAACTCGCCCGTTTTTAACGCTTTGCGAACGGCCATGTTGTCGTGTTGGAGAACCCTGTTGCCGTGGCGCCACAGTTCAGGTGCTTTGGAGTTTTCCCTCAGAAGGTCCCAGTAGAACTCGTGTTGAGTTGAGGTGTTGAGGTGCTGAGGGAAGAATTCACGGTGACACAACACCAACGTCAAAGAAAACCCGCCTGGCTACTCTTCAGGCTCATTGCAGAGTACGGATAAAAGGAGTTACTGCCACTGGTGTTTGTATCTGCTGTCGATGGTCTTCTGCTGTGAAAAATAAGGAGAAACCAATTTAAGTCTTCATCGGATAATTTACCTCAGACTCGCTGTTTCACTGTGTGCAGGTGTAACAGAGCTTTTCTAAAACATCGGTCCAGGACCGACCAGTGAGGGACGAGACGGCGTGACAGTCAGGTTAAAGCAACTTTTAGCCACCGCTAACTTTCACCGTGATACTGATGCTCATACAAAGCAGGAGGAAAATGACAGGAGGTGTAACCATGGCGCCAGATGCTGGTTGTGATGCACAGTTTCGTTGTTTACCAGGTCAAAAGAAAAAAGAGATTTATTCATTCTCATCTTTACCGTGGATCGTTTTCACAAAAATATGTAGACAGTTTAATGTAGACGTAGTCTCAACCTTTCATGATCTCCACTGGTGGTGGTGTCAGTCCCTGTGTGTGTGTCTGTGTGTGTCTATGTGTGTTTGTGCGTGTGCGTGCGATGACATCACCTGGTGTGGCTCTTTGTTGCCGTGACACCCATGGCCTTCTGGAGCCCAGACACCCCCTGTAGAGTCCAGAGAGACATGTCACCTTGATCAGTGTCCCCCGGAGACCGCCACCACACTCTCTCTCTCTGTTTCTAAAACTGACATCACGATGGTGACGGAGATTTCCACTGACTCGTTTCTAACTAACTACGACCTGTAAATAATAACAACAGAAACCCTGAATCCAACTGATTCACTGTTCCCTCACTTGGAAAGAGCTGTCTATCCATGTAAACACATTTGTTGTGTGAGAACAGGAAAACACGCCTTTTTGCTTTCTGTTCACACACCAGAAACACAGATAGGATGTTCATGGATCTATTTACACACGTCTTTGAGAGATTATCCTGCAGTTACAGCTTTATTACCCAAATAATTGACGAGAGGAAAAGTTGAATGCAGCAGCAGCGTAAATACTGACACAGATTAGATTAGTATGCCTTTTAAAAGAATTCAGGATGTAATGTCCATCCATCCATCCATTATCTAGACCCGCTTTATCCTGAACAGGGTCACGGGGGGGCGGAGCCTATCCCAGCTCACATTGGGCGAAGCTGTGATACAGGACGTAATGTAATAAAATATAATAAAAATGGCTGTAAAGAGAATATTGATGCAGTCTGGCTGCAGTGGTCATTTAGATGTTGTTATTTACACATATGGATGAATATGTGAACAGGCAGTTTTTAACTTTACATGATTAAGATGATGTCACGCTTCTCAAATCAATTAGGAGCCTTGAAGACAATATGGACAATATGGACAACAGCTCGCCAGCGGCTGCGGCTGCAACCCCCCGACCCCCCACTGGGAAATCTTCATCATCTCTGCCCAAGCACAACTTCCAAGGACGGTGTCGGGGGTGGGGGGTGGGGGGGGGGGGGTGGTGGTGGTGGTGGTGGTGGTAAGGGGGGGAGGGGGGTTGCAGTGCTCTCCAGAGCTGCCAGTTTCTCTCTTGTGACAGGTGATAAAGTTTGAAATGCCAAGCCGGTGCACTGTGGGCGCAGGTGTGGAGAATATGTCCAGGAATAGCCAAACGCTCTGTTCACAAGTCTCCTGACACCACGGCGATAAATGCCGCCCCCGCCGAACCACCGTCAGGCCGGAGACAATGATCCGGGTCACCTTGGGTTCTGGGGATTTTGTTGTTGTTGTTTGTTTTTTTAGGGGCGGAGGGGGGGGGGGGGGTATTATTATTTATATTTTTATTGGGCACTTCCTGCTGCAGTATTTGTTTGGATGTTTGCATCAGGGTGATTTGTCCAAATTAGATTTTTTTTTTCAAAAGAACAAAAGAGTCATCAGCCATGGTGAACGTTGCCAAAAAAGACAGAGATAATGGCGCCTGTGTCCTCGTCTAATCCCTAATAATTAAATTCACTGCTTCTCCGGGGACTTTATAGATGTCAGGATGGAGCTCCTTCAGAGACTCAGTTATTTTGAGGTGGTAAACACTTCATTTCCAGTTGAACACCCAGTAAAAACCTGACTGGATCTTAAAAATGAGGTAGCCAGAGGTGGATCAACTTAAAACAACAAACTGATATTAACACTCTATATTGATTTAACCCTCATTTGAAGTTTTGCCAGAATCAAACTAACTGCATGAACTGCCAAAAATAATAGATTACATTTATCCTATTTATTTATATGTCAGTGTTTGTAAAAAAAAATAATTCACCTCAAAGTGTGTAACAAATAGGAAAAATAAAAAATGCACAATGGAATTGAGTAAAAATATCAAAATACGAATAAACTTTGTACAGATTACGGTTATACAGAAAGGGACAGACAGAAATACTGTTTATCTTTCTTAAATCATTTGTAACATTTGTTTGATATGAGTTTGATCAAAAGTAGTCTGTACTGTAGTTTATTCTGAAGCTGTTTAAATCTTCATATATTGTAAATTAAAAAAATTACAGGGTCCACAAACATCTTAAAACATTCAAGAAACCAGTTCAGTTGAAACTGCTGCCATTGTACTTCCTCATTATGTCACAAGTCTGGTTTTAGAGATTGAAAAGTTCTAAATGGACTTGAGTGAAATAGTTTTTCAGAGTTTTAAAACCACGTGAAACGGACAGAGCAAACTCCACCTGCTGAAGAAAGTTGTGAAATGTGGTTCTTTAATTTTAATTTGACTTATCAGAGTTTTTGATGAAGCTTTATATCCATGAATAGTATATCTCTGATTTGATTGATTTTAGTAGCATCTTCTGTGGTCTAACTGAAGCCTCAGCTGTTTCTTCTCATTTGAGCACACAACGGCCCTTTCTTTAAATGTTACACCGTAGGCCCCAATAAATACACTGTAGCATGCACTTCCTTGTAATTTTGGACAGCTGTTGTTCTTATCCGGGCTCATTTTACCATTTACTGCGGTGTTTTAGCATTCTCACATTAGCCTCCTGACCGTCGTCTCTGTGTGGCGACAGGGGCTTCAAGATGTTTTCAAATCTCTGCTGCTAATGTCTTGCTGGGGGTGGCCATCTGTTTTTGCATCTCCCACCGAAGCTGTGCCGGGACGGGCTCCTGGCTCCTGCCTTCACTCGGCTTCTGTTGGGGGTAATAATGTGTGCTGGTTCTGGGAGCCCAACTGGTGTCCATGAGTTTGTCCTTTACCGCCACTCATCCTTGTCCCAGTCACGCCACAGTGAGGGCAGAGAGCCATGCGGTGATGGAGTGGACTTCAGGGGGCTGAGAGACGACTGCAGTCAGCCAGAGTGGAGTCGCTCTCTCCTCTCTGCAGCATCCTGCCACTACAGACGTATCTTACATTCACCATTACACTCGCATCCAGAGGGGCTCTCTCATATCATGATGGCAAAGAGTCTAATAAGCTTTGGGGCCTTGAACACAATGTTTTGGTGAGTTGCAGGTGAAAGCATATTCATAGTTCTGGCGACATCCACTTGGAAAATGGTTTGTTTACTGTTGTATTGCGTGTATTATTTAAGCAATATTACACTCGAGGGTGTGCTTTAACGACCGCATCGCTGCCGTGCCAATAATCACGTTAAAACACCCTCGAGTGTAATACTGTGATCATACAAGTTACCAACTAAATAAAACATGGAATCTAAATGTTTTCATATTCTGGAGAAATTCACTCTAAAATATAAAACTCTTTGTTCGTGCGATCTCCGTTTCCACGGCAACACATGGAGTGTGACTAAGAACTGGAAACCAATCAGCCCCGTCAGTAGGCTCTTATGTAACGTATGTAATGTTTCCTACTCCAGGAAGTAGTCGGACCCTTAGCAACCACCCTAGCAACAGAGAGGATTTCTAGTCTCCAACTGAATAAATACAGAAAAATAGAAACACTAAACTGATCAGCTAGCTCAGTCTGGTTGGAACAAAGATATCTGAGGAACAAAGATATTTGATGAACGAAGATATCTGATGAACGAAGATATCTGATGAACAAAGATGTCTGATGAACGAAGATGTCTGATGAACGAAGATATCTGATGAACGAAGATATCTGATGAACAAAAATATCTGATGAACGAAGATGTCTGATGAACGAAGGTATCTGATGAACGAAGACATCTGATGAACCAAGATATCTAATGAACAAAGATGTCTGATGAACGAAGATATCTGATGAACGAAGATATCTGATGAACCAAGATATCTGATGAACAAAGATATCTGATGAACAAAGATATCTGGTGAACAAAGATATCTGATGAACAAAGATATCCATGTTCTCATGTGTTTTTAACATTTTAGCTCCGTGTCATGTGTTCAAACCAAACGGGTCCAGCTAGCCTCCTCTAGGATTGTAAGTGCGTGACTATCGGTGGTGTTACGGTACGGGTGCTCGGAGCGACCAAAAAGGACCAAAAGAGACCCGACTTCACCAAATGGGTCATTTAATAGAACTATAACAAGTAGAAACTACATTATATTACATGTTATATAATATTCTATTCTAATTCTATTTTCTCATTGAGGAGGTGGAGGGATGTTTCTAGTGATGAGCAGGATGTGATGTCATGAGGATTTGAGCACATTTCAAATGTTCAGTTGACCAATCAGATCTCTGGGTCGGAACTACTTGTTGTATAATTAGGATCTAGTGGCAGTGACCTTCCTTTAATCATTTAAATGAGGCTGAATCAGTGGTTATAAGCAATCCTGCAACATGGAGGCATTCTGTATACAAATATACATGCTGTATACTGTAAAGATTAACATATAAGTAGGTTTTTATTACCAATTACCAAGACAAACGTGACTTGATTGTGACTTTTTTCAGTTTTTTTACTTTTATCAACTTTGTTTTGCTCCTAATTTCCGGTTATTCGAAGAGCAGAAAAGTATTTCTCGAATCAGTCGAGCCGACAGTGGAGCAAAGTCAGGACTTCCTCTGAGGCTCTCGCTTCAGCAAATGTGCTGATTTTGACACTGAGCCATTTGAGGGGTGACTCGAGCCATAGATCAGGGTAATTGTGGCATTAGGCGGCAAATTGGAGCTAAAATAACCAGATGCAGGGGCAGATAGCCACGTCCCACTCCAGCGACAGTTATCCCAAGTTCAAGGAGAGTTCAAGCGTAGAGAAGATCCTGTAACCCCATCGGGTCCGAGCGTGCCGACTCCGAGAAATTATCTTTACAAATATACGATTTCCGAAGGGTGTAATTGTCTTCATGCTTATGGTCATCCACGCCTCATTTCATTTTCCATAAGTCTATATTTTCCTTGGCCTATTACAAGGGTATGTCGCTCCTGGGGCTAGGGAACGATGTGACCCTCTCTTTTTGTCTTTTCAGGAAGCCCTTTCTGAAAAACTCCTGTCAACATGGATTGCAAGAGACAGCAGTCATGTAAACTTTTATGACGGCAATAAAGAGCCGAAGGACCGCCCACCGGTCATCCATCCAATCCCACATCAGCAGGCAGCAGCCCAGCCCTAACAGAGAAACATGGGAACGTGACATCGGCCATTAGGAGACCGCTGTCCAATGATTTTCACCTATGACATCAAGCGTCACCATTTTCTGGTGAGTACTTGTGTTTTTTAAACACGGCCTCTGACAGGAAATCATTGGTACATGCTTTATAGCATGTTGTTGTCATGGTGACGCCCAGACACTCTCTAATGGGAGCTGTTTGAGGAAAATAGTTTACTATTATTTTTCTTGAGGTTAAAATTGCACATAGGAATAAAAATAAACAGAACAATGTCACATTCTTCATGAATGTCATATTTATTTTTATTTTTTTACACTGAAACATTTTTTAACAACTGACAATGAAATATGCAGATTAAGATTTACATAAACAAAAAAATATATGCATAAGAAACGTACTGAGAGTTATTGCAACAAACACCAAAATCAGGAAAACCAATATTGTTGTTGCCCATAAAAATAATGAACATGTTTTCATTTTCTGCTTGATTTCACAACGGACGCATCATTTCGCAACGAGTCCTGCAACCTACTGTTTTCTTAAATGTCACGCAATTAGTATTATTCTCATAAACTGTCTAATGCTACAAGCTGCTGATTTACTTTTAAGACAATGGCAAACAATCATTCTTTCAATTGCATCACTTCATTAGCTCCTACAATGAGAGTCCAATTACCCAAAATCCCCATTCCCGCTCTCTATGGCTCCATCTTTAACTGTCTGCAGGCACTGGCACGGTGCCAGGGTGCATTCAGCGTGTTCTGATCCACTGTAATTATCTCAAATGTTCATTATTTTGCAATTTATTCAGAAGGTGTGACAGCGTTTAAGTTTTGCCCAGTTTTCTCAAATTCGGATGAGGCCAGCGGCACGATGGCTAAATGAGCTGTCGTATAGATCCCTAATATGCAAATGTGGCTGCAATTAAAGATGATATTGTGATGTTAAAAGGAAAAATAAATTTAAATTAAAAAAATTTGAAAACAACTTAGAATTTTCCCAACAACAAGATGTGTGGTCGTCCGAGCAGGAAAGCGACTTTGACGAAGCTTTTTACATGAGGGTGGAGCGCGGGGGGGCAGAGGGGGGAGAGGGGAAGGGGGATTGGGGAGGGTCCGTGGCTTTAGGCAATGACTAAAACACGATCAACCTTCTCCCCATCTCCTCACGCTGCCGCGGCCCACAGCCCCCCGCTAATTAAAGTGATACAACATCTCACAGGCCAGTGCGCACATCTAATGGGCTGGGTGAGGCCCTCCCGCCTCATATACTCTCACTATATGACCACACACACACACACACACACACATACACACACACACACACACACACACACACACACACATACACACACACACACATACATACATACACACACACACACACACACACACACACACACACACACACACACACACACACACACACACACACACACACACACTCCTGCTTCCAAGGATCATGAACCCAGCATGGTAGCACCGATCAAAGCCTCTTATCCTGACCCCGACGTCTAATGTGCATCTGACCTAAAACAGAGGAGATAACAGAGAACAGGTCACATGTTGGTGTCCAGTGTCACTGCGTACAACATGATTTACACTGAACGAGGAGCAGAGGGTCACCTGACACTCATGTTTGATGGTCCTGAAACAAATACCCAACTTTTACTGAGCTTTGTGACGATGCATCAGAGGAACACAGTCACACTCAGGTCATCATTTAGTTTTAGATAAGAAATCGTGAAGAATATGCGGTTGACGTTATTTGAAGACTTTAAAGGTTTATGATATATCGACAATATTATTTTATCATATCATTGATTTAGTTTCATCATCTGTGATTGAATAAAAAGACAACACGACACTGATTACAGCATTATTTCCCTTCAATCACTCAGTGAAAACAGATGGAAGGAAGACTTTAAAGAAAGACTCTCTTAGAAAAGGAAAATCATACAAAGAAATTAATCAAGAAAAATCAAAAAGTGGTAAAAAAAAAAAAAGAAATAAAACAAAAGCCAAATGAAAAAAGACAGCAGAAGAAGAGCAAAAGAAGAAAAATATTATAAAGGCTGATGGTTTAAAGAAAGAAAAGGACGGTCAGACAAACAAAGATAGATACAAAGAAAGATATAAAACTATTGTCAAAAAGAAAGAAAGACGAACAAAGCAAAAAACCCAACAACAAACGCTTTAAGAGAGGAGATTATAAAGAAAAAGCAAGACAGACACTTTGGACAGACAAGGCAAAGAGAAAGCAAAATCCCCCCAAAAATAAATAAAGAAAATAAAGGAAAACAGGAGGAAAACAAAAAGCCCAAAAAATAGCACAAGAAAAAGACATAAAAATACTTCTTAAAGAAAAGAATAAATGACAGCCAAGAAAGACAGAAATACAAATATCAATACAAAGAAGGGGTGGAAAGAATGGAAATGAAAGACAAACACAGAAACAGTGATGGACTTCTCAAAGAAAGACGCAGAGAAAACAAAGAGGAGGCGAAGCAAACACTCATCAAGCAGCCTGTGTTTGGTCATTTGGAAACTCTTCTTCTTCTTGGATGATGTTCCCTTGAACCCAGTGTGTGTGTGTGTGTGTGTGTGTGTGTGTGTGTGTGTGTGTGTGTGTGTGTGTGTGTGTGTGTGTGTGTGTGTTCGTGTGTGTGTGTGCACACAAACACACGCAGACGCACACATTGGCTGCCACGCCTCAAGTTTCGCCTGCCAACATCAAAAATGAAGTGGTCAGTGGACAGCTTGGCTTGTCACAGGAAGCAGTGGGCAACGATGCCACATGTAGCTCAGAGGACAGGCCAAGGAGGGGCTGGGGGGAGGACAGGGGGGTGGGGGGGTGTCAGAGGGAAATGGAGGGAACCGGGCGGTAGGGAAGCATCTCCGAGCACCCCCTAACCTGATCTCATCACGCCACATCTGTTCAGCAGTGAACCTGCTCGTGGCTCGGCGTCGTCATCCATATCTGATGAGTGTTACAGGTTTTTTGTGTCATTTTGAATTTTATATTGTTTTTGAATATTAGGGCCCTCCCCTGTCTGCATTAATGAGAACAGCTCTAATACCTTTTGACTTTGAAAACTTTGACTTTGCAGCTACTTGGTGTGTTGGTGTAAACACAGCCTGATTGTTTCCCACTTTGGAAGCGCTTGAAGCTGCTGTTCCTCTCATGACCACTAGGTGCCGGGTTTATAAGATTATCATTACTTTATAAAGCCAATTCATATATAGATGACTAATCACGAAATTCTTCAGAACTTTACAGCATAAAATGTGCAATACAACAGAAAATCACAGCAGACAGTGCAGTAGACTACAGAAGTTAAAATCTATTGTAAAACAGACAGTATGAAGAAAATAAAGTCGGTATAATCTGATCCCATCTCCTAGTCTTAGTTTTAAAAGGGCTGCTCTCCCTCCCAAGCTGTTTGGTGTGTATTTCCACGTGATTCCCTTTGTTCAGGTGGCTGTAGAAGCGCTCATCAAACAGGACAGGACTGCCTGAAAAGTGGATTGTTTGTAGATTTATTTCCAGTCCACTGGATTAGTGTGAAAGATGCTGGACCAACCTGGAGATATATCAATAGTAGATTTGTAATTTTAGAAACCTGAAAAGCCCAAACACTTTTAAATCTACGTGCTGTATGAGGGAACTTTCAAGGAAGCAGTCTGGTAACATTAAAAGTGACGAGATACTAAAGCGTGAGTATTTTGATTTTTTTTTTTTTTTTTTGTTAAAGGTAGTTAAAAGTATATCTGTTATGGATAACTACCTCCTCCCCTCCATGTATATATATATACTATGTTACAGATCATTACTTGTTACTTTATATGATGTCATATTTGCTGCTCTTGGTTTGTTGAATTAATCAATGAAAATATGCAGTCAATCAGAACTAAAGGTCAAACATGGCAAGGCAGTTTTATTTAGTATATAGCACCTTTTACCAATAAGGCACAGTTCAGCTGAATGTTGCACAAACAGGATTCTGTTTGTGCAACATTCAGCTGAACTGTGGTGTAACTTTGATCTCCCACTCTCTTTATAGCTCCGCCCCCCTGTTGCGATCTCGCTGAAAATATTGTATTTATGTTATTTATCTGATATATGAGCAGCTGTTTCTTTCCAGCTCAATGTGAGAGTCTCGGCTGTGTTTCTGTCCTCTGATCTCTGTGTGTCAGTCACATGGTGCGGAGTGGACACAGGTGAAGAGAGCGAGGGGAGATCGTCAGCTTGATCATCGATTGCATCGGTAGTGTCGTTCTTTTAGACTAGATTGAAAATAAATACATTTCAAAAAAGCTTAAATTGATCGCCAAAATATACCTGGGCAGCCCGTCCAAGTAGGTCTATGTGTGGGAAGCACTGCATATTGTTCGAACCTTCTGCGATCTACTGAGAACCTACGATGTCGGTATAAACCTGCGACTACTTCAGTCGACAGTCTCCTCCCGTTCCACTGCGCGTTACCATTTTCTAAATCCCTGCTTTATCAGGAAACAACAACAACAACCTCTGAGCAGCAACGTGCTAAAAAATTACAAGTTTTGACAAAGATTTTGAACGTGCAACGAGGCAGTACCGCCCGAGTACCATCCAGCCCTGTTGTACGAGTACACCGGCCGAGATGATTGTGATTGGTTTAAAGAAATACAAACCAGCTGGAGCAATTTTCCCCTGTAGCAGAATGACAGGTGCAGCCAGACCATTCTTCAGCGCTGGGAACCAAACCAGTGTTCCATCAGATGGACAGAAAAACATCTCCGAAAGGATGAGTAACAGACATATTTGCTTATTCACAATAAAAGGTATCAATAATTGCGTCAATGTTGGGTATTCAGCTTGTTCTGCTGCTCCAAAGTGAACAAAAATACAATAAATGCAGCTTTGGTGTTTAACAGCTTATCTGCCGTCTAACCACATAACTAAATAACTTCCACAAGCTAAAAAAAAAAAAAAACTGTCGCCATCAATGAATATGTAACACCTGTAATATAAATCATAAAGTGCAGCTGCAGCTTTTGTAAAAGTGTTTCTTAATGTTTTTGTAATGCATCCCTGCTGAAGTACAATAACAATTTTATTCAGTGGAACCAAATACAGATTTATTCATTTTAACGCACACAAATGCAAACCACTTACAAGACCATTTTTTTTAACATCACTAATGTTGCAAATTTGCAGCAGATATTTAATAGAACAAATTCTCCATCTGCACATCGACTGAGTTATTATATGATTATGTCCTCTGACTGTAGCACCACAGGAGCACAGCAGCCTGCCCCTGTCTGAATGGTGAGGTGGGATTCAGACTCAGAAGGCTCCTGTAATTGGGGAGACAAAGAAAGAAGAGCGAGCGAGGTTTTAACAATCCCACGTCAGCAAGGCTCCATCAGCCGTGAAACAAAAGGGACCCGGTGATTTATCCGGCAGAAGGAGGGGGAGCGAAGGCAGCGAGGAATTATCCGGAAAGGTCATCCTCAATTTCTGCCCAGAAATGATCTTTTCCCACTATGTAATAAACATTTATCTGATCCCTTTATTGGCTTTATTAGATCTGACAGTTTAGTTAAGCCATTTCCAGCCGCCGCCGCAGGTCGTGACAGTTAACGTTGTGCAAAAAGTTCCATTGCCTACGTGTGTGTTCACCGGACTGAAGGGGCAAGGACAGTAGGTCTGGGCCTGGCATTATTACCACTGTGAAATAAACGCTGTGCAGACCTGCTCATGCACATTTAGATGCCCATAAATATCCCCTCAGCACATGGCAGAACAGAACATCCAGACACCGGAGTAGACTGGATGTTGTGTTATAGGTGAACATTTGAATGTCAACTGGATGTGAAGCTGCACTTTTGTAAGAGGGAAATGGTCCTGACAAAATAAATACCTCATAACAAAGGACCTTAAAGTGATTTAAAGTACCTTGTAGAAGCAGTTTTAAACACAGCAACAGACATGGAATATATCTGTGCAATAGCAACGACAACTGATGCGTTAAAGGAGCAGTCACATGTGGCTTTTTGAAGAACTATGAAGCCACAAACAAAGCTGTTCATATGCAAAGTGTACCCCGAAACACAATTATGAATTAGCCCCTTAACATTTCAGTAAAATTTGCATATAATGCATCGTCCAGGCAGACCCAAAGTAAATGGAAGGCTGTTCTTGAACCATTGTTTGGTCTCTTTTTAAATTTGATCCCCAACAGTCAGAGTAACGATAGGTGTTACTGGCACTGAGTCATATACATTTGAACACACAAAAGTTTTTTATTCTCACCTGAATATTTTTTTTCAAAAATAATTTATATTTTTTTTAAAAAACACATCAAACTATTCAAAATTAAGTTAGTAAAAGGTCCATCTGGCATTCTACTCATGATAAAACGCTTGAAAAACAGAAACCAAACACATTTCGGCTCCGTTAAAGCTCCAACGGCCCGCGGGTGGTCTGCTAAGGGGTTAAAGCAAAGCAACAGACAGATCAAAAATGTTTCAGCTGCACTTGGAGCTGCATCACAATACTGTAACAGTCTGGGTGTCATGTTAGTGTTGACTGTTTGAAATGTCACTCGATTTGTTCTTATTGTCATTTTATTCATATCAACTGTTCAGAGAGGATAAAAAACAGTCGTTGTGGTTAATGAGGTGCCCGTCAGTCAATTCTGTGACCAATGACAATGATCTGTGTGGGACAGCCCATCTGTGATTGGACAAGAGCCAAGGGAGGGTGTGTTGTTGTTCTTCCCCACTTGTTGGAGAAGTGTGTTAGTTCGAGAGTGTGCTGAGTTAGAGATGCTGCTCAGAGAGCTACTTGTATGAATTGTGTTTGGCGTTGGCTACGTCCCACAGTGGTCTGTGTATCGTTCATAATAAAGTTCCAGCAAACCGGCCACCGTCTGGCAGTTCTAGAGACGTTACAATACTCGAAATAATACAGTTATGGGATGCATGTCGTGATTCAATCTGAGTAGTTGTTGAGATAGTTACTATTAAATTCACAACACGTTAGGATAACAACATTCCTGGATGAAAGACGATTCACTTGTTATAACGAAAAAATCTCTTAAAGTCCTGAGATAATTCATCTAATTAAGACCAAACAACAAAACAAAACATTGTCACAAGGATCAGTCTTGAAACTTCCAACAACATGGAACTAAAGTCTCGTAAAGTCAGTGAGAGTCAGGCATGTTGGAGATTGTGACATATTTCAAATTGAAACTGGACATTCAGGCAAGATAACAGAATGAAAATGGTCTGAAGAGAATCACATCCCATCTCTTTTTTCATTTTTGGCATTTTTGCTTTTATTAAAGAGTTTAATTAGAGTAGAGTAGGAAATATGGGGAAGGAGAGCGGGGGAAAGACATGTAGTGAAGGTCCAGCCAGCCTGGGAGTCAAACCAGGGACTCAGTGCTAACAGCTTTTGCTTCCCAGTGGTACCCGTCCTAACCACCCGTCTATAGAGTCACCCATCTCCCAGTGGTGCATCAGTAACTGATATCCCGACACACACGTCAATGACATTAGCAAAGTGAAGTGCTCGTTGTTATGATGAAAAAGGTTAGCTAGTCAAACTACATTTTTGTGGAAACATCATAGACTGGATATAAAAGTGTTCGTAGCTTCAGGTCTGTAAAATGGTTCTGATCCAGAAGTGTCTTCAGCTGCAATACCAGCGAGTGCCACTAGAGGTCGGCTCCAAAAAGCCTCCGGCTCCATAGACTCCCATTCAACTTCTCTCATCAAATCCAAAGTGAATAAAATGTGTCCATCAGTTATCTCAGTGTTGTTAGTTAAAGTCACTCCTTCTTATTAGTTTTCTGGAGGTCCATCTGAAAATAATCCCTCATTCATTAGAAAAGAAGATTCAAGAAGACCTGTTTTTGGGGGCGTGTCTGTTTGATTGACAGGCCTGTGGTGCAGTCAGGTTACAGCTGTCGGTGGGCGGGACGTAGTATCGTCAGGTTTCCAATCAGATCGGTCAGATCCACCGCTGGCTCCTCCCCCAGCTCATCCAAATATGGTCACTTCCTGCTCCAAACCGCTCTGAACTAGTAAAGATGGTGACGGACAGAATCTGAACTGGAGGATTCATAACGTTCACAAACCAACGATGACATCACTGATGGATGAAGACATCACTGATGGTTGATGACATCACTGGTGGTTGCTGCTTGTGAAAAATGTACGTTTATGTTTCAGAGAACAGGATGAGTTGTCAAAGCTTTTTGCAACATTATACAATAAATGAAACAAGAATGATGTTTTTGTTATTATTATTATTATTATGTTTTAAATATATATTGACACGTACCAAAAGATATCTGATTAAATGTATGCACACAAAAAAAGTATATTTATGTTCTGTATTCTACTGTATGTAGGAGGTTATGAGCTCCTTCAGTCTCTACCTCCGGTTATCCTGCAGTCATCCAGCGTGCTGCTGGAACACACTGTCATGGTTTCTGTGTGTTGTGAATATGCTGGAGGAGGTAATGAAATGAAACCTGCCATCTAGTGATTAGCAGGTTACAAATCCTCTGTAAACTCTGATAAACGCTGCTTTAAGACACTCTGCTGTCCTTCTATAATGACAGCCACTCCTGCTGTTGATGCTTGCATCAGTATGCAGCGATAATGGTGCGCTTGCAGAGGCAGTTGGGGTTGTAAACAACGTCTGTCATTCAGGTTAATAGACTTGAGGGCATTGTAATGGCTTTGTACCGCTTTCGCATTCACTGCACCAAATGTGTGGAGTAAAGCGCCGGAAGATCATTTTACCTTGAAAATAGATTAAATAAACCTTTCAACTCTTTCATAGCTCTATCTTCAAGGACACCCCCACCCCGCCAACACCCCCCTACCCCCACCACCACCACCCCTCTTTGCCCGCTGTAACTGCAGGATATATTCGGTCTCTATTTCAATCATTTGTGCAGGGAAATGACAAAAGCTCTTTGAAATGAATTCTTATTTGTCTCTTTGAATGTTTGTGTGTTTACTCAGCTGTCAGCAGGTGAATTACAGTCCATCTCTGCCACATTAACCAACCACCTCCATCCCAGGCTGGACTGATAAGGACGCCGCATATAGTGTTTGCAATCCTCTTCCAAATAATGACCGGCTTGTGTGCCTGTGTTGCTCCTCTTTGAGAAAGTGCTTCTTATTAGTGAGATTTATGAGGCCTCCGACTCGCCACTCTTCTGGTGGACCAGCCACTTCAGAATTAGTCACTGGAATCCCAAGGTTAATTAGGTTGATCATGTCTTTAAATAGCAGGATCATCATTGCTCTTCTCTTTCGCCGGGCTCTTTACTCCCCCTGGTTCCCTCTGCCGGATTGCAGCGAGACTGCTCATCGGCTGGGCTCCCATTCAGGAGCTGTCAGGGTTTTTTTTTTTAAACTAAATCCTGGCTCCCAATGTGGGGCATGCGGGCTAAGTTAGCGCGAAAGTGAAGTTGTCACTCAGAGACAGAGGAGGTGCGGTGCAGTGTGGGCTGGAGGAGCTAACGGTTTGCCTGCGCCTCGCCTCCAATCCAGACCATCTGTGGCCCCAGCTGGAGTGCCAGCGATGGTCTGGCACTTGTACCGCGCCATATTTACAGATCTAAACACAAATGGCTACTGCCTGATTGTTTCACGATTCATTAGTCAGACAAGCTCGGCTCTCGCGCCAGCCCAGCTGTTACAGAGTAAACCTTTGTCACTTAATAGGGCTGCTTATTGCCTCCCCATCAAACGTATTGATCTGTGGCCTCCTCCTTTAAGGTGAGGTGACTGAGAGCAGAGGGACAGACAGGAGGAGGAGACGGTGACATGGTGGGGTCAAGAGGACGTCGGGGGGGTTCATTAAAACAGGATGTACCCAGAGAGATGTCTGTGAGAGGAGAAAAACTGAACAATTGATTTTAAGCAGATTTTATATCTCATTTCCATGATGGTGATACGGGAAGTGAAATAGACCCTAAAAAATATACAAGAGCTTATCTGAACCCATTTTTGAGCCCTAGTGGATTCTGAGGAATTTATTCACAGTTATTAATATTGGTAATAATAATATACTTTATTTTTATGGCACCTTTCGTACAGGAAATGCAACTAAAAGTGAAATAAAATTGCATGAAGCATTTCACATAAAAAAAAGATACATAAAAACATGTTCAAATGCAATTCAAATATATAAAAAGAAACAAAATGCAAAAACATAGAATAAAGACACACACTTCATCTTGTACCAGATTGTGTGTGTGTGTGTGTGTGTGTGTGTGTGTGTGTGTGTGTGTGTGTGTGTGTGTGTGTGTGTTTTAAAACCAGAGCCCAGACTTCAGCTCCGTCCGACACCTTTGGGATGAACTGGACTGTAACCTGCGGGCCGGACCTCATCACCCAACATCGGTATCACTAATGGCAGCAAATCCCAGCGGTCCAGTTCTAACATCTGGTGGACCGCCTGAAACCAGAGGGGAGACTTTTATAGATGTTCAGCCATCACACGTGCACTGTTCATGTACTGTTCAGGTGCTTTTTCTGTGATAGTTCAGTCATAGTTTGAACTGTGTGGTTGGACTGAGGTTGAGCCCAGAGCAGCCAGAACCAAGAGACAAGAAACAGCCGCCTCAGCTATATGTGAATCACGGTAAAAAAATAAAAGGTGTCCGCAAACTTACGGAGCCGTTCCTCAGAAGACAAAGAGAGGGCGAAAAACAAAAAGTCAGGCCTCAGGTCAAGCGTTACACTCTGGCTAGTGGAGGAGGGTGTATTGATTTCACATTAGAGCGTCTCCACGCTGTCACAGTAATTCACTGATAAAGACCTCAAAGACAAGCTCAGCTATTGGCTTTCTGCCATTTCTGATCCTGCTCAGCAGGATCTATGAACATCAGCTGAGCTTGCGCCGCATGGTGGCCTAAACTGTAACATTGATCCGACAGATAGTTTGTGTGCAAAGTTGTCACAGCGGATCAGCTGCGGGAGAAATGAGACCTGTTAAGGGTCAAGGTGGGCGGGGTCAGAGGTCAGGGGGAGATGAGAGTTGGATTTAAAACAACACCATTTGTACCGACCTGCTGCAACATACATGTGCACACGCACGGTCTCTCTTCCTGTATGGTGGAATAAGCATTACACGTCTCAGGACTTTAAATACCTGATTTAATTAACACCTTATTAGCTAATTAATGCATGTTGATTAATGCTCTATTAATTCTCCTCAGACCCAGATGAATTCTCAATGGCTGCATTGGACATTAAAGAGGCAAACGGTGTAATTAGGAGCCCGGGCTCTAGTGGCTTCGCAGCTGTGCAGAGTTAAGATGATTTAAAGGTCCGACACAAATCTTTCTTTTTCATGTTGTTTTAGTTTTTCTGTTGTTTGCTTGTTTTGCATGCGTTCATGTGTTTCTCTGGGCCTTTCAGTGGGTGACCATGCTCCATATTTTTTTGGCTGTGGAGGAGGCAGTATTCACAAAATCACACTATAAAAAGATCGTATCGAGTACAATCAACATTTACCACAAAATGTAAATAAAATGTAAAATAGTACTCAAACAAAACAGCCTGTTTTGGCGTTACATACAACTGGATGGTTACGGTTTAATGTTAATATGTCAGCAGGACTAAAATGTTGTAGTTTATTGACGACAAGCTAAAATGAAGGACTTATTTACTGCAGCTAATCTGTACATCCTTTTTTAATAATTAACATGTTTTGTACAAAACAGTCTCAGTCGGCTGAATAACTACAGCTGTCAAACAGATCGACCTCAAAATACCATAGAAATAGTTCCAAAGTACAGAACTTGAATAAATCTATTTAGTTTCTTTCTTTTTGTCTTGTTTTGTTTGTGTGTATTTAAGACAAGTTGTTTATGCAAATGTTGTTTACATGCGTGCAGGAGGGCTTGTGCACACATGCCTGAGATTTGAGGGTGTGCATGACAATCTCTCTCTCACACACACACACACACACACACACACACACACGCACACACACACACACACACACACACACAC
Organism: Embiotoca jacksoni; assembly: GCF_022577435.1. Lineage (NCBI taxonomy): Eukaryota > Metazoa > Chordata > Actinopteri > Embiotocidae > Embiotoca > Embiotoca jacksoni. The sequence goes on from NW_027185397.1 coordinate 925,742, forward strand.
GAACACACCCGCTCAGACAAAGACAGCTCGGGCTTTGTACAGCTGCCGACCCTCAGAGAGGCGTGCTGGGGGCAGCGTGAGCCTCCAGTGCATCTATCATCACGCTGACAGCGCTGCCGTCCCCACACACTGTTCAAAGTGAGATCTTCAGTATGGCTGCTTAGCAAATAATTGATGGGGTGCTTCCTGGTTTTTAAGGAGATGGCAGGCCAGCGACAAGCACTTTTAATGTGACGCGTGAATCACTCTTTCATGACCCATAAAGCCATCTGGAATAACAAAGCACCCGGCTCCCGTTTGGGGCTTTATTCAGAGGTTTCGGAGAGATACGGGTGGAGTTCCTCTTTTTATTTTAAGGAATGATGCCTGTCCCACTAAAGGGCTGCTTAACTGCTCTTGTCTGTCCGATGTTTCTTTCTGAGGCATTTCTTCATATGTCTGTGGATGAGGTTAGAAAGATTTCATCGGGTTTAACTTTGTAAGCCAGAGAAAGTGCTATTTCTTTTTGCAAAAGTTGCTTAGCTTTGCTGTGAATATCCAACTTGAGCTTGAGTTCGGGACCCTGACGGGGGGCACAGGAACATCAGGCAGTGTTCTGTAAACTGTTAAGAAGATCAGTCGACCTCAACGAGTCACAAGTTGCAGCATGCAGAACCAAAACCAAAAGTTGTTGCGTGTTCTGTGCCAGCAAGTGAAAGAAATCCTGTTGGCCTGACATCTGTATCGACGGGACATCATGAGCAGTGAAGTGTGATGCCTGCAACGTCTGCGCGCTGTCTTTCCTCTTCCTGTTATTGTCCAGCATGTCTGAATGGCGTCTGGAGCCCGCTGCACCTTCCTAGCAGATGGACTGCAAATATGGCCTCTGATTTATCTGGCCACTGATTAACTGTGAGAAAACAACACTCCACCAAATGTGTATGTGTATGTGTATGTGTGTGGTGGGTGGCGGTGGTGGGGAGGACGCTAATATATTCATGAAAATATATTCATAAAAAATGATAATTGTGATTGAAACCCCTCCGTGGCTCAGAGAGTGAGTCAATAAAAAGCAGGCAAAATTGACAGGCGCCTGTTATATGGACAGCACTCGCAATAACAGATGAGGGGGCAGAGGGATGGACTGTGCACGGGTGCCTGATTGATCACACTGAAGTGGGTGAGTGTTAGAATGTTACGCAACAAGATTTTATTTCCTTCCTTTGCGCTGCTTCATCATACATGAATATTCTGTGGTGAGAGGAATATTTTGTGAAATCTATTTTCAGGACGTCACCACATCGGGTCTTCACACTCTCCCTCAGTATTTGCTTGCTGAGTCCTTCACTCATAATCTCAGATATCAATGTAAAAACGTGCAACATCAGCTGGTTCATAAACCTCCTCTTGAGTTTGCACTTTCTTTCCTCCACAAACTTTTTTTTTTTTCTTCGGCTCCCTCGTTGTGTGAGTGTTTAGCGGCGAGTTGGACGAGACTCAGACGTAGATGAATGTCAGCCATTATCGCGGGTGGCCATTTGTGCTGGTATTTGACTCACTAATGATCATCTTCCAGGCAGGGTTCATCAGCTTCAACGCACACACACACACACACACACACACACACACACACACACACACACACACACACACACACACACACACACACACACACACACACACACACACACACACACACACACACAGAGCTTCAGACTTGGGTCTAATTTGTCCCTCCAGTTTATCAGTTCACCATAACAATCATCGTATCCACACATGCATCGCGGTCCTTTGCCTTTTAAAGCGTTCAGTCTGTGTATATGTTTTGTGTAGAGGCAGTTTGGCAACAGGTTTTGCGGTGTTGGAGGTCTGAAATGGGCCCTGGTGGACCCCCGGCCCGGTCAGACCCCCTGCTGCTCTGTGCCAGCCTCGTGTTGGCAAGCCCACCTGGACCCAGCACCTGCTTCTGTCACTGGACATGGCAGCGTGATGAGTGTAGGGATGGGGGTATTTGTTTATCTGTGCGAGCCTTAGGAATAAATCACAGACTACTGAGCTGCATGAGGAAAATAAAACAAAAATCAAGCAAAAAAAAACGTAAACTTTTAATTGACCAGACGGCTATTTTTCAGAGGCGAAGCTGCTCTGGAGCCCAAAATAATCTCAGAGCTCGTGTTAAACTCGTTTGTTTGGAGCCAAACTAACTAACTTTTTTGGACATTAACTGAACTCATTGATCAGTGGCCGAGCAGCACAACATACAGACATATTATCACATGATGAAATCAATATGGCAAAGGTTTTGGCAAAAGCTGCCCATTACAACATCCAACAGACATTTAGAAATGTGTTTCTGGCCACCTGACAGATTTAACTCCAACTCAACTGCTAAACTTAGTAAAATATTCTTGAAGGCCCATTTCTTACTTTTCATTTATTAATAAATCCACTCTGTTGTGTGCTAAATTTGTGTCAGAATACAACATAAAACCACAGACGGGATATAAAAGAGTTCGTAGCTTCAGGTCTGTAAAATGGTTCTGATCCAGAAGTGTCTTCAGCTGCAATACCAGCGAGTGCCACTAGAGGTCGGCTCCAAAAAGCCTCCGGCTCCATAGACTCCCATTCAACTTCTCTCATCAAATCCAAAGTGAATAAAATGTGTCCATCAGTTATCTCGGTGTTGTTAGCTAAAGTCACTCCTTCTTCTTAGTTTTCTGGAGGTCCATCTGAAAATAATCCCTCATTCATTAGAAAAGAAGATTCAAGAAGACCTGTTTTTGGGGGCGTGTCTGTTTGATTGACAGGTCTGTGGTGCAGTCAGGTTACAGCTATCGGTGGGCGGGACGTAGTATCGTCAGGTTTCCGATCAGATCGGTCAGATCCACCTCTGGCTCCTCCCCCAGCTCGTCCAAATATGGTCACTTCCTGCTCCAAACCGCTCCGAACTAGTAAAGATGGTGACGGACAGAATCTGAACTGGAGGATTCATAACGTTCACAAACCAACGAGGGATGTTGATGCTGGTTTCTGCTTGGGTGGACAGTGAAGCATCGGTTGGACGAAACAGCCACAACCTGTCCATCATTTTAACTGTAGTGAAGACATGTTTTTTGTCCAAACGAGGCATTTGAGCAATTAGTTACAGAAATGGATAATGTTTGTATGTTAGTGAAGGAGACCATGTTTGCTGGTGGGTTAGTGAACAGTCTTGTTTGGGAATTTTGGGGCATACTCACTGACACCCGAAACCAACATCTGATTTGTTCAGCCGATCTAAAGCTAATGCAGGAAGTGTAAGAGATGGTAAATATGCATTGTGGGATGGAACAGTACAAGAAGAGGAACTTCTCCACAACAGAAAACAAGTGTATACTAAAAACAAATGAAGCACTTGGTCACAGCACAGACTTCACATCGGTCAAACTCCAGCTTAATGAAGGTAACAAGAATTACAACATGTTTTTGATTGGTAGCTGTAATTTAGCAGTCAATAGATAATCACTATATTGTTGTGTGTGAGCATCAAACACTGGTTGCAATGAGGAGCGTGTGGGGGGGGGTGAGGGGGGTATAATTGGAGAGCAGAGAAAGAGAGCTGGCAGGACAGTCAGAGCCCTTCAGTAAGGTCAGCTCGCTCGGCCCAGTCCAAAGTATCCCTATGAGAGAGAGAGAGAGAGAGAGAGAGGAGGTACATTATACCTAATGATGCCTCGCCAAGAGTTGCTGAGTGTTGGGCAGCGGGCGAGAGAACAGGGAGAGATATATGTCCAAAGACCCGGGAGGTGAGAGAGAGAGAGAGAGAGAGAGAGAGAGAGAGGAGAGAGAGAGAGAGAGAGAGAGAGAGAGGGAGAGAGAGAGAGAGGGAGAGAGAGAGAGAGAGAGAGAGAGAGAGAGAGAGAGAGAGAGGGAGAGAGAGAGAGAGGGAGAGAGAGAGAGAGGGAGAGAGAGAGAGAGAGAGAGGGTCGGTGGACCTGACTGTGAAGACTCTCTATTAAAGTTCGTCTGGAAATGGCTGTTCTAGTGTGAATGTTTGCATCAAAAGCACTGATAACATGGTTTTTGATTAAATGTCCCAGGAATCAATATATAAAAAGACACATGTGGACCAGTGGTTGGGAGGATCCAGACACGGGACTTTCACTTACAAGACTTGTTTGTGTCCCATGAGAAAACAAACTTGCGTAATGTATGTAACAACTCAATGTTTTGATGAAACTGCTGAAAGCCAGACCAGAATATTTTTATATTTACATTTTAATACACCCTGCCGGCATCAACTGGAAGTCATAAGGATGCTAATGTTTGCAAGCTAGCGGTCAAACCCAGAGCCCCCCCTCCCCCCTACCTCTCCCCCTACTTCCCCCCTACCTTTGAGTCAAACCATCATCTTTTCTAAACCTAACCAAACTACAACTGTTTCACAATATCACAAAAATGTTTTTTTTTTTAATTATTGCTACCATGACAACTATGTCTGACAACCATGTTTTCCTGTTTTTGGTACTCTCCAATGGTCATGTATGCATTTTTGGCCAATGACCAAGTCTGGTTCAGGTATGATGGTGTGTTGGTGCTGCAGTGAACTGAAAATGTTCATACATGTGGTTTTAGGACTCACTGGAAACATTTCTGTGTTATTGTTTTGGTTGAAGGACACGCTGAGTAATTCCCACGGAGAGTTTTATCACTTCAACGTTGATATGTCGTTTTGGGGCATTTGAAATGATGATACTGTGTTGTTTTTAGTCCTGTCTTGTACACACTCATACACACCCACACATCCACAGTGAGATCCGCTCAGCAGCACTCATACACACCGGAGATACATGAACAAATATGAATATTTAATGCTTGAGTGTTTTTATTAATTATTCATAAAACTGGCACTTTGCAAATGGATTAAATTAATTATGTTGATAGAATTAGACTGTATTTGGAGGTTAATATAATAATATTTTTATTATATTTGCTGTAATGGATTCAGAGCCATCCCCTATTAATTGGATTGATGACAGTTCAAAGCCACCAGGGTCATTTGTGAATCATCAAAGCTTTGCATTAGGAAAGCTGGATGAAGTGTGTGTATGACTTCTAAAAGAGATCGAGTCTCCTTCTACTGCAGTCCAAAACTTGATATTGAGAACAAAAGATGGCAATTTATAGTGGCCCAAAAACATCATGGAGGCAGATAACAAATTATTCTTCATTGTATCCTTTTTATACTGCTGCCCACCCTCTAATATTAAACTGAAAACTTCTGTTATACTTCTGTTAAACAACCAGTAGCTCCGCCCCCAGAGATCTGATTGGTCAACTGAACATCTGGAACAAATCACCATGACAACACATCCTGCTCATCACTAAAATATCCCTCCACCTCCTCAATGGGAAAATAGAATTAGAATAGAATATTATATAATATGTAATATAATGTAGTTTCTACTTGTTATATTTCTATTAAATGACCCATTTGGTGAAGTCGGGTCTCTTTTGGTCCTTTTTGGTCGCTCCGAGCACCCGTACCGTAACACCACGGATAGTCACGCACTTACAATCCTAGAGGAGGCTAGCTGGACCGGTTTGGTTTGAACACATGACACGGAGCTAAAATGTTAAAAACACATGAGAACATGGATATCTTTGTTCATCAGATATCTTTGATCATCAGATATCTTTGTTTATCAGATATCTTTTTTCATCAGATATCTTTTTTCATCAGATATCTTTGTTCATCAGATATCTTTGTTTATCAGATATCTTTTTTCATCAGATATCTTTGTTCATCAGATATCTTTGTTCATCAGATATCTTTATTCATCAGATATCTTTGTTCATCAGATATCTTTGTTCATCAGATATCTTTGTTCATCAGATATCTTTGTTCATCAGATATCTTTATTCATCAGATATCTTTGATCATCAGATATCTTTGTTTATCAGATATCTTTTTTCATCAGATATCTTTTTTCATCAGATATCTTTGTTCATCAGATATCTTTGTTTATCAGATATCTTTTTTCATCAGATATCTTTGTTCATCAGATATCTTTGTTCATCAGATATCTTTGTTCATCAGATATCTTTGTTCATCAGATATCTTTGTTCATCAGATATCTTTGTTCATCAGATATCTTTGTTCATCAGATATCTTTGTTCATCAGATGTCATTGTTCAGAAAGACTACTTCCTGGAGTAGTAAACACTGCATACGTTACACAAGAGTCTACCGACGCGACTGATTGTTTCCAGCTGTTAGTCATACCCTGTGTGTTGCCACGGAAACGGAGATCCCATCAACAAGTTTTATATTTTGAGAGTGAACTGACCGAATCCCTGTCATCCCAATAATGACGTTAAATAATAATAATAAATAATATTACCTAATTAAAGAATCTCCTCCAATGATATCTGAGCAAAATACATTCAACCACTGGTTGGTGTCGTCACCTGTGCTCACTTGATTTCATTTTAAAAAGTTTTAATTTGTTGAGAATAAAAGTCAAGTCAAGAACTTGTTGAATTGATGTAAAACTCTATTGTTCACTGTTCATGAAATGCAGTTGTTATTAATATAACTGTAATATAACTTTCTACAAACTTTGGTTTAGTAAAGTTGGTGAAGGTCAACATATCATTTTGGTGGGATTGACCCAGAATATTGTCGTTCATTTCAATATCGTTTGTTTCATATATTACCTTTTTCTTCATGATATCTGCTTCTGAAATCAAATGTGAGAAAGTGTGTGTGTGTTTCAGTTTGTGTGTGTTTTGGTTGTGTGATGTGAGAACTGAGCAGCATCTGAAAGGTGTTGGTGGTGTGAGCTCCTGACCTGCAGAGAGACGAAGGGGAAACCTGGCAGCAGCCACAACTTCGATTAGTCGTTTATTAGACAGAAACAGAAAAATGTGACTCATATTTTCATTTCTTTTCTCCATAAATTCTCCCTCCTCCTGTCAAGGTCAGACCAGGTTATATTATTTATTTGGGATAATTGACCATTTCAGATGGTTAACTTTTGTCTCAAACATGTGTTTATTATATATTTTGAGCATTTGTCTTATCACACAATTGCATAAATTTGTGCACTTTTTGACTCCCGTTTACAGATTTAAAGAAAACGTATTGTATCTATCTACTGTTTTTCATATTATTCCAAATTTGTAAATGTACAAATGGAGCAGTGTGTACTTCTTTTGTGTGCACTTACAGTGACTGTAATAGAAAAGAATATAAACAGTTTGACGGTAAATATTGGTTTGTAAAAAAAACTAGGGTTGATCAATTTATAGAATATCAGCTGACTGCTTCATGTCTCCTGTAACAATCAAAGTTCTTCTCTGACCACCTCAGCTTTATAACAACTTCAGTCTATTTATTGATAAAACTGTTTAATAATGTTTTATGAATCATTTTAATTAGTTTTTAAACAAACCCATAAATGTATCCCAGAGTTGGTGTTTCGGAAGTTTTCTCACCCCGACAAAAATAACAATCCAAAGGAAATTAGAAATCTTTGAATTGATCAATATTTTACAATAAACTGGTCAAATCTAAAAAAGTATTATATCAGTAGAAAATGCCAGCGATCAGCAGCTTCGATTCAAACCCATCAGCCCCGAAGAGCCCATCAGTCAAACTGGAGTTTGAAGTGGTCTTGTCCCTCCTTCCAGCCCTGTGCCAACACACTTCCTCGCCTTTAAAATCATATTACATTTTCTGAGGCCTGCGTATAAATTTTCCCTGTGTCTCATCAGGGTCCCCCACTCAGTATGGCCTCTCCTCTGACTGATATTGGCTCATCATACTTAATCTAGGGTGAAATTTCCTAGTCTGTGCTAAATGACTTGCAGCCTTCACGAGAGAGGAGATATTTATTTTTCTCAGGGCTAATGACCTGTCCCTCGGACCCACCCACTGATGGTTATTTACTAGGGCCCAGATGCTTGGGCTCAAAATGAGTGGTAATGTCAGCGGGCGCCATCCTTCATCGGGCCGCCCCTGATTGAATCCGAGTGATCCCATTGACATTGACTCTGTGACTTTTAAGGCCATTACCTTCCACCGCCCACGATGATCACCTCATCATCGCTTCCGAGCTGACAGCTGATTAGCAACAAATTACTGACAGGAGAAGGCTCTGACACCGGGTGCAAGAGGTTTTCTGTGTGCGTGTGAGGAGGGGGGGGGGGGATTGCCGAGGCATCAGGGTCCTCTCCTCCTCCTCCCCCTCCTCCTCTTCCTCCTCCTCCTCCTCCTCCTCCTCACACACACACAGAGGCAGGTTCCCCGCATACACTCAAAGTAATAGCCATGTCTATGATGCAGCGGTGCCCTCGCCACTAAGCTCATGGTAATGTAATAAGTGTTGAGGAAAACCGCCAGCGCTCAAATGGTTAGTCTTCCTGCAACGAGGACGCAAGCAGCTGCTGCTGATCGCTGGAGAGGCAGCGCTCTCGGCTTTCTGTTTAGGGCTGATGTGGTTGGCCTTCAAAGACACACACAACATTATTAAAGTTCATAGAAGTGTCAAAGGTCGACACCTCTGAATTACACAACAGGAAAAAAATGTACCATTTGTTTGAACTTCACAAAGGTTCATTTTATTCTCTATGTGATGGTGTTCCTCAAGGAACCGTCTGAGGTTCCCGCTGGTTTCAAGAACATCTATTTCCTCAAAGCAGAGCAAAAGTAGATTCAAGCAACATGAATCACAAAAAGGGCAAAAAGTTTGTAAAATATTCAATAATTCATTTCAATGAGTATTTCTACAAATGTCTGAAATGTGCAGAGTTTGAAACAAAGTTGCATATTTATAAAGTTTATTGACCGATTTGTTTTACTTTATAATTGTCTGTGGCTGCTCCGACTGTCCTCCTGGAGGATCATCTGTCTGGGCCTCCAGCCCTCAAGGACCAGACAAGATGGTGGCAGATGAGGAGGGAGATGCTCCATTTGCTGCCAACAGGATCCATTTTTAATGCTTCGGGGGCATTTTAAAGCCACCTTTTAATTACACAAAGGTCCCAGTACACCAAGAGTCATGGATGCAGGGAATGGGAAGTGCTTGAGGGCTCAGTGGCCTCAGAGGTGCTTTGGTTCTGGTCTGGGGACCTCAGTGAGATGGTGTTAAAGGACTTGATGGCTGACCCTGGTGCTGTGAGTTCCTTAAGAAGTTAAAAGTCCCAGAAGTGGCAGAGGGAGGATGAAATGGCCTCCACTTGTGTCTCACAGGGACAGATACAGGACTGAACTGGCTGGAAAAGCACTTTTCCTGCAATTGCAGAGGCACATAATCACAGACATCCTATCGGTGGATCAGCATGACGGGTCAGAGCGGAAGAAGCTCAGAGACACTGTCTCTGACAGTAACTTACGTTCCAGTCGGACAACTCACGTTTGAAATGCTTTTTACAGCCACAAAACATAGTTTGAGATTGTCGTCTGGCCTCATCACTCCCTGCAGATGTGATTAAATAGAGATATTGGGGAATTATTGGGGGAATATCTTAAACCTGCAGAGCCTGCAGGTGGATGCTGGGGTGGTGGAGGTTAAAAAGACGGACAAACTGGGAGGATGTGTCCAACCATGTTTCCAAAGAACTTAGCATGTTGTGTAAAATGTAAATAAAAACAAACTGCAATGATTTGCAAATCGTGTAAACCCATATTTAATTGAAAATATACCAAAGGCAACATATCAAATGTTGAATTTGATGCCAGAAACACGTCTCAAAAAAGTTGGGACATGTTTCCAAACCAAAGATAAATACGGTCAAATTCATTTTTTGTTAACGTGTAGATTTTTGCTTCAACGTACTTTTGGTTTTCTAAGTTTTACAGTTTATTTTACGTTGACTGGACTTAATATCCTAGTTGGTGCTCACAGCTGCGATGTCCCCAGATGATCCCAGTGGATGAAAAGGTTTGACGACTGATCTAAGTGGCTTCATTTACCAAAAGATGACCGAGTCCGGAGAATTCTTCACCCTGTGATAGTAAATGTTTTTTCTGTGGCCAGTCAAGAAGAGCCTGTTCAGCGTTACGCTTGACCTCAAACATCCTCCTCTGTGTTACTGTGCGTCTCTGTTTCTTTGCTCTCTACCCCTCAGCCTGATGAAGCTGAGCTGTAGTTGCTGTGATGCATCACGGTTGTTGTTTAATCAGCAGCGGGGTCGTGGGCTGAGGTCAGCCTGGGTTCAGACCCGCTCTCATGGCCTCTGAGAACGCAGCATGTTTAGGACAGTGATGAAGCCTCCCCTCTGGTGGACTGGGTCACTTTGGTGTGTCTGTCACTTAGCCCCGCTGACTTTTCCTTCTCTATCTCCCTCTCTGACTGCCTGTCAAGATGGCAGATGACAGCGGCGGCCACCCGGGGACCGCCGGCTCCCGGTGCCGCTCCATTTGCGATCCTCCGTGGAGAATCCAGCCCACCAGCTGTATTTCAAGTCCGTCACACTGCTGTCACGGCAAAGACTGCGGCAACAAGGCGAGGCCTCCCCCATAAAACATCAAAAGCGTCCGCTGCAATGAAAACACAAGTGAAGGGGGCCTTGTCAATCTCTTCAGCTCTTCTTCAGAGCGACTGCGGCCCTCCACCACTCCACACAGCAGCCACGCCATTCATTCATTTTTCATGCTGCGCCGTCACTGATGCAAAATGTGAAATCTATTCTGCAGCTGACATCTGAGTTCCCGTATAATGCTGCACATAATGGAGCTGTCTGTGGAAAGTTTTATGACACAGAAATATAAGAGCCTCTGTGATAAATAGACATTATGGGGCCTGGAATAACATGAACACCACCACAGGGCGTGCCTACTCTGGACATCCAAAGCCTTGTTACAGTTCACACTGATATTTGAGAGACCCCGTGGATGCTGTTGTATTTCTCTACATGCCATATAGCTGTAAGTACCGTGCCAAATATTTGAAACCCTCTTTTACTCGTTCGACATTGAAATGGACGCACGAGCTATGGGTTGACCCGCATTTTGGTCTGAGAGTCCTTCTGCAGAATGAGGTCGTGTTTTCAACAAGACAACATTGTTAAAAGATGCTAAAGTATCCGTTTAAAGATTTATTTAAACACCAACATCATATCAAAGCTATATTCTCTAATCAATTACTAAACCAGGTCTTGACCTTAAACACCAGGATAAAAAAAGACATGTAGATACAGTAATGACATTGTCTTCTATACTCTACAATCTGTTTCCAGTGATTGTGAAGAGGAAATGCATTTTGGGCGAGTGTGTATCATGATCATGTTAATGTTTGTCAGTAGTATACTGGCCAATTTAACTCTTCAAATATTTCAGTGGTAATTTTGTCTCGAGCTTCTTATTAGGAATACTTATATTTTACAGTTTTTCTGAATCATCCAATCAGAAAGATAATTTAAAAAAAAGTTATTACAGATTTCATTGAAGCAAATTTGAGAACTTATTGGTTTATGAGTATGAACAGCTTGAAACACACATACACATGGTTGAAGAAGTCGCTATCACTGATGACATTTGTACTTTTAAATGCTCATCCTAACCTTAAAGGCTTTATGAAATGACAGTTACACTGTTACCATCATGTGATTAATCAGTGTCAAAACCACAGACTGGATATAAAAGTGTTCATAGCTTCAGGTCTGAAAAATTGTTCCACCGCAGAAGTGTCTTCAGCTGCAATACCGCCGATGGCCACTAGAGGTCGGCTCCAAAAAGGTCCATCTGAAAATAATCCCTCATTCATTCGAAAAGAAGATTAAAAAAGACCTGTTTTGGGGGGTGTGATTGACAGGCCTGTGGTGCAGTCAGGTTACGGCTATCGGTGGGCGGGACATAGTATCGTCAGGTTTCCGATCAGATCGGTCAGATCCACCGATGGCTCCTCCCCCAGCTCGTCCAAATATGGTCACTTCCTGCTCCAAACCGCTCCGAACTAGCAAAGATGGTGACGGACAGAAGCTGAACTGGAGGATTCATAACGTTCACAAACCAACGATGACATCACTGATGGTTGATGACATCACTGTTGGTTGCTGCTTGGTTAAGCATGTTAGGTGCATGACACTGTGAGGGATCCATGTAAAGAGCAAATTAATGGGGTTCCAGTTATGGCGAAGGAGAGGAAGAGAACGCCTCGAACATCCTCTTTGGCTCTTTTGGTTAAAACGTAGTTCAGTCGAGTGAGGTCGTGTTGTACAAATGCAACACAGTTCAGGAATGTTGAAGTTTCCATGTAAAGGTTTCTTCAAACACTCACATTACATCGGGAAAACTTATCAATTACACTGAATCAGGTGCAGACCCAACAACAGCTTCACAAAGAAGTGAGGACCATCTAAAATGTTCTGTTTAAGAAAAAATGTTTTCACTGTGAAGATCTACAAGTCAACGTGGTTCTCAGAGATAGAAGTGCAGGAACACACACACACACACACACACACACACACACACACACACACACACACACACACACACACACACACACACACGCCACCCCCACAGAGATGAATCCTGTATGCATTATGTCCAGACTGACATGTCAAGAGGCCCGAGATTAACTGCTCCCCCCTCCAGACTTCCTTTTATCCCCTTCGTTCCAGGGGCCACGCTCATTTACATAAACAGATAATCCTTGATAAAAATTTCCATTAGACAAAGGTGAAATGGATCAATTTCTGCTGCCAAGATAAATCTCACGTTTTACACCGACAGGGTCATTACACAAGCCACATTTCAGGAATAATGTATTTAAAAAGTCTGCCGATAGCGGCCATTTCCCGCTTTCCAATTACCTTTAAGAAAAGCTTATTCTGTGGACAATAAAGCACATTACGGCACAATATGATACAGTCCATAAAGATCAGCGTGTTTGATGAGAGGTTAGCGAAAGCTCAGCATATTTCGGGGGGGATGTCACAACCCCGTGGTTATCGCTGACACCTCGCTGTGCTCACCATGCAAATGTCCTATTATGCCCAGTCCAAATAGATTAAGAGGCCTGTTCAGAAATAAACAGTTTTTTTCCTGGTTTTTTTTTTTTTTTTTCTCTGCTGTGAAGGTGGGAAGAGAGAAAGATGGGAGGGGAAGAAGATAGGTTGGTTGGTCGGTTGTGGCGGGTGAGGGGGGTGAAGGGGGTGGGGTGATTGACAGGACGGGGAGGTGATGCCACCGGTACAGGGCAGCGAGAGAACGGAAAAACTCATTAGTTTGCTTCCACCCCAATTCGCCGCTCTGCCTTTGACCTTGAGACACCCACTCCTCTCTGTGCTCTGCCCACTCAACCCCTTCCAAATCCACTCCACCCCCCAACCACCACCACCACCCCCCATCACCTATTTTAGGTGAATAACACCGCAGGGTTTGGATGGGCAGGGAGTCAGAATGACAGGACTGCCAGACTACAGGTCAGCTGAATTAGGCTTTAGAATATTTCAATCTGTTTCCACAGAAATTAACAATTTCTGAAAATTACTGTCTGTATCCTAAAAATAGATTATTACCATTAATACTAACAGTATTTTGAAGGAAGCTGAAATCTTGAGTTTGACCTTGGAAACATCAAGAAGCGGAAATGTTGTAATTATTTTTACATGTTGCAGCAAAGTCCATGATGCGTTGGTTTATCACCCTCAGATTTATGGAAGTACAATTACAAATCACTATAAGCAGGATTTATTCCTCTAATTTAACTCAAGTCCATTTTTGTTTGTAGTCTTGCTCCTTTTAATAAACCATGTTTACACTGTGTTTGTACATGCAGCCAATAATTGGGTTTGGAGAAAAAATAATTCTTAAATCCTTTTGAAGTACATGTAAAAAACAAGCTTTATCTCAAATAGCATTCATACAGCTCGGTTGATAGGTATGAGGTCGATCCAAAGACACCAGGCATACAGTATATATTTTTATATATGTATTATATACTTTGAGTGGTAAAATTTAGCATGGAGTCGATTCAATTTTACTGCATGCTGTAGCATGTTAAATACTCGATACTCAAAGTTAATAATGACAATTTTGTGCAACTTCATGCTGCAATTTTTCTTTAATAAAACATTGAAGAAGAAAGCAGGATTTTTATTCCACTAAATATATTTATTGTCATTATTAACTTTGAGTATCAAGTATTTAACATGCTACAGCATGCAGTAAAATTGAATCGATTCCATGCTAAATTTTACCACTCAAAGTATATAATCCATATATAAAAATATATACTGTGGCAGCAGTAGTGCAGGAGCTGAGTGTTCTTTGCATGACCTTCTTCAGGCTAGCTACAATATTCGAATTCTGCTTACACATTAATATATCAGTAATTTATAGCAAGTGCTTTATTAATTCATTTACACGTCATGTCTTTTTAACTTGTAAAAGACTCTTTTTATATCGTCGTAAAAGGTTTCATCCAGATCTAAAGTAAAATACTAATAACAAGGTTGAGTTAAACACTGACAGTCACGAGGTTGCGTTAAACACTAACAGTAATGAGGTTGAGTTAAACACAGGCAGTAACGAGGTTGAGTTAAATACTTACAGTAACAAGGTTGAGTTAAACACTAACAGTAACGAGGTTGAGTTAAATACTTACAGTAACGAGGTTGAGTTAAATACTAACAGTAACGAGGTTGAGTTAAACACTGACAGTAACGAGGTTGAGTTAAACACTAACAGTAACGAGGTTGAGTTAAACACTGACAGTAACGAGGTTGAGTTAGACACTGATAGTAACGAGGTTGAGTTAAGCACTGACAGTAACGAGGTTGAGTTAAACACTAACAGCAACGAGGTTGAGTGAACTACTAACAGTAACGAGGTTGAGTTAAACACTGACAGTAACCAGGTTGAGTTAAACACTGACAGTAACGAGGTTAAGTTAAACACTAACAGTAACGAGGTTGAGTTAAACATGGACAGTAACGAGGTTGAGTTAATCACTGACAGTAACAAGGTTGAGTTAAACACTGACAGTAACGAGGTTGAGTTAAATACTTGCAGTAACGAGGTTGAGTTAAATACTTACAGTAACAAGGTTGAGTTAAATACTTACAGTAACGAGGTTGAGTTAAACACTAACAGTAACGAGGTTGAGTTAAACACTGACAGTTACGAGGTTGAGTTAAACACTGACAGTAACGAGGTTGAGTGAACTACTAAAAGTAACGAGGTTGAGTTGAATACTAACAGTAACGAGGTTGAGTTAAATACTTACAGTAACGAGGTTGAGTGAACTACTAACAGTAACGAGGTTGAGTTGAATACTTACAGTAACGAGGTTGAGTTGAATACTAACAGTAACGAGGTTGAGTTAAAACTACTAACAGTAACGAGGTTGAGTTAAACACTGACAGTAACAAGGTTGAGTTAAACACTGACAGTAACGAGGTTGAGTTAAACACTAACAGTAACGAGGTTGAGTGAACTACTAACAGTAACGAGGTTGAGTTAAACACTGACAGTAACAAGGTTGAGTTAAACACTGACAGTAACGAGGTTGAGTTAAACACTAACAGTAACGAGGTTAAGTTAAACACTAACAGTAACGAGGTTGAGTTAAACATGGACAGTAACGAGGTTGAGTTAATCACTGACAGTAACAAGGTTGAGTGAACTACTAACAGTAATGAGGTTGAGTTGAATACTAACAGTAACGAGGTTGAGTTAAACACTGACAGTAACGAGGTTGAGTTAAACACTGACAGTAACGAGGTTGAGTTAAATACTTACAATAACGAGGTTGAGTTAAATACTTACAGTAACGAGGTTAAGTTAAACACTGACAGTAACGAGGTTGAGTTAAACATTGACAGTAACGAGGTTGAGTTAAACACTAACAGTAACGAGGTTGAGTTAAACACTGACAGTAACGAGGTTGAGTTAACTACTAGCAGTAACGAGGTTGAGTTAAACACTAACAGTAACGAGGTTGAGTTAAACATGGACAGTAACGAGGTTGAGTTAATCACTGACAGTAACAAGGTTGAGTTAAACACTGACAGTAACGAGGTTGAGTTAAATACTGATAGTAACGAGGTTGAGTGAACTACTAGCAGTAACAAGGTTGAGTTAAACACTGACAGTAACGAGGTTGAGTTAACTACTAGCAGTAACGAGGTTGAGTTGAATACTGACAGTAACGAGGTTGAGTTAAACACTGGCAGTAATGAGGTTGAGTTAAATACTTGCAGTAACGAGGTTGAGTTAAATACTTGCAGTAACGAGGTTGAGTTGAATACTGACAGTAACGAGGTTGAGTTAAATACTGATAGTAACGAGGTTGAGTTAAATACTTGCAGTAACGAGGTTGAGTTGAATACTAACAGTAACGAGGTTGAGTTAAAACTACTAACAGTAACGAGGTTGAGTTAAATACTGACAGTAACGAGGTTGAGTTAAATACTGATAGTAACGAGGTTGAGTTAAACACTGACAGTAACGAGGTTGAGTTAAAACAACAGAAACGTTGGTCTAATAGTGAACTCAGTGTGTTTTTCTATCGTTCATTTGGACTTCCTGACACAACTGTCGGTTTATGCTATTTTGTGATAGTTTGCATCCTGGAATTAAAGATAGATATGAGAAAAATGTATAAATAATCGTGGATGCACAGTGTTGGGTCTGAATGTTAGAGATTGAACGTGACCTCCTGCCTGGACTGACCCCGGCTCTACTGTCTCTCTGCCTGTGTTGTGTTTCTCTGCTGTCCTCCATGCCAGAGACAGAAAAACCCTTCTGCTGTGAACAAAGTGTCTCTTTTCTGTCCTGCCTGCCTCGCTGGCCGGAAACCCAAATATTTCCTTTCTTCCTCCGACCTGGGGATGCATCCTTAACTTCTGAGGTATTCATTTTGCATTTAGAAGAGCTGTAATTTTCCCTGCGTGGCAGCATGTGCTGTGGTTTCACAGGGTCGGGATGCCTGCAGTGATGAGAGCAGAAACAAAAGAAATCAGCTGCAGAGATCTCCTCTGTCCCACCAGCCACCTCCCCCCTAACGCCAGGAGACATGAAACCCATTATCTTGATGGGATCAGGCAGCATCCATCTTAATACTGGATTGCATATGATGACAATGATGACCCTCAGAGCGGCGTGCCACCGGCTCGAGAGCTTCCTGGCGGCAGGTTTGGACCGAATCCCAAGTGAAAAATCTCCCATAAAAACTGCACTCACAAAAAGGCTCGACTTGTGTCTCAATCTGGTTTAATCCGACAGTAAATTATTTATCAAACGAGATTTGTCTACTTTGTCCATCCACACATTCATTTTTCATCGTCCACTGGTCCCAATCTTCCATTTCCTTAATCATACCTTCAATTATTGCCCTGATCTAATGCACTAACTTTTAATAAATCATTCCAGTTGAAACAGCCCCCAATTGGTGTGTTATTTATTAGTGGCCTGATGCAGGAGCCAGTTTTGAGGGTCTCGTACACTTAATCTCGTGGGGAGTTGATGGCTCTATGGCGGACCCAGACAGAGATACCATAGCGCCACCTGCAGCCTTCAGAGGGAAGTCGAAGTTTCATTTTCCTCTCGGTATCGTCTGTGATTCATTGCTGTGCAGCTGGGAGTCTTTTGTTGTAGCCACACAGTGAACCAGCAAGTAACAACAACTGGCTTCAGTGTGTGATTTACTGTATGTGAGTCACTGAGTTGCTCATTCAGCCGTTTATTCTTGCTGAGATGAACATTCTTTGTGTGCGTTAGGTGTTATTTTATCTGCTTTTAAATGGAACAGCCCAGTAGACCTCAAATTACAAACAAGAAGGGGGTGAAATAAATAAATAAAGGCTAATAAATTCAGAATAAATAGCAAATTAAGTGTTTATTAAAAAAAAAACTAAAAGCAATTAAAAAATTACAATTACTAACGCTGTAAAAATACAATACTGACTTATATTTCTCATTGCAGACTGATTCCATTAATGAAATAATTTGTGCATGTTTTCATGTTAATTCTCAGACATCCCCACATACTGTACAGCGACTGTCTCCTCCTCACAGACAGATGAGTTTCATCAGTTTAGTGTTGTCTTATCTGAGGCAGCTCATGTTCAGTCGTGGCCTTCTGCTGCCCTGCTGTTGCACTGATGTCCACAGCAGGCACAGAGTGACCTCTGCAGGACGGAAATAGAACTGCAGCCTCGTGTCTGTCAGCCACACTGGTTTTCTTTTTACTTTACAGATATTGCAGCAACAAAATCAAAACAATCAGAGTTAATATTCAGAGAGTACCTTGCATATTTAATGCACACCATGAGATGATTTATGCAAAATTTCACTGAAGAGGCTTCTGTTTATTGCCCACATGCGGAGAGTTGGATTCCTAAGAAATGTTGGAAATAATTCAGCAGGAAAGTGATAAATAAGACGTTTTCTCCAGAATCTTTGCGAATATTTTGGCTGAAAAACTACAAAATGAAAACCTTTGTCATTTTTTTATGGGGAAGATGGTGGTTTGATAGTGAGGCGTGCAGTGATGGAGCTGAAATATAACATGCACAATTTATTGATTTCTGACTGCTCTGCACTGCCACGCTTTAGGATACAGTTTGTTGAGTGACGTTTCTTTAAATCAAAAAACTGAAATTTGGTTATGTTTCATTGCATCCGATAATTTGGTAATGAATTTAGAAACAACTTCACCTTTTTTTCCTTTTCTTTCTCTGCTATATTTAATTGTCCCAGTAAATATTAAATTGTTAAAAAATGTCTGAGAAGGAGCCAGAATATTCACTATTAATCTATCAGGAAGACTTTAAGGTGTACAGGAATTTTTATTGAAGCTGTTACCTGTAAGGACATTTATACTGATAATATTCTATTGGATGTGAATTTATTTTTTTTACCTTATATTTAAACAGTTAGGTCCCATTGAGGTGGCAGCCAAAACAATACAGAAAACAATGCAACAAATGTGAGTCTGTTCCTTTCCTGACAATGACAGTGAAGATGTGATTTAAAGCGCTGATAGTGTTAATTTAACTTAGATCAGTTTTTATTAAGCTTGATTCAGTCATAAAGGTTAACTGAGATGAAGATCTCTGTTTCAAGTAAGATTTAAGAACAGTTTATTAGCTCGATCACAACAGAACAAATTCAGTCTCGCAAAACAATCGTTCCATTATAATTAAACAGAAATAAAAACAACTCCATATTGGAGTGAAAATAGTTTTTAAAGCTAACGTATACTATTATCTGTTGTCGGGGATGTTCACTTTGAACAACCTGTTTGATCACTTACAGTAGTTTTAATATGTTGTTTCATGTTTTTCTCTGCAGATTAATCCAAATGGCTGCAGCAGTAAACCTAAAAACGTTCTCTACCACCTCTGTTGAAACATTACAAACAGGCTGCAAATACACCTCGTGTGGCCTGATGAGTACATGTAACAATCATGAAAAGCTTTTTTTGGTTAAAATAAAATACACAATTACATCATTTTTTTAAAATCTAAATCTCCTTTAGAAAACTCTGGAAAATCAATCTGTGTTCCATGTAGTGCTGCAAAAAAGAGGATAACTGACAGCGCATATGTAGGTCCGAACTGCAGTCAGTTTTGTATTAAAGGGCTTATTTTGGCGGTGTCCTGAAAATAAAGAAAATATAGTACCCTGCATACATAGTCTGTGTCAGGAAGCTTAAACAGTTTGTCTGAGTGATGAGGATGGGCTTACCGTTTCTGATCCATTAAGGATTACCCGCAAGTTTTGTCCAGCTGCAAAAAAGTGCAGCACATCGCAGCAGTGGATGCTGTTCAAGAGTATTAATCTCATTCCCAGCAGCAGCTAAATGTCCTAAAACAACCACCCTGCCCTGCTCCTAAATCCAATGTTGTTAAAAAGATTGTTTTTCTTTTCTTTGAAATCCAGGCAGGAATTACAAGTCACAGAACCAGATGTATCTTCGAAGACTAAAAAAAAAGTAGAAGGAAGCCTGGAGATTAAGACTAATGCCTTTCAATATTGTTATACAGATGAAAGTTTCCAAAAAAAAAAAAAAAAACAGTACGAGGAGACTTAGCAACAATGCCTTTTCATTCCCAGAAAGAGCTCAGTAGCCCAGATGCTACGAGGATAGATTCAGACATTAGTACATTTATTGAAGCAACATTTCTTTTTCTTTTTTTCCCCAGTTTGTGATGCACTGCTCTACACACCACTTCCAAGCACTTTGTTTTCCTAAGACATTTTTTGCCTCATATTAGCTTGCTTAATATTTGATCTGTTTGTTATGTGATCATTTATGTGAGCAATACAAAAATTAATCAACACGGACATCTTGTGAAACATCAGTGTAAATATTTCAGGGTTAGCTCAGCAGCTAATTTGCACTGGTTGTCACATCACAACTAAAAACAGACCAAACAAATTAAGATATTCTGAAACAAAACTGATGTTTATTGCCCCTGATTATCTCCTGCAAACAAAACAATCAGACTGTCGTGAAATATTTTATACAAATTCGGTGGGATTTCTAATTTCACATTAACATTACAAGTTAGATTTTCACATTTAAATGAAAACTTTCCTACAGTACATTGAGTATAGATCTGAAATAAATTGTGTATTTGCTCTGTGTCTTTGTAGCTTCGTGTACGTTTATCCTTCAGACATTTTCTGAGATTGATGGCAATTTACAAAAAACATGCAAACAGAGAGATATCCAGTTTTTTAGATGTGTGTAAGGTTTCTGACGTCAAATTCCTCCTCAACTATCCACCAAAATACATCTCTGAACACACGTAAAGATAAGCTGAGAAATAACCTTTGCGGTCACATTATGACCCAAATCATCCTGCCGTTGCTACGTTGCGCTTCGTGTTATGTATGTTAAAACAGTTTGCTAGAAATCTGTAAACCGTTGTCTCACTGGTTTACCTGACGTCTCCGGTCTGCTCCAGTTTGTTTCATTTGTTCTCATCTTAAACATCATGTAAAAACTGAGCTCGTGAGATGTCTTTGCGACACTTGCCCAGATTACAATATTTTCTTTGGTGCACTTGTTTCCGAGGTTTGTTTTAAACATGTAGGTTGTCTCTCGTCATGTTTTCTCACCACAGTGTTGCTCCAAAAACCCTGCAACAACTCTGTCACATAATCTGTCTTCTTTCTGTTGTATTATATCTTATCTGGATGGACCGTGTATCAAATTCTACAGCGCTTTTAATGTGAAATTAAGGCTTTTAATTTGAAATATACAATTGTGAAAACACACAGGAAATTTGGCTAACCAGTAGCGTAACGTTGATACTCACTAGTCAGTGATTTATTGTGGTCCAGTCAATAACCTCAAACACACTAAAAATGATTGCGTTATTTGTATTTCATGAGTGAGGTTTCATATATTTGTGAGAACTTCCTGTTTAAGATGATCATGATGGAATATAAAGCAGTTCCTAACTCCATGTTGAAATACAGACATTTATGTGCTGTGATATGCGTGATCTAAAAATAGTTCACTTTTCAACCGTCTTCAGTTCAGTTTCACCCTCCTGAATTTAATCGCTGTGATTCACTGCTGACTGGATGAATATGAACGCAACTGTTCCATGATTACACTCATCCAGAGCAGAGAGGAACTGCATTCTGCTGAAAGTGATTTTTGCTGTTGATCCTCGGTTTGTTCCAGAGCCTCTCCAAGGTGTTTTTTCAGGAACAGTAAAGCGAGTGTTTTCACACTCCTCCCTCGGTGCCAGTCTGACTGCACCCCCCGCTCGGCGGGCCGAGCAGAGAGCTGTCCCCGGTGCTTTGTGTCAAGGCCTGAAGCACGGTCAGCCTGAGAGCTCCCGACGTCCTCGATGTGAAGAGGAGAGAATGAGAGAGGAAGAGAAACTCTGTGTGACACGGAGGGGGGGAGGAAGAGGAGGAGGGGGGAGGAAGAGGAAGAGGCGAGGCGGCATCAGACGACTGCCGAGCTGCATCCAAGTGTCAGCGTCCCAAAATAGTGGCGAGTAACGATCAGACTGAAGACACCAAACAAACAACAGCTCTCAGATCAAGTAAACATCGGCTAACACACGAGACACGACAAACTGTGAAGCCTCCCTCTGTCTTCTGGTTAATCAGAGCTGCGGAGGAAGCAATTGGAGGGGACACCCGTCCTATTAGGGGAGGCTGCAGCCGTCTCTCCCCTCCAACGACCGCGGTTCTCGCAAACACTTTGCCTCGGAAAAACGTTGACAAGCTCCCTCTGTGCGGTGCTGTGTGGACACAGAGGACAGAGTCTCGTCTCCAGCAGATGTCTTGTGGCGGCGACTATAAATAAAGCCAATGAGACCAGCCGGCCGCAGACGAGCACAAGCCGCTGCAAGGCCGTGTTAGGTTTACAAAGGGCCTGTCTGGTCTTGGCATGGCGGGCTCACATTTGGCGGGCCACATGTTGAAGCCTGTGATGCCTGTGAGCTTTGTGTTCAGGGTTTGAGGAGAAAACAAAGATTGCAGCCCCTAGATTTGAGGTTTTATCAAAGATGTTTTGTGTCCAGGGGGCAGGTGGGAGAGGACACGGCAGGATGATGGTGATGAGCACCAGAGAAACTGGGCAGAGAGAAAGGCGCCTGATGCAGCAGGAAACATGTCGCTGTTAATTTCTCCTTTTTGCTGGAAGGTACGTTCAATTTAGCGTTCAACAACAGTGAGAAGAAGAACTCCGTCTGATGTATTTACCGTAATGTAATTTGCCATTAAATGAGGTGCAACAGTCAGAGAGGAGCGCACCAGTGTACCCTTGTGCTTCATTGACGACCCTGACAGTCCCAAAGGACATCGGTAGCCCGGGGGCCTGTCTGTCTCTATTTAAACCAGTCTAACAGCGCCTTGTTTGGAAAGGACAGACTTTCACTTGCCACGGCGGCGCAGCCAGCCGCAATTAAGATGTAATGCAGCGCCATTTTATTGCACATTTCATGATAGGAAGGCCATAACATGAAAATCATTGCACATGTGAGATTTTAATAAAATAAAAAAGCTCACCGCCTGCTTTCATAAGAAACATCCAGAGTATAAGTAGGAGAACTTTAATTTCATGTTCCACTGAACTTCACCTAAGTGCACAATTACATCCAGGCACATTTTTCCACGTTAAGTCTGACAGAAAAATGGAGGCCAGAAATCAAAGACGGAGATGTAGAGAGACGGGTCGACGACGGATCGTTCCAGCGGATCAGTGAGGAGTCAGAAAGAAGGTGGTGGTGTGGTGGGGGTGATGGGAGGGGTGATGGGGGGGGGGGACCTTCGTCCACATCCTTCAGTGCAGGAGAGAGGTGTGGTCCAAAGGGAAGCACCACCGTCAGAGCTTTCATCCTTTTTAGAGGAACAGCTGCGGTGACGGCTGTAATCCACAGAGGTCAGAAAGAAACTAAAAGAAATTCATGGAACTTTCCCATCAGCCATTTCTCTCGTGTAAATACTCTGAATGGACCGATAGGCTGACTTTGGTGCAGTCGGATGCTTGTTTAGTGTCGGTTAAACTCAACCAGTAATCTTATTAAATCTTATAATCTGTGTTGAAGTTGAGAGTAAGCTGCAGTTCCTCTTGTGACCACTAGATGCTGCCTCGTTACACAGTCCTGAACTCAATGGAAAATCCAACAACTTCTCTCCTCATAGGAATAAATCTAAATTTTGTATCTCATGATACAGAAGCAGCGCTGACCCGCCTGCTCCGACTCTCACAGCTTCAGTTCTCTGTGAATACAGTCTGGAAACTCGGCTCGTATCAGTTCACAGCCGCAGGGCGGACCAATCAGAGACCGGTGTCTCTCCTTCACTGTGATTGGACGGCAGGTCACAGTGACCAGCGCAACCTTCGGTGAACTCTCGATGACCCGGAAAAAAAGCCCAACGTTCAATGTTCAGCGCAGAATAAACACTCAGCACCTCGTCAAGCTGCTGGAGTTCATTAAAACTGTTTAAAAAATATTCAGTAGTCAGTAAACCCCCTGGTGGACACGGTAGGTATCTGCAGCGGTGGCAGAGTGTTGGCCGGTTTCGGAGCGAGCTGATTGGTTAAAATGGACCGGAGGTCGAGGCCCAGTAGGATGGAACAAATGATCCTCTGGAGGAGGAACAGACCATATCCACAGTGAGATGAGGTTCTGGTTCAAACCAGGCTGACACAGCAGTCGGAGCGTAAACTATGAAATGATCAGGAGGTTTATACAACAAGTTTAAAAAAGTTTCTCTTCATTGAAACAGCAAACTGAGGTGGAAAAGTTGAACCCTGATGAACCCTGAATGCAGCAACAAAGAACTGTTCTCTGTGCTGCAGATGACGTCGACTTCGGCTTCCCACCTTCAGCCTGTGCTGCAACCTCATTGGAGCTCAATACATAATCATATGATCGCTATTTATTTTTGCATGATACTCCAGGAGAGAAAGGACATTTCCAAAAGGTCAAACTATTCCTTTAAATACAGACGCAGAAAATTATGAATATTGTAATCTCCAGTTATATTTAAGGGATTTGTGCTTGAGGTCGCACCGCTAAAAAGAATCATCATCAAACCTTCAGGTCAGCGGAAGTTATTCTGAAAATAAAATGAACTGCATCGTTTAGTTTCTTCTACAAAATGTCTGTTGTAAACATCCATTACAATCTACAGGCTCAACATTGATTATATTTACAATATTACAAATGTTCCCTTCAAATACGCTGCTTCTAAACAGTAAACTTTATAAATAGATTACTTTCATTTTTAACCGCCCTGATCATCTGACTCCTCGTGTTTCTGGACTTGCTCGTAGCGATGCTGCAGTGTTCCCAGATCTCTGAACTGCTTTATTGACATTGCATGTGATTTCCGTGTTTCCCCCTCCAACATGTATTCTGTACACCTGAAGTATTGCTATCAAATACAGGTGAGTAGTTCAAAAAAAAAAAGTATAACGGAAAGAAATGATGCAAAAGCTGCAGAAATAGCGTGTAAGTTTCCTGTAACGTTGTTTTGGAGGACATTGAGCTTGTTTTAAGCGATCACAGTACATATAAAACATTGTAGGTGGTTGCTGCTTCTTTAATCTATTGAAAAGATGGAGATTTTATGGCCTGTAGTCAACTGAGAGAGATGACAGAAAAAAGTTCAAATCCAGACTTCAAAACATCTATTATTACGAGTAACAGCTGGGAAATGTCTTCTTCAACTGACTGATCCATAATTCATGATGTTTATTTTCTTATTATGGTGCCATATTTTTGTCTCTTGCTTCTAAAAATTTCACTGGTTTGTTGCAAATAAAAGCCCACAAAATCAATTCCTAACTGGTGCAGCTGCAGGAGATTCTTCCTGTTTGCTGCTGCCTGCAGGAGTCACCATCTTAACTTGGCGTGGCAGCTGACACTCTGAGAGTGGATGTGCTGAGAGGTGTATTAGAAGTGATAATGAAGAACACACTTCCACTGGAGAACGAGGCAATTAAAGTGTGTGTGTGTGTGTGTGTGTGTGTGTGTGGGGGGGGTGTAAACAGCAGAAGGAGGACTGAGTGTGACTTCCACTCCTGCGGGAATCCACCAACATCGCCAAACCTGAGAACAGGCGCTCTGACCGGGATCCGCGGCGACAGCAACACGAGGACGTAATGACACGCGAGCCACACCTGCAGGTTCACATCCATCAGTCACGTGACCTTGCAAGAAGTCTGCGTTGGACAGAAGACGCCATATTGCTGTTTACACACGTCCAGTCTGCTGCTGTGATGAGAGTTGAACATTTGTGAAAGTGGTGAAGTGCTGCAGCGTGAATTCCAGCATGATATATACTGCAGGGATTTGTGGTGTCTGGTTCCAGCGTGACTGACACCTTCTCTGGAGCTCCCCCTCATTATCTGGCAGAGGGAAGGAGACGTAGTACACATATAAGAAGTGATAAACATACAACAACAAAATAGAGGGACACAAACAAACATTTCAACGTAAATCATGCAGATGCATTTTGGAGGGCTTCTCATTTTCTGATATTAACATGATTGCTTTCAATATAATCTTTGGTTTCATGTTATTTTTTTATTATTATTTTAATAATCTAAATATTTGTTAAACAAGCGTGGAAATATCATATTTATATGTATTTGTGCACTAGAATTTCACAAATAGCCTTTGAGAGCTGTTTTCTATTTTGGCTCATAGACTGTATATAAAATATTTACAAATACTTATAATATATACATATTGTGCCATAACAATAAAATATGTGGTGTGGCATCAATGACACGTGCGTTGTTTGACGTGTTTGTGAATGACTTCAATCACATTTGATAAAATAATAAGAATATGAATGATTTGTTGATCCTGTATTTCGACGAGGAAAATCTTAAATCATTGTCCGACAACTAACTTATTTTTCGTAGCTTTCAGATTGCTCAACTCACGTGACATAAACCTGGCTTTGTTTTGTTGTTGTTTTTTTTTTTTTTTTTTACTCAGGCAGTCTTTGGGCGGGTGTACGGGGGGTCCATTACTGATGACGTCACCGGCGACGAAAGACGC
Organism: Embiotoca jacksoni; assembly: GCF_022577435.1. Taxonomy (NCBI): domain Eukaryota; kingdom Metazoa; phylum Chordata; class Actinopteri; family Embiotocidae; genus Embiotoca; species Embiotoca jacksoni. The sequence continues at coordinate 952,208 of NW_027185397.1, forward strand.
TGTTGCTGAAACTTGATAAATCTGCGTTGTTGTTGTTGTTGTTGTTGTTGTCGTCGAGTTGACGTGAACACGTGTTTCTAAATGCGCAGTTCGTGTCATCAACCGGAGAATGGGACGTCCTGCCTCCTGAAAGGTGAGTTCCTTCTGCCTGTCAGCTCAGCCCGGGCTCGTCCGGCCGGACGGAACCAGACCCGCTTTGAAAACTGGGTCATTTAAAGACTCTCATTGTTGACGACGGTTTAACGGACGCGATGGACTCCGCTTGAAACGGGCTCCGGTAACTTTAACGTCCAGGACGCTTCGGGTTAAAGTCCACGTCCCGGGGCTTTCTGGTCTTCTTGTTTTAAAGGGAACTTTAATGTTGTGAGTGTTTCCAAAAGTACTTCAGCCGGAAGTCGGTGACCGAACCGAGTTTGTGTCTCCAGAAGAAGAGCTGAACGAACCAGGCCGACGTGGTCCTCCTGGTGAAGGAGGCTGGATGGAGATGAGGCGGTGTCCTCTGGTTGGACTCAGCTCGACTCACCAAACACGTCCAGTCAGATGGACTCTGTGTTTCTGCTCAGGACAAACTCAGCTGGGAGGTCCGACGGTGGAAAGCTGAATTAAAGCTGAATTAAAGCTGAATTAAAGCTGAATTAAAGCTGAATTAAAGCTGAATTAAAGCTGAATCAAAGCTGAATTAAAGCTGAATTAAAGCTGAATTAGACGTGATGTGTGAGCTCCAGCCTCATTTGGACCTGATCTGATCTGATCTGTCTCCGTCCCTTTTCCCAGCCTCGGGTCAGATGAGAGCCGACCCAGCCATGCCTCAGAAAGCCCAGAAGAGCGCTCAGACGGCCCACTACATCGAGCTGGGAGGGTACCAGTACTGGCCGGTTCTGGTGCCCAGAGGGATCCGGCTGTACACCTACGAGCAGATCCCGGTGTTTCTGAGGGAGAACCCCTACATCACCGACGGGTACCGAGCCTACCTGCCCTCCCGGCTGTGCATCAAAAGGTGAGAAGCGGAGACCAGAACCAGGAACCAGCCGGGTCAGAGTCAAACACGCGTAAACCACTTGTAGATTATTCGTCATCCGAGTTACCATGTCACGTTTTTATGTTGTTTATCTTCAAAAGGCAAAACTCAGCGTTACTTTCCTGACATCGCATGTCATGTCCCTCTTTCTCGATACCTGGAGCACCACAAGCAAAAAAAGAAAAGAAAAGAAAAGCTGCACCTGAAAGAAATTACGTGGAACTTTCCTCTAATTTTCTGCACTTGTTGTGATTTTAAGAGTTGGAGGACATTTGAAAGCAGGAGTCACAGTATTCATAGAAGACACTGTAGGTGGTTGCTGCTTCCTTAAACTGAGAGGTGACGTCCAACGCTGTCCCAGGCCTGCATCGATGACTTTAACATTATTGGTCAGGTTGCTTGTGATTTATTTATTTATTGTATATTTATTGTATTTATTGTATACGTTGTTAAAAGGCCAAACCTGTTTTAGTTTTTTTCCTGAGGATGATTTCCTTAGAACGGTAACAAAACAAACATTTCCGTTCCTCCGTGTTCGATGTTGTTGTTTTCTGTTGATTCTTCCTACATACATCAGATCCCAGCAGGTCGCCTCCAGACAGGTCAGATTACATTTAACCGCTGACGAAGCCAACAGATCAGATTGTGTTTGAATCTGTGAAGCAGCAGAAGTTTTGTCCGCTTTAGGAAGTGGTTTATAATTCGGCTTCATTGATCTCCGCTGATGGTTTTTAAAAGTTTGTCAATGGTCTGCGCAGCCTCTTCATCCTGTCCAATGAGACGGTGAATATCTGGAGCCATCTGTTGGGCTTCCTGCTCTTCTTCTGTCTCGGGGTGTACAACATGGCCGCGGTGCTGCCGGCCGTCGGCGCCTCCGGAGAGGATTACGTCATCTACTCCATCGGACTCTTCTGCTTCCAGGTACGGCGCTACGTTTTCCTCTTCGCTGCTGTTACACGTCTGGTTCAGCCTGTCACTCATATTTTGAGTACTTGGTTGCTCGTTAAACTCGTTCATTAAATAGCTCATTACAGATCAGAGCTGGCGTCCTTGTTGACAAACCTGTTGAGTCGCTTTTTGTGCGTTTAATGATGCCGGCAAATACAATCTGTTTAATATGGAGACAAAATTTGAACAACTTTTCAATAAATAAGTAAAAAAAAAAATCACTAAATCACTAAATCACAGGTCTGGTCTGTTTCTGTCTTCTTCATTTTTTAACCAGGTTCTCCTCCGAGTTTATGTTCTATAATGTCATTTCTTTTTTTAAATATCTTGCATTGAAATTGTATACGTGACAGTAACGTGATCTCACCTCAATCTGCGCAGTCAAAGATGAACATCGGACCTGAATGCAGAATATTGGTGGATATTCATAGAAAACTGAAGATAATCAGTCCAGACTTGGTTAGACGGTTTTAAATCCAGTTAACTGATATGAAACGTGTCCTGTGTTGCTGTCCGTCCGTCCGTCCGCCCGTCCGTCTCCAGCTGTGCATGCTGTGCTCGGTGGGTTTCCACCTGTTCTGCTGCCATCGCTCCGAGAAGACCAGCCGCCGCTGGATGGCTCTGGATTATGCCGGCGTTTCCATCGGCATCCTGGGCTGCTACGTCCCCGGAGTCTTCTACACCTTCTACTGTCACAACGTGAGTTCATCTGCACCTCGTCACTTTGTTTGGAGGACGCTTTTACAGGCAGATGTCGGCTGAACGATGCCGTCGTCCATCAGTCACTATTTCTTCTCCGTCTGTGGATGAGTCCATGAATCTTTGACTGTTTTGACCTCCACGTCTCACATTTACATGACAGAAACAGTAGTTTTGTTCAGGACCCGTCAAACGGACGTCGGTTTTATGTCTCTGTCTCCGTCCTCCCTGCGGTGAGACCGACATCATAATGTAAATGTGTTTCTGTGCGAGTGCAGCATCGCTTCCACATCTCACCACCGTCCTCGCCGAAGACACTTCAGCTGGACGTCTTCAGCCTGAGAAGAAGTAATTGAATCTTTCTGAAGTGAAGTGAGGCCCACGGTCTGGCTCCGCCGGCTGACTCATTGTTCCCGGTGAATAAGCAACACGACACCTTCGCTGCACTTGCCGTTTGGAAAACAGCCTCTGATGACACAAGCCAGTTTCAGTTCCGTATCCCAGCCGCCCACCGCCGGCTTTTTTTCTGTCCCGGTTGCTTCTTTTTTTGCTTTTTTTATTCCTGAAGTGTTTGGCTGTGCTCCTCACCGTTCGCTTTCCCCCGCATGTTGGAAGCGACGGGTTATTTTGCCCCCAGAACGTAGCTGAAATCTGCTCCAGCCCAAACCAGATGGCTGCGTTCACGGAGCGGTCCGTCACTCCTGTTCCCCACCATATGACGTTCACGAGTCCGGGAGCCGTCTCCGCGAAGCCCCCCCCCCCCCCCGTCCCTCCCTCCCCCCCCGTCCCTCCCCCCGTCCCTGCCAAGACTGGGGCTCCGCTTCTGGGTGGCTCCGCTCCGGTGGCGAGCCAAGTCCCTCAAGAAAAACAGATTTTTATATTTAGCCAGTCAAAGTCTTGTCTCGTCAGAGTGTTTTAGAAAATGCAGATTTGGAGAAGAGAACATGGAGTCTGTTCGGAGGAGAGCTTAAAGAATTTGGCTGAAGCAGAGCGAGGCCTTGTTCTTGGTGCAAATTTATTCACTGTGAAATTCAGCAGGACTCGTCACATGAGGACGTGTGACTGGACGGAGGCCTGCATCCAACCACACGGACAGAAGGCAGCGAGACGAGGCTGTCCACGCTTTACACGCTTACTTATAGAAGTTTAAGATCTGGGAACAGGTTAGCTTTATATTCACCACAACAGCTGAAACAGTTGGAGACTTTTTATTTTAGATACGCAGATACGAAGATCCTCTTCGGCTTCTTTTAAGGATTTAAAGAAAGAAAGACGAAAATAAAATAGCGACTGCGGACCAGATCAGACGACCTCCAGTCTTTAGTTCACGTTTTATCCCATAAAAGAAGAATGGCAAAAAAATATAAAAGGACCGACAGATCTTGAAGAGTGAAAAAAGCTCTGCGGTTTCCTCAGGTCACTCGTTTTGTCTTAAAACACTCCGAAGCTTTAAAGATCATTTTTCTTATGATTTAAACCGTGCCGGAGAGTCACATGTTATTAAATGACATAAACCAGTTACAGTTGCTGAGAAAAAAACATGATATATTATTATAATCTCACTATTATTATTATTATTATTACTGTTACTCAATCAATTGAAACATAATGTAATAAATGTAATCTCCCAGATACGAAGGGGAAGTCTTCAGAAACCTTTTTAATGCTTTCGACCAGAATTCCAAAACCCAAAGAAAAAAAGTGACAAATCCTCAAACTGGAGATGTTTGACATTTAAACTGGAAAGTTGATCTGAACGAATCAGAAAGTGGTTTTCTTTCAGCTGATTGATGAAGTCTCCACGAGTCAACATCAGCTTCAAAGAGGCTGTAACGTATATTTAGCAGCGCCGGTCCGCCGCTAGCTCCTTAGCATGCTAACATCAGTAGAAGTCTCTGCAGCAGGAAACATGAACACTTCTGTTTCTGCACATGAACAACGGTTTAAACCAAAGCTCGGACAGACGGACCCTTCAAGACTTTAACGTCTAACACATCCTGTAGTTCTGACCGGCTCACGTGACCCTGAACCCTCCGTTAGCTGAGCTGCTGATTGGCAGCTCCCATGATGCACTGAGCTCTCCCCTCTTCATGCAGTCACATGGTGTCTCATTATCTTCATGTTCTCTCTCCTTTATTTGTGTTTTTGATTGTTGTGTCTCTGCTGCTCTTTTCTCTCTCTGCTCTCCCGTCAGGCGGACGGACGGCCACCTCTCAACTCTTCATGCATTTCATATTCTCAACATGTTGCTGCTTTAATATTCCTCCCCTCCGTGGCCCTTTTTCTTCTTCTGCTGCTTCCTGCTTGTATTTTGAAAGCGGTAATAAACGTGCCGCTTTGCGCCGAAGGTCATTTTAACCTCGAAAGTGTCTGGCGGCGACCGGCAGCGAGTGTCGGTAGCCGTGCGGCCGCCGTGATGTGACCGAGTCCTCCCGCTGTCTGCAGTACTGGCGGCAGGTGTACCTGGTGACGGTGCTGGCCATGATCCTGGCCATCTTCTTCACCCAGATCCACCCGCACTACCTCAGCAAGCAGCGGAAGCAGCTGCGCTCGCTGATCTTCTGCTCGGTGGCCGGATACGGCCTCGTGCCCACCGTGCACTGGATCTGCATCACCGGAGGCTTCTCCTCCCAACTGGTCCAGGTGACAGACCGCCCGTCATCCGAGTTCACCTGAGATGTCCTTAAATGTTTCGGCATTTCCATAAATATTGGGAGGTGTGCTGAAACTTCTCTGTTGGCTGATATCAAACTAAGAGCACTGTTCAAACTCTCTTCACTACACTTCACTTCACCGGTACATGTCGTTGAGGAGTTGCTCTTCTTTCTTTCCAAATTCACGTTTGCCAATATTTTGACCACAGCAGCTGAAACATGCTTCTCCTCCGAGTGTCTTTAATTCCTGGTGTTTCGGGGTTTCAGTCCTTGATTGAAGTTTTGAATGTTTATGATGCGTTTTGTGGCACTCGGCCATCAGCTGGTATTTTGTAGTTGTTCTTCAGGTTTGTTCACATGTTGATTAAATGATGATTTCTCCCCTTCAGGCTTTTATTCCTCGTGTCCTGGGGATGTACTTCATCGCAGCGTTAGCTCTCATTTTCTACGTTTCAAAGGTTCCTGAACGCTACTTCCCCGGTGAGAATAACACGCAGCGCCGCACTTCACTGGAAAACATCAGTTATAATAACAGCCAGACAAATGCTGAGAAGAGGCTCGAGTCCCGTTCACATCTGAACGTTCAGTTCGGTCTGTTCTCTCTCGGTAAAGCGGTCCTGCTGCTTTTCCTCCCGTTGCTGCAGGTCAGCTGAACTACCTGGGCTCCAGCCACCAGGTGTGGCACCTGCTGCTGGTGCTCATGTTTTACTGGTGGCACCAGTCAGCCTGCTTCATCATGGCGTACCGACACAGCCAGCCGTGCCCCGACGCCCCCCGACACTCCTGACCTGCTGCTCCGCACGCCGGGACCCCCACTGTGTTGGAGTGTAAGACGCTGCACCTCTACTCTACTCTACTCTACTCTACTCTACTCTAGTCTAGTCTAGTCTACTCTAGTCTACTCTAGTCTAGTCTAGTCTAGTCTAGTCTACTCTACTCTACTCCAGTCCAGTCTACTCTACTCTACTCTACTCTACTCTAGTCTACTCTAGTCTACTCTAGTCTAGTCTACTCTAGTCTACTCTACTCTACTCTAGTCTAGTCTACTCTACTCTACTCTAGTCTACTCTACTCTACTCTAGTCTAGTCTACTCTACTCTACTCTACTCTAGTCTACTCTACTCTAGTCTAGTCTAGTCTAGTCTACTCTAGTCTACTCTACTCTACTCTAGTCTACTCTACTCTACTCTAGTCTAGTCTACTCTACTCTACTCTACTCTAGTCTACTCTACTCTACTCTACTCTAGTCTAGTCTACTCTAGTCTACTCTAGTCTAGTCTAGTCTAGTCTAGTCTACTCTACTCTACTCCAGTCCAGTCTACTCTACTCTACTCTACTCTACTCTAGTCTACTCTAGTCTACTCTAGTCTAGTCTACTCTAGTCTACTCTACTCTACTCTAGTCTAGTCTACTCTACTCTACTCTAGTCTACTCTACTCTACTCTAGTCTAGTCTAGTCTAGTCTACTCTAGTCTACTCTACTCTACTCTAGTCTAGTCTACTCTACTCTACTCTAGTCTAGTCTAGTCTACTCTACTCTACTCTACTCTACTCTAGTCTAGTCTAGTCTAGTCTAGTCTACTCTACTCTACTCTAGTCCAGTCTAGTCTAGTCTAGTCTAGTCTACTCTACTCTACTCTACTCTACTCTACTTAAAGCTGGTGTCCAAACGTTTTTCAGAGGGCCAGATTTGATCATGTGAAAATGCCCAACGGTCCCTCCTGACACTTTTTGAACCATAAAAGTTACAAATGCACTGTTCTATAAATACTTTATTTGCAATGACACAACAATTGTCATTCCTTCACCAAATGTAAAAACATTCAGACGTGACAAATCTCAGAAAAACAATTCTGTCTTTCTTTCACATCTAGAGTCAGATAACAAAGAACAAGCTGTCTGGAATACATCAAAAGTATATCTTCACCTCAGGTTCATTTTAAACAGGACTTATTATGGGTAATGAAATGTTGTCTGTTAACATTTAAGTTCAAAACACATGAAACTTGCTCGGGTCTGCTGGCGGGTCATAAATAATACATTTTAAGACGGAAGCGGCGGGCCGTATAAGATCTGATATCGGGCCGTGATTGGTCCCCGGGCCGGACTTTGGACATGTTGACCGGAAGGGAACCGTCACAACCGTCGGGGATAGAAAATGAAACCTAGAAGAGTTGTCGTTTTGACTGATCTCACAGCACAACAGAAACCAGTTCCTCCTTTATGCTTGAACACCTGAGTGATCAGATGATGGAGGTTTGTCAGGCAGATCTCGTTCTGATCATTCCAGCTGCTTCCCTCCGTCAGTCGTCGTGTTGTTCAGCGTGTTTTCCCTCTTCAGGCGTTCCAGATGGGTGGAGACGCTGTGGACCTTCAGCCCGTCAGTCACCACAGATGGACACGTCGTCCTCTGAGTCCTGTGAGACTCTGTGATGAAGGGACGACCTGCAGACCAGAGAGGATCCAGGAACAGGTGACACCTGTCCACTAAATATTTTGCAGATTAAAACTCTGCAGTGAACCGGCTCAACCAGGAAACACTGAAACGCTGCAGTTCAGGCAACTGCACAAAAACCCTTTAAGGCTTCATAAATGTTTTGTTTTTTCTCTGCAAACTGTAAAGCTGCAGAAACATGATTCAGACCATCACGTTCAGTCAAGCAGCTTTTTTTCTTCCATTTATGAGATCCCACATGTTTTGGAAGTGCCTTTTAAATCCTGTTAAATTAACTGGTGTACACTCGGCTGTCTCACTTATTTTTAAAGCCAGTGTCTCTTTAACTGAGGAGTGTTTTTGCCTTGTGAATCTATTTTTAGTAAAGTTCAATTTTATAATGACGCTTTAAAAACACAGCTGGTTCTTTGAAAATTAGTCCTTCGGGCTTCCTTCAGTAATCAAATATAAATGAAGGGAAGTGAAATGTTCGCTGGTCTACAGACGTGAAGTCTGTTTTAACAGTCCAGCCAAACTTTCTTCTTTTTTTAAATTTGGAGACTCCTGGAATCGGTTTGAGGCAGCCGACATGAAAACGAGCAGAAACTAAACGCTGTCTTTCACCACAAATAATGTTTAAATAGAAGAAAACCAAAGACTGTTGAGGAACAGCTGATTTCGGTTCTCTGATCAGTTTCTTGCGTCTGAGCGAGACGAGCAACACGACGTGGTGAAATGGATTTCCTCCTGAACATGAGGTTTGTTTCTTCCGTGTTCTCCGCCTCAGTGTTCACTCACATCTACATCAGATGTTGGAGGAGAAAAGCTTCAGTGTTCACCGCTGGAATCTTTTCTGTCTGAGAATATCTGAAGTGCAGGTTATTACCCAATAAAACGTCCCTGAACGCACCACCACCTTGTTTTACCGGAAGTCCTCTTTGACGTCTTTACGGATGTTCAGCTCGGCCTCTGGGGGGCGCTACTGAGACTTGTAGACCTTTGAAACTGTGTCCCAATCCTAATTAGTACAAAATGTACATCAGTGTGTTGTACAGATAGGAGGCAACTGGAAATTATGAAAATAATATTTTAACATTTCGAATCACATTTATTGGTTTTTATTCTCAGGATTCTCAACATCCTATTTTGTACTTTTTGTTCAGTTTCTTTAACTTTATTACAGCACTTCAACAGAACTGGGCTCGAAACTCAGTTGATTTATTCGACACGTGAGCATGTTTATGTGCACGTTACTAAAATAAAAACCTGGGTTGAAGTTGGGACGCAGCTTTTAAAAAATCTGCATTTGAAATGTTCTCTGCAGCCCAGTTTTCTGCTGTGAACTCTGACCTCTTTCCTCTGGTTGTTAACTGTTTCTGGCCGAGCGGCCGGGATGTAAACGTGTTCAGCTCGTCTGGGATGATGTGCGATGATGTCGAGCTCAACTGTTGGACGTGAACAGCTTCATTTTAAAAGTCAGCAGATGTTGGCCGTCAGCGTCGCCTTGAAACGGTCCGACAGGTTTCAGTTGTGAAAGTAAGAGTCTTAATGTTTTAAACATCAGTGCTTGTCTGTCTTTTTGTAATCACAGTAAATGTCCAGTTCCTTGGTAACGGTCGCATTTTGGAATGAAAGCCGGTTTTCTGTGATTATTTCACGTTTTTATGTTTTGGCCTGAGAGAAATGTTCTCTGCTGTTACGAGTTGTTTTTCCAATGTCTGTATTTAAATTATTCCGAATGAAATTGTTTTGTTTCTACTGTAAAGGTCCCTTGAAAAGACTCTTTCAGACGCTCCGAGAGACATCGGCTGTGTCGAAGACTCATTTTGTGTTGTGTATGTTGACTTTTCACACCTGAGCAACCAAACTGATGAACTCTAAATAAAATGAACTGTTCTGTTCGAAAGGTGTAAAAATGCTTTGTTTTGAATTCATCCACCTCAAACTGCACTGAGATGAAACTTTATTTATTGCATCCAACAGCAGTATAGCATGATAAAGACAAGAGAAGAGTTCCCGATGGGAAGCGGTTGTGTGAAACGGGTCCACTGGTTGAACTGGTGCTTGTGAGGCTGAACGCAGTGCTTAAGGCCATCGATGTGGTTCAAGGAGGAGCTCGGCGCTAAAAAAGGGTTTTCATGAAGACAAACGACCTGAATATCAAGTCACACATTTAGGATGTTGGTCTTGAGTTGTTGGTTTTTTCCCTTTATGAAGCTCACTGACGTGGAAACGAGCCGGTGTTCAAGGATAACTGGTGATATTTCACATTTTTGTCATCGTGGACGAGTCCCAGAAAAAGACCAAAACCATTGATGAGTTGTTGATATTTACAAATAATCAAAACCTGGTGTGAAATATTGACCTCCAAACTGGACTGAACCCTCCACAAACACGTCCTCGCTCCAGAACCAAATGTTGTTTTTAATTCTCCATGAAAGCAGTTCATTAAACCAACTGGTTCTTCCTGTTACGGTCGCGTTTGCTCCAAACTTCAGAGTCCGACCGTTTCACTCAAATCACTACGTTGATTAAAACCACACTCTGTGTTTGTGGCCTCGTTTTAAAGGAATACGTTCACATTTTAGGATCTCATTTTTTACAATCACCTTTCAATGTGAAGTTGGAACCAACAGACAGTTAGCCTAGCTTAGCTTAGCATAAAGACTGAAAGTGTAGGGAAAAGACGAGCCAGGTGTCTGAGGGAAACAAAACCTGCTGAGCACCAACTCCTGTTTCCAGCTTCTAAAATGGGAACACGGAAAGACCCACTTTGTTGGTTGGTTTTGGACTTTTTCTGGGATTTCTGCTCAATAAAACATAAATATCAGACTGCCAGCCTCATCTTTAACTGATGGTTCTGAAAATTAAACAAAATCTAATGTTCACTCACGATGCTGAGAAAATAGTACAACTCGGGAGTTTCTGTGTTATTCTGGAAAATTCACAAATCCTAGATTAAGATCTAACGTGGTTTTGTGTTTGTTTCGTCTTCGTTTCTGACAGAATGTGTTGAGTTGTAACTGAATACAAAGAAGAAAGTTAACAGTGCTTACGCAGAAGTTTACTGCTCGAAAAAATGAAACAGTCAAGAGGCTAAATTTAAACCTGACCCAATTATCAGCTTCAACTCTTTGAGGAAGTACAACAGAAACGTGATCCCTTCTAGTATTGGAAGTGAAATGCAGCACAGATCAAAGACTTCTGTAATATTCTGCATAGAGTCCACGAAGGATAAAACGAAGTGGTTCAGGACGACTCCCAAAAGATTTGAAATGGCGCCACGGGCTGATGGCGTCGTGGTTTCCGAGGTACTGTGAAGCAAGGCAGCGCCGAGCTCGGGTAAGGCTTCGCGGTGCGAAATTAAACCAACGTACTGGAGGATCAGAAGGCGGCCGGAGACGTTTCTGCAGCGAGTCGAGCGGTCCGATCCGAAGCTGAAGATCACAGCGGGGATTTTCAGTGGGTTTTTCCTTTTCTCACTTTAAATGTCTCTGAGCGTTAAGATGCAGCATAAAAGGCTTTTCAGCGAACGGGTACAGCTGAATGATATGTGGAAACACCGCTCACACTTTTAGGCTTTTGTTATTCAAACTTGGAGATGCATTAAAATGTGCTTTAGAAAAAAAGAAGTAAGTGTTAGGACACGGTTAGCTTGTGGTTTCGTGATTGGTTGCTCGGGTTATTCAACAGCAGCTGTCGCAGCGGGAAGACGCGAGAAGAGTTACTCCTTTGAGGGGAACGGCGCCGCTCCGAAAGGGTCCAGGTCCCCCGGCTGGGAGCCCCCGCCCCCCTGCTGCTGCTGCTGCTGCTGAGGTCCACCGTGGACGACCACGTCGGTGAAGGGCACGGCCCCGAAATCATCCATGTTTCTGCTTTCTCCGAGGGCGCCGTGGAGGGAACCCATCCAGGACTTTCCATTGGCCGAGCCCATGTCGCTCTTCCCGTCGCCGAGGCCTTGGTACTGGGCGTGCCGGCTGCCGTCCTGAGGATGGAAGGGTTTGGCTCCGAACGGGTCTAAAAGGGCCTCGTCGACGGGCATCGACGCTCCCTTGTCCGTCCCTTCAGACATGGTGATGTCCACGCTGATGTTCTCTTTGGAGTCGGAGGTGCTGAGGAACTCGTTGCTGCTCTGTGAGTCCCGGCGGCCGACCTTCTTGTGCCTGCGGACTCGTTCGGGTGTGCGGTAGGTGGGCTTGTTGCTCTTGCGCCCTCCGGTCGGGGTGCCGTGGTGCCGCTTGCCGTTGCTGCCCCCCCCCCGCCGCCTCCTGCTTGGTCTTTCTGTGGCGGGACGACAGCTTCTGGAGGCTGCGCTGCTTCAGCCGCTGCTGCTGAGGACCGGCCGACTCCTCAAAGGACGTGCGGAAGATGTCTTCGGCGCTCCTGGAGGTGGTGGGCGGCGGCGCGGTGGGGCCCGGCTGGAAGGGAGAGAAGCCGAAGATGTCGAAGCCCTCGGGGGACATGGGCGGCGTCTGTCCCATGGGGACGTCACTGCCGCTCTTGCCGGACTTCGAGAGGTTCCGGCTGAAGGGCGCTTTGGTAAAAACGTCAAAGTCGTCCGTGGTCCGCTGCTCGTGGCTGACTTGCCTGAAAGGCGCTTTGGCAAAGATGTCCGAGGTCTCCGGGGGTCCGACGGGCGAGGAGCCTCCGAGGAAGGGAACGGAACCAAAAACATCCACGGCGTCCACGGCGCTCGCTCCGCCGGGGGACTCGGGTGGCGTGATCAGCGTCCCGGGATCCTCCCGAGGACTCCTGGTGGCGGCTGAAGCTCCTTTACCGGGTTTCCTCGAGCGGCTCTTGACCTTTCTGGGGTCGTAGTCTGAATCGGAGCTGTGTTTGTCGTAGTCTTCCTCCCCCTCTTCCTCAGAGTCCATCAGGAGAGGCCTCTGTCCCAGATTCTCCGGCTCGGTGTCTTCGCCGTGCTCGCTGACGGCTTCGTCCTCCTCCGGCTCTTCGTCCTCCTCCGGCCCTTCGTCCTCGCTGCTTTTGGGCGAAGGAGGGTCGGACTCGAAGTCGCTGTCTGATTCCTCTCCCGGCCTGCAGCCCATCTTTTTGCCGGGTTTGTGCTCCTCGGCTGCCGTCGGCCGCAGACTGTCCTCGGCGGTGGAGTCGGCGTCGGGGGCGCCGACGTCCTCGTTGCTCTGCTCCGTCTGCGTCACGTTGGAACCTTCACAAACAACACAGATCAAAAAGTTCAAGATGTTTTCATTTCGTAACCCTCTAAGATATCTTCCGGTTTAAAGTCAGGAGCGTCCCGACAGCAGATGTACAGAGTTTTCACTTCCCTATAAAACCCCGTCGTCCTCTGTGTTGTGTGGCATTACTGAAATCGGGATTACTCGGCTTACGTAGAATTTCCCCACAAACAAAAATGCCAACAGTTTGTCTAATATTGAAGCAGAAGGAGCTGCAAAGGAGAATCTCCAAACTCAATATGGTCCAAAAGCTGCTCTGACTTCTTCCCTCCGACCCTCCGTACGAACAACGGGCTTACGAGGCTGCAGAAATAAGACGGACAGCTTTTCAACATTCACAAAATTACTTTTGAATTCAAATCTCTTTGAGCTTTAAGCTTGATGTCGGTTTCTCTCCGCACTTAAGAAAAATAAATAAAATAAAGCTTTGCTGTATAATTTCCACCTTACTTCTGCATTTCTGTAAACTCTTGCATGTGTTTGGCATTTGATGAAGAATTTGTGCCTTGTGTAAATTTATTTCCAAGAGATTTGCATAATGGCAACTTAGAAATTAGCCCAATTAGCATGTGGATGGTCTCCAAATGTATTGACAATAAATTGTGCCATATACAATGAGCCAATTTATTGTTCCCTATTAGAGGAAGCTCTGCATCAGAAAGGAGAGAAAGGACCCCCTGCTGTGAACACCAACATGGAAACCTCTCCACGTCCTCAACCGTCCAAACTGGCAGGCCGCGACGGCAGATTAGCCAAAAGCTTTGTTGTCGATAAATGAAACACTGTCGAGAGAAATCCGCAATAAAATACATGAAGTCAGGAGTCCTGAGCTGCTCTGCATCTGTTCAGCCCGCCGCACCGCTCAGATTATAACTTGTAATCATCGCTCACCTCTGAACGAGGCAATCTCAGCGAACAGAAACATCTTTAATCACGACAGAAGATGTCGGACTGACAGATTTGTTTGGCCGATGTTCCTTTGGAGATAAGCTGAAGGATTACAGGCTGCATCTGATCTTTTAAAGATACCAATACGTGGTGAAAACATGCGTGATTGTTCTCTTGTCGGCCGGAAGATCAAATCTGTTAGAAATGTCTGAGAGCAGCAGGAGCTCACTGAAGTCTGTTCTCTGAAGCTGCTCCACCGAAAGGTTCCCGACAACCACGTCACACCGAAAGACTTTCATTCACGGTGAAACACGGAGGACGGAAAGATCCCGCTGAAGGTCACGAAAACACAAATGACGAGAAACTCACTTCCCAGACTGAGGTCGATGGATTTGACATGTTCAAGGACCGTCTGTGAAACGGGAGAATCGCAGGATCGATTTCGACTGCAGGACTTTTACTGCATGTTCAGCTGCTCGGAGTATTTTAATCAAATAACAACTCATTAACCTCGTTGTTATTCAAATCACAGTTTCTATGCATTATGCATACGGCATGTTTAAATACGTGTCTCAGGATATCTTGAATCTTAGCCGGTGAATCTTTGCAGGATAAATTTGAACTCACAAACATGATTTTGTGCGACTTAAAAATCTTCATTCATCTATATTTTCTTTATTATTGTAGTTTTTTGGGTTGTTTTTTTTTTCCAGCTGCTGGATATTTGAATTTCCCTGCCGGGTTGAATGAAGTATATATTTATTTATGTAACGCTGCCTCAGCTACTGACCTCTTCACCATCTTACAGGACGCTGTGATGCTTCTGCATGAACATCTTTAACTGATCGTCTCAACACTACAGACAGAAACACACCATGAGGGTTTAGAATTAAACACGAGGACAGTTTGTCCAAAAATCTGCATGAAAATAACATTGAAACGTGTTTGAACTCCAGCTGACCTTTGACCTCCGGAGCTTTGAACCCGGTCGATGCTGCCTCTCATCCCCAACATTGAGCTGCTTTTTGTTTTAATGTTTCACACACCTGCTGCTGCACCAACGGTTTTGATTGGATGACAGAGAGCTCAAACAAAGACAGCCATGTTAAGGTCAGGAACATCTTGCTTGTGTCGTAGTGGTGGAGAGACTCTTTAACGTCTTAGTGCTTTACGGAGCTATAAAAAAGGAACCAACGTGAGTATTGATTTTAAATGTGTTTTTTATTTATCAGTAACATTCTAAAAAGGAATACATTCACACTCACAGTATGATACAGGACTTTACACAGTCTGTTGCAAAAACAAGATATGTATAAGACAACTTAGTGATCTATATATAGGTTGGATACGTTCTGCAGGAGGTACCGGGAGCTGCTGATATCAAGTCGGACTAAAACTGAAGCGTTGTGACATTTGACAACACTTCGACTGAGAACGAATTAAAGTAGAAAAGTCCCAAAGTTTCAGCGCTCTGACCTCTGAGGCTCGTAACGCCTCCGCAGGACGTAAAGCTGACGGGAAAATGGTCACGAAGGGGGGAGACGCCCCGAGACGAGACAGGACAAACAAAAGCACAGAAAACCTGCAAATGTAAACAATATATAACAACATATTCAATGTCTATGTTTGCTCGTTCATCCCACAAATCTCGGGACGATAATTTGTGTTTCTTTGCACTTAAACAAAATAAATAGATAAAGTGCAGTTAATGGCTGTGGTCATCCCTTTGTCTTTTCTGTTCTGGGTTTATTTGGCTTTGATGGTTCGCCTGTCCAAACTAGAGATCCATCCACCAATACACATGAACAAGATGTTTCTGAGTATGGCTGTCTTACTGAATGAAGAATGAAAAGAGACAAAGCAAATAATAATAATAATAATAATAATAATACACAATTTAAAAAAACTGAACTGAAAGGAAGCAGTTTTTCCACGGAGGGCCGATAAAAGCCGGCAGTGAATGAGAGGCAGCATGACGTGGAGCGGACGCATCGAGGACATCCAGCTGCTTTCACAACTTACCTTCAGCACAGGAATTACATTTTATCAGTAAATATATTTGTACAAAACCTGGATGATTCATGTCTGCATGGATGACTGATGGAGGCGCTCACTTGCTACTCTAAGGCGGAACGACAGCAGCACCGTGAGGCTCAGAACATACAGCCCTGCAGGATTGTATGGCTAAAAAGAAAACGTGTAAAGGTTCAGCGCTCTGACAGATATCATCGGCACGCTGCCGTCTCGCTTCCTCCGACATCTACAGCCTAGAACGTGTCGTCAGCCGCTTGTGTTCAACGTTAAACAATAACAGCGCGGTTCAGAGGGCGGTCGAGCTTCGTCCGTTCTCACCAATGTCTTAAAAAAACTCATCGGGATTCGCTTTTAAAATCAGGTGCAGCAACTTTCCTCCGGCCTCAACATCGACCAGCTGGATTCAACTTCTCTCCTTTGAGAGATGATAGAAACCAACACCGATTCTTCTGTAATCTCAGAGGAACAAAAAGTTCCGTCGGCTTTGACGCTCACAAAAATAAAAGTGCCACATAAAGGCACTTTTTTATAAAAACCAAAGGACTTCCAAAATAAAAGGGAACTGAATCAAATGTGCAGCTATTGAACTGCAGCCACGTTCTCTGCCCTGATTGGACAAAATGTATTCTGTTTTTAACTTCCTTCAAATTCTTCCGTTGACACAACGAAACGTGTCAAATTAAAAGGGGTCTAGTGGCGTGCATTAGTCCGACACGACCACTAGAGGTCACCAAAGTCAAACATGTTGCAGTTACAGTCTTCAGTGAGATGCAGCTTACGGGCCGACGTGTGCTGGAGTGGCAGGAGCAGCCGGATATCAGGTGTTCTGCTCCAACAGCTGAGAGACGAGTGGAATAAAAACCGACTGTACGACATCAGTTATGACATAAATAGTGAAAAACTGTCGTTAACTTGCCTCGTTCACTTTGTGCTGCACTTTCAAAATGGAGCAAACCGAGACACAAAGTTGAGGAAACACTGCTGCATGTTTAAATGCGGTCAGAATATGGAAGCAGGTTTTCTCTGTGTGGTCTCAGGTTCACGCTGACAACCACAGATTTCACCACGTTTTTCTCACTGTTGTCAACTTCCGTATTTGAAAGACAGAAGCAGCATCCTGTTAAAGCAGCTCTGCCTCTGGGAAATCTGCCATTACTGAGAGTAAAACACAAACAGCTGATCAAACACGGGTGTTGCGATGTCAACCGAAAATACACCGAAAATAAAAGCTGACTGAGGCTGTTTTAAAAGTTGGCAGCAGAGTGTTTGCATAAAGAACTGAACAGAAACTACCTGGAACCTGAATGAGCACAGAGATGGCACGAACAGGCAGCGAACAGGCCGATCCAAAATTTGTTGTAAATTTTTTCATGGCAGCCTGCAGGAATGAACCCGGTGACCTTTTCTACATCTGAAACAAAGTCCCTTCGTTGTTTCTGCTTTCATCTAATTCAAATGGAATATATTTCATGAAGGAACAAGTGAAGACAATAAAATATTTCCACACTTACATTCAAGTGCTTACAGAGTAATATTGCATGTTTTTCTACTCTAACTGCAGCTGCATGAAGCCTGCGTGTTAAAGGACACCAGATGTAGAAAATAAAAAACACCTACTGTCCTCCTCCTCTGGGAAATAAACGTCGTAGCGTGGAGGGCCTTTATCACTAAACGTATTCTAGGACTTACAAACGGCATTTTTCTAAACTGAAATCAGAAGAGGAACCGATTCACATTGAAGGAGCAGGAAGAGAACAGAAGCTTATTGCTGCCAGTAAGTAGAGATACTGCACTCTGATATTCACATTGTTATACCGAGGCCGGGATCTGAGTCGGGGGGAACATGCAGTGGAACCAGGTGAGAGTTCATTACGTGGATGTTAACGTCGGCCTTCACAGTAAAGTGCACGAGAACTTTTGAGGCTTCGTCCCACCGAGGAAAAAATATTCTGCAATTTTTGGAGGAATATTTTGAATGTCTGGAGGGTCGAACGTCCTTTACTGTAAACAAACTGCAAGTCTGGAAGTTCAAGTGTCTTTTTTCCCCCACGTTTCGTTTCTGAGTACCAGGGCTGAGCGATGTTTGGATCCAATACTATCAGACAGGCTTTAGATACGACTTCAGATCCACCTGACGAGCCTGAGGAGGGCAGGACGGCTTTCACAGCCAGGATTATCAGATTATTGCACCAGTATCAGACGAGTTTGAAGGAATCGTCTGATATCATCCCAGATTCATGAGCATTTAGGCTGCAGAAATTCCCCCCAAAGAGTTAAATTATTAGATTATTTGAAGGTTTAACATGGCTAAAAAGTGTGGCATAGTTCAGTCATCTGAAAAAATAATGACTCTCGGCAGGAATAAGAATTGGCAACAAGTAAAAAAACCAAAAAAAAAGAGGATCAGAAAGCGGTCCGGCAGATCTGAGACACGAGAAAACAGAAAGAAACCGCTAGAAAACTGGAAGTAAAATAAAGTGTTCATTACTGACTGAACACCAAACTAGGAGCTTCATGAAGAGAAGTACCTCTGTTTGATCCACATCTGGACATACTGCATTCTGGGAAATTCTGTTCTCAGACATTTAAAATTAGACGGCATGAAAAAGTCATGTGAGAAAACATGAACTGGTGAAATTCCTTTAAAGCCTGAGTATTTAATTCAACGTCCTCTGTATTGATTTTATTTCGATCCGTGATGGACAGCTACGGATGATGACATCACTCAGCCCGGTGCAGTTTAATGGACTTCACATCGACAGCATTTCATTTCAGCCTCGTTGTGTTCATATTGCTTTTACTGCGGATTCAACTCGAGCAATTAAATCCAAATCATTTGGAAGTTGTTCTCGCCACTAAAGTTCTTTATACACTGAAAGAAAAAAAAGAAAAAAGAGTAGTTCTATGCGAAGCGATGGGCGTATACTTTTTAAACCACACAGTTAAATGTGTCTTCCTCCAGCTACTTTATCTACGTTGGTCCAAACTCTGGCAGAGGAGACGTCTAACTTGCATAAAGGTTTGATGGAGCGAGCAGGTCGAAGGGATCGTTCATGAGCTCAGTACTAAACTGATGCACCTGATAATAACTGATTCATTCACTTCTTCTTCATTAAACATCACCGACATCAGAAGCACAGCTCACCTGCCCGCTGACATTAGGAAACTAAACAGAACCGGGGCGGCTCGTTGGCTTTAACGGCCCACTGGGGGGTCTGTATGGCAGAGGAGCTCCTGACTGGAGGTCAGGGGGGGAACAGAAGACCTGGATGGAGGACAGGAGAGGGCGGGGGAGGAGGGGGGGCAGATGGCTCCACAGTGTTGGGTCCTCACAGTAGAGACTCCTCTAAGACTTGCCTGCGTTGGCCACGAATGGAGCCGAGCCGAACAGGTCCTCCGGGGGGGGGGGGCGTCGCCGTGGAAGCGGCAGGCGGCGCTCGGTCTGTTTCCACGCTGGCTGTTCCCTCCACCGGCTTTTCTGTTCGTAGGTCACAGAGGGGGAGACGATTAGATCGTTACAGCTGGGTGAGAGGTTCATTAACGACCCGGACTCCTGAAAACTAACACCAGTCATCTGTGGATTAAGCAGCATGTCGGGCCGATAAAGACGTTAAAACTCACTCTCCAGAGTAATATTGATTAATTATACAACAAATTACCATCTAAATAAAAGATGTAATCTCAACGTTTTCATATTGTGGAGCAATTCACTCTAAAAATAAAACTAATAACTGGAAAACAATCAGTCGCCTCAGTAGACTCTTATGTAACGTATGTAATGTTTACTACTCCAGGAAGTAGTCCGACCCTTAGCAACCACCCTAGCAACAGAGAGGATTTCTAGTCTCCAACTGAATAAATACAGAAAAATAGAAACACTAAACTGATCAGCTAGTTCAGTCTGGTTGGAACAAAGATATCTGATGAACAAAGATATCTGATGAACAAAGATATCTGATGAAACAAAGATATCTGATGAACAAAGATATCTGATGAACAAAGATATGTGATGAACAAAGATATCTGATGAACGAAGATATCTGATGAACAAAGATAAAACAAAGATATCTGATGAACAAAGATATCTGATGAACAAAGATATGTGATGAACAAAGATATCTGAGGAACAAAGATATCTGACGAACAAAGATATCTGATGAACAAAGATATCTGATGAACGAAGATATCTGATGAACAAAGATAAAACAAAGATATCTGAGGAACAAAGATATCTGATGAACAAAGATATCTGATGAACAAAGATATCTAATGAACAAAGATATCTGATGAACAGAGATATCTGAAGAACAAAGATATCTGATGAACAAAGATATCTGATGAACAAAGATATCTGATGAACAAAGATATCCATGTTCTCATGTGTTTTTAACATTTTAGCTCCGTGTCATGTGTTCAAACCAAACCGGTCCAGCTAGCCTCCTCTAGGATTGTAAGTGCGTGACTATCCGTGGTGTTACGGTACGGGTGCTCGGAGCGACCAAAAAGGACCAAAAGAGACCCGACTTCACCAAATGGGTCATTTAATAGAACTATAACAAGTAGAAACTACATTATATTACATAATATTCTATTCTAATTCTATTTTCCCATTGAGGAGGTGGAGGGATGTTTCTAGTGATGAGCAGGATGTGTTGTCATGGTGATTTGTTCCAAATGTTCAGTTGACCAATCAGATCTCTGGGGGCGGAGCTACTGGTTGGATAATATAAACATTTTGACAATAAAGTGGAACTATTAAACAGTTTTTTTGTCACGTTGGTGAATTTTATTTAAAATTCCAATTTTATTAAACCAGACTTTTTTTGTTTTTGTTCAATCACACAGTTACAGGAATATATGCACAACTAGAAAACATTCAGGAAAATCTGCAGTCATCAAAATATGTTATTTTACCAGAAAAATGTTTAGTCGTCTGGTTCTGAATCCAAATAAACAGTGAACAATGGGCCAGATGTTTCTTTTTTTTTGAGAAAATGCAGCTGTTCATGAGACACGATGATGTTTGATGTACAAAGTAGAAATCCTTAAGAAAGATTCTGAGAACTCAAAAAAAAAAAAAAAAAAAAAAAGAAGTTTCCTCTTAATTTGATTTAAATCCGATTTTTGACACAAATAATTGACGAACATACAAACAGAAGACAAAAAGCACAGAGTCACTTGCTTGCTCTGAGCATGTCGAACTCCCGGTCGATCAGCTCCTCCTCGGTTAATTTAGAGAAGTTGTCCTCTCCAAAAGGGTTCCAGCCCGACATGTCGGGGGGGTGACTGACGGTCCCGCTGCAGCTCTGAGAAGGCAGCGTGATCCCGTCTGTGGCAAGGAGAGGGTTTCTACTGCAGAGAGGACAGGAAATACACATTCACCTCCAGCTGGGATTCACATGATGATGATGATGAAGGCACAAATTAAAGTGAGAAATCTCTGCTCTGTTTTGAAAACTTTAATATTATAAAACCTTTTCCTGTATCAAAAATGATCATTTTTTGATTTTGCGATGGATTTTCTTTCTGATGTAATTTGAAGAGTTTTAAGAGAGTTTTTGGGTAAAATTGTGGGAATTAGAAAAAAATTGCAAGTCAAGAAAGAAAAATGAGATTTTTTTAAAGCACTACCTGATGAAGGAATAAACATGGAATCATCAGATCCTTTCTGACTGTAAATGTGGAGTTGTTTTTGTTCATAAAGAGTTTTGTTTGACAAAAAAAAAAGTACTTTATTCCGTTAATACTTTCAGCACAGATTCTGCTGACGTCATTTTTTGCGGGAAAATCACGGGAATATAAAAAAAATTGCAAGCTCCCTCAAACATTGTGGAGATTACTTGAATTTGCATTAATTATATTACTTCAAATTCCTGGAGGGACTTTCTACATATTAAGTATTCTTAATATATTCTTCTTTTCAGTTTCAGCCTAACAGGCTTTGAAAAGGAACGTAACTGAACATGTCACCATAACGACGGACGTATTAGTCACACGGTACATTTCATCATGTTAGCTCACATAAAAGTGATCCGAGTGAATCCCACACACGGTCTGGATTTAAAAAATAAACTGAATAAATTGTAAAGAGGATAAAATGCGACCTTTCAGTGAGAATGTGGCAGAATAAAATATCACGTCTGTGATTGGTTCACATCGAGAACAGCTCGACAGTTTGAGAATAAAAACAGTACTTGTAGAGACGTTCCTCGGTCTAATGGTACATTACCTGGAGTTAATGTACGAGGGATCCACTGGTGGTGGCTCCCCCATCTGGACCGCTCCAGCTCCAGCTCCAGGTCCAGGTCCAGCACCACCACCAGCTCCGGGTCCAGCAGTGGGCGTGGTCGAAATATATGTACCCAATGAGATCTGGAACTCAAGAGGGGAAGACATATAGGGGAGAGGCTGCTGAGCGGGATGATGCTGCTGCTGCGGATGTTGTTGTTGTTGTTGATGATGTTGGTGATGCTGCTGTTGTTGCTGCTGCAGGACAAAAGCCTGTTGATACTGGTGCAGCTGTTAAGGAAGGAAGAGAGGGACAAAGAGGAGGAAGGGAATGAGGGACGGACTTTTGATTTCATGGCGCATAAATGATGATGAAATGTTGTTAGAAACCAGTTCTGGATTTGGAAAGCTGGGGACACAGTGGAGGGGAGGGATGAAGGAATGACAGTCAGGACGAAGACCTTCAAACTGGACACATCAGAGATCACCTCAAACAAGATGGTAGTCAGCTGTTATGAACAACATATTGTGCAGTTCAGGTGCACCAGTATTGGATTCAACAGCTGACGTTTACTTTGTTGCTTCCAGGAGTTTGTAGGAGTTTTTCCTCTGAGTTTATTAAATATCTGCAGCTTCATACACCATATTAACATCAAAGAAAGGAGAGTTGCGTACATTTATGCAACAGTAGTTGGGCCTGAACCATCCATGATGCTGTTATAGCCCTCGTGATGCACTGAGCTTCTTTCCTCTCACTCTTTCACTCTCTATAACTCGTATCTCACCATCACATCTCATTAACTTCATGCTTTTTCTCTCCCATCGTTTGTTCCCATGGAGCTGCATGTCTCTGCTCCACCAACAGTTCATGTCTATGATCTCTATGCTGTCCTTTTCTCTCTCTGCTCTCCTCTCACCTCAACCGGTCGAGGTAAATGAACCTCTGATCCTGGTTCTGTTAACAGATGTTCTCCACCTCTGATCCTGGTTCTGTTAACAGATGTTCTCCACCTCTGATCCTGGTTCTGTCGGAGGTTTCTTCCTGTTAAAGGGAGTTTTTCTTCCCTCTGTTGGAGGTTTTTCTCCCTTAAAGAGGAGTTTTTCCCTCCTAAGTTATGTGGGAATTGTTGAATTGTTGAATTGTTGTATTGTTGAATTGTTGTATTGTTGAATTGTTGAATTGTTGTATTGTTGAATTGTTGAATTGTTGTATTGTTGAATTGTTGAATTGTTGTATTGTTGAATTGTTGAATTGTTGTATTGTTGAATTGTTGAATTGTTGAATTGTTGTATTGTTGAATTGTTGAATTGTTGGGTTTCTCTGTATAATATTGTAAAGTTCTGCTCTGAGGATTTAATGTGTTAAGTGCCATGAAATTGTTGTGATTTGGTACTACTGTATATAAATAAAAAAATTAATTGAATAGTTAATTTATTATTTGTAATGACTGATTCCTGACAGAGACAAGATTGATCAGGATCAATATGTCGCCCACTTCTCTAGGACTCTGCTAAATGTTCCAGTTGTTGCCGAGCCTGTAACAGCATCACTGTGATTACTGACTGGAAACCCTGTTGACATTAACACGTGCACGCCCACGCTGCAGGGCAGACCAATCAGTGGCCGGTGTCTGAGTGTGTAACGCTGAAATTAAGAGTCTTCTTGTAGTTGCAGTAGTGGAAGAGTTTTGGCCCAATAGGTGGTCGATGCCGATTGGTTGAAAGCTGCTCCAACAGTTCAAATGAACCTGAGGCCGACACCGAGAACGTCTGGAAACTCGTCCCTATAACGTTATTCACACCAGGCTACCGTTTACCAGCTGAATCACCAGATAAACACCTGTTCTCCTTTTACACAAGTCACGTGAATAAAAAAATACTTGTATTACAAAATCTGCAGCCACTAAAATCTCATCTTAACTTGGACCTGAGACAGTTTCCTTCTGTTCAGGGACTAAAGCTCAGACATGCAGCACCGTGCTCTACGGGGATGACGTCAGTCCAAACTTTTTAAACTCCAAATGAACCGGTCATTATGGTTCGTGTTTTTCGTTAGCGGTTTCTATTAAGTGATTTGGTCTAATTCAGTTTCATTCTAACTCCAAGTTGTCTTCACTGCCACGTCTCACACAGCTCTGATATTCACAACACTGTTGTGTCCAAATGAAGCTGATCTGATGTCATTAAACCATATTGTAAATGTGCAGTTACTTAGCGAAGCTTCCTCATCACAATCAGCAGCAGGTCTAGGATCACAGTGGAAACGCTGCTTTTAAACATTCGGCAGGTATCTGGGGAATCAGAGCAGTGATTGTGAGAGGTCCTCTCTTCCCCTGCCTGTGAACACTTCATATGTCAGCATGCAACGCCGAGGAAACTGCTCGATTTCACCCTCTGTTCGATCCCCTCGTGGCTTCACTCAGACCAGATTGCCTCTGAAATAAAACAGATGGTACGTGTTTGGTGGGGAAGAGACTAAAAATTGCGCCGCCCTTGCAGTGCACATTTGGAGGACCTGTGTTTGTGTGTTTGATTCAGTAGCTGCGTAAATACTAGTTTTCTGAATATTTGGACAAATTCAGTAGGAAGTTTGAGCGTCTGCTTCCAATGCTGCTTGGCACAGACGTCAGGAGATTGGAGTGAGGCGGACTGGCTGCCAGTGTTTGGAGAAGAGAGAGCAAATTTAGGCCATTCTGACATTAAATTAAATATTCAGCGCCGTCTTACTTCATGCTGCGCCTCCATGTGTTTCTCTGTCATTTGTTCAAACTATTTACGGCAGCTTTGGATAAAATCTTCTGCTCTGAAATTCTGTGGTGGTTTAGAGTTGAACGAGCTCCGGGACAAACGGCAGCACGTTCACCCTGATGGACGTCCGTTCTTGAGACAGTAAATCAAACATTTTCACCACCAGGAGGAAGGTGGGGACCTTCGAAACGACTCACCATGGCTGCATACTGAGCTTGAGCCTGAGCTTGAGCCACCTGCTGCTGATACATGGGCTGCATCATCATCTGCTGCTGCTGCTGGTGCAGCAGGGCCTGCTGCTGCTGGAGTTGGAGCGACTGCTGCACAGCCTGTTGGTACTGAAGAGAGTTGCAACCACATTAAACATAGTAGATGAATAATAGCTGTGACTTCTGATGACGTGGTAACGTGGTGGATTTACCTGGAGGTATTGGAGTTGCTGCGCGTTTGCATGTTGTTGCTGCACTGCTTGTTGTTGTTGTTGTTGGTGATGATGATGTTGTTGTTGTTGTTGTTGGTGATGATGTTGTTGTAGCTGCTGCAGACGCAGGTCACCAGGCTGTAGCTGCTGCAGGACGCGGTGCTGCTGACTGCTGGGCTGCGGCTGCATGGACGGCGGCCCTGACCCGGGGGTGGGAGCTGATGGGCACGTACAGATGGAGCGCTTTATTACTTTGGACACGACGCTAAACACACAAGTCAACACGAGTAAACTGCTTCAGTGAAAGCTGTTCTAAAGATTGTGAACTGCATCGCTACCAAATTTGATTCAAAGAAATGAAGAACAGCGATGTTTCACCCATTTCAGTCCCAGTAGTACCGGGCTGCATCTCCAGTTCAGCCATTTGGAGAGAAAGGCTCACTTAGTTTTCTGTGATCTGATACTAAAGGCTGTCTGCACACAATACAACATGTTGACATACAACATGTCATACGTGTACATACATTATACTTCTTGTGTAATTACAATGAACAAAAACACAGGCAACAGTCTTAGAGAACCATCCCATCTGAATAGTCATAATAAATCTGTGGCATCAAACAAAGGCCAAATAATGAAATACTTTTAAAACAATGTACGAATGGATTCAGTCTCTACGAGCCACGACACAAAGTTCTACATTTTATTAAAGTTATTTACAAAATGTTTTACTCTGAACAGACTCTACATGGAAGCTGCAGAACACCGACCTTCCTCGTCCTCTCTGCTATGTTTTACGGTGTAAAACACCAACAACAAACATAAGGATCCAGTAAACCAGACAAACAGCTGAACAGTGAATGCCCCGTTGCTCGGTTACACTGTGCGTTCCGCCGATATACAAACAGGCTTCTGCATGATGGGAAGTCAATCAAATAATTGGAGACAAAGGGTCATGTGACCGGAAACCTCTTGCTGTGAGCTATCGTGAAGTTTGAAATTAATGTCAAATCTAACCAGCAGAGGGCACTGTGTTCTGTGTTCTCCAGCGAGATTGAACTCTGGTCGTTTTATACCAGTTGTTTAGTTGTTACTACTCAGATTTACTTTACACTGCACACATCTCATTTTAACAACAGATATTGGAGCTCAGGCCTAATTGGTTAACGAACCTTTCTGTCCGTTGCTGACGGGTGCTGAAGGCACAGTCATCTTCACAGGTGTGACAGTGTTAGCGAGAGGCAGGACGTTACTGTTGGCAGCTTTGGGCCTCTGTCTGGGAGCTATCGATGTTTCTGTCGGGCCCACAGAGTCGGTTATCCTGGAGAGAAGGAGGCAAAGGTTGTGGTTTGATTTTGTATACGCAGTGGTGTGTGTGTGTGTACAGTGAGGACTGCTAGGTGATTTTAATTAATCCTATTTTATTAGACTGAAAAAAGATAGGAATTATTTAGTGACTAGATAGAGATTTCTTTTATCATCCTGTTTTGTAATGAATTTATAATTACCAGTGCTAGTTTATAGATCATTAAAACTCTCCTCATACCTGGCTTTTGTCACACTTTTCTTCGCAGCGACCTCGCTGGCGGTGAGAGGCTCTGGCAGCGATGTAGGGATGGGAGAGTTCTACGAAGACGGCAGGAGAATGAAGTTAAACGTCTGTAAAAGGCTGAACGCCTGTTCATCGCTGTGTTCTGCTGACTTACAAAGAGATTTGACACAGGACAGTCTTTTCCAGCAAATTTGAAGGCAAAGTAGGACACTTGGTAAATGTCTGGTCTCGTGTCCTGGTCGGGTTCGAGCATATATCCTAGAAAGAAAGAAAAAAAAAAAGGTCATTGTATTACACAGCATGTTGTGCAGAACAGCTGATTTACTGTGGTTAATGTGCATCTTCTCTGTTTGGCCACTTGGTGGAGATGTTGGTTAAATATTATTATAAGGAAGCTCCACTGCATGATGCATTTTGGGAAGTGAAATAACAAATAAGGCTGTCATGACTGACAGTCCCTGACTGGTTCAAACAGGATCAACTTACGTAAACGCAAGACAAAAAAAAATTCAGACAGTTACAGATCGATCTGTTGGCGAACAGAGCAAAAAGAAAACTGTCAAAATAACAGAAAACTGCAATTTAGATAATGAGAAAAATGTAAATTAAAAACCTCCACAAATGATCAAACTTTTATGTATCTGTGTGATTGTGTTAGTCGATATACTTTAGCACAGTCAAGCTTAAAGTTAAGTCCCATGGTGTGGAGGAGGAACCTTAAAAAAGCCTTTTCAGATATAGCACCAAAAGTAGTAGCAAAGAGAGAAGAATGATAAACAACTCAAAACATAGCAGAAGGGCTTCTAAATAGTGATTTATTAAATTGTGATAACCAGTAATTCTCAGCTTGTAATGAATTATAATCAGAAAACACAGTCTGACACCATGAATCCATGTTAAACTTACTGATTAAGCAGTGCAACTTGAAGGAGAATTTGGAGTTATCTGGAACGATGAAGGTTCCGTCACATATGGCAACTTGACTCTCCCCAAATGGAAGAGCAAAGAAACACAGCTTGTACAACAAGCATCCAAGTGCCTGTGGAGAAAGCACACATTCAAATACCTGCATCCAGTTACTGTAAAGCTGCTGTTGCTTCAAACCTTAGTTTTGGTCTACTATGGACTGTTTTCAAATACTTACTTCAAGAAATACAACAAATGTTTTTTCTGAAAGTCCTTCATATTTATTAATAATATGGACAAACACCTTTTCATTTTGTCTCAATATGAAGCAGCTGTAGAGGAACCTAAAAGGTTAAAAGCACATATCTGATCAAGAAATTGATGCCAACAGTGAAGGCCTGAGTTTCTGAAGCAGTGAAGGAGACACATCACATTTGCAAGTCAGAAACTATTTGGTTTCCATATTCAACCCTAGTAAATATCTGCCAGTTGAACTGATTTACATTAAAAGTGAAAAACTACCCGAGACGGTCAACGTCTTCAGACCATTAACATACAGCCAGCACAGAAACATTTTGGATGCACGTTTGCTGAACAGTTAAAGGCCTCTCACTTAATGTTCAAGTTGTTTTAAGCAAAGAAGACTTCAACATTTCCTCCAGACGAGAGCCTATTTGAGATGAGACCAGTTACAATATACAATCTGTGCTTTTTACAAGGCTAGAATGAGAACTAAACTCTCAGCATTCATCACAGATTTCAGAAATACAAACCAAAAATGGACGACAACTACTGAAAGTGTAAAGTACAGTCGATCCCGGTGGGAAGTCCTGATGTTGCTGCTTTTTCTTCCAGCCACCGAGCTACAAAGGACTGCTTAGTAAATTACTGTTCCTTATGTGCCGGGTTAAAAAGTTGCTCTTCATAACAGGACCACAGTCTGCTCCTCTGGCAGTGTGGCTGTCCAAACAAATCCACATGCAAAAGAGCTCTGCCCCCCAATCATACATTCAGTTGGAGCTATATTTGGCTTCAGCGCCTGGATTTTTAGCCAACGATGCAGTTGGAGATGAAAGAGACTCAGGAATTAGCCACAGTGTTTAGGGAACGTTTTCCTGTAAGCGCTCCATCGGTAGACCAGATATTTTTCACCGTTCTCCACTCAACCAGATAATCCAGTTGGATACTTAACTGCTAATCTGAGGCAGACGGCATATCAACAAACACAAAGACTGCACGGATAAATGTGCATGATATTTGTATGAGACAAAAATAAACAGCTCAGTGTCAAACACGTGGCTGAAGAACAGGAAGTGAGAGCGCAGGGGGCCGTTGACAGGAAGTGGGAGTTTTTGTTGTTGTTGTACGTCCAGTCGTTGTTCTCCAACGGCCAGATACTGATTCACAGCTGCTAATGTACAGACATACACAGTGTAACTCATCAGTGTTCACGACTGATTCTATCATATCTATCAAGTCCTTTTAGGTCTGGATTTAAAGATTTAAAAAAAATAGAACATGAAAGCAGCAGATATCCCTCAACTGTTTAAAATCCCCTCAATTTCAGTGCATCAGTTTCCACTGGCCCTCAAAATGGCTGCTGCCGTCTCACACCTTCAAAACAGCCAAGGCCCGTTTTACACAAGCTTATCAGGGTCCTCAAACTGGGTGTAATTATCTCGAACGCAGGGAAAATAGAAGAGGACGAGCAGCGGGGAGGGAGGGAGGAAGAGACGAGGCCGAGCCCTGGCTTTGTTGTGATGTTGCTCAATGTTTTATGAAGGAAAAACACTGTTGGAGAGCTGGTGGAGGCAAACAGCCCGGAGCTAGAGAGGAGGAGGGGTGGTGTTGGGGCAGAGTGACACGATACTGTACTGCCAGGACAAACCGGCCTTGCAGGGTGGATAACATGCACACGCAGCAATACTGAACACACTAAGTAGGCCCTTACCCATATATCAGCCTTGGTGGTGATGGCTTTTCCTGCGTACAAGTTTATCATCTCTGGCGCCCGATATGAAAGAGTTGTGTACCTGTGAGATACAACAACAGGAGGTAGTCAATGACACGTCCATGGTCAGACGGCAGAGTGCCGGAGGAGGCAGGAATCATCACGTTTACTCATGGGCTGTACTGACAGAGGAACGAGTGCTTATTTAATGCATCTTTTGCCAGCTGTGGTGAAATTATTTTATACACAAACACATGATAAAAGAATATATGAAAGCTAGAAGTAGCTCCACAGACCGACACAAGCTGTTAAATCACCACCTCGACACGTCATCAGCTTTTAAATGAATACAGCAAACTTACAGAGACACATTAGCATTCACTCTCTGAGCGGTTTCTGATCTCTACTCCAGATGAAATATCTCTACGTACTAAATGCTCCACCGTGTCTCTTACTATACACACAAGGACATAGTCACTTTAATATTCATCTGGTAATACCATGTATTGTGTATATAATAATGAATATTCTGAAAGGAATTGTACACTATTAAGGACTTGTAGTTTGGATACTTCTGCTACTACTTCTGTAGTTTAGAGTTCCTCTAAATTTGGGTTCTGTTCGGGTTGGGCAGAAACCTTTCTCTGATGGCTTCATGCGTGTTTGTGTTTACTGATGAAGCAAAACCAATGACCACAATCTGCTGGTAAAGGTGACCTCATTCACTTTGCAGCAAACGTTTTATCTGGTTTTCTGCTCACAGTCGTTCTGATAATAATCTAAGCAGTTGGTTGTGTTTGGAAGCTGAATAACGAAAGTTCATCTGAGTCACTGCAGTTCAAAGGCCTGACGGTTTCTGTAGGGCAAGTGTCACGGAGATGTTTAAACACCGTCATATACTGCTGGTAAGCACCAAACATTGCACTTTATTGCAGTTGTAAATGTGGGAAAGTTAACAGGCCAGAGCTGACAGGACTGCTGTGATTTGACACGGAGAGAACATCCACTAAACTCTGTAACAAAGCAAAGCTGAAGGGACCACGAAGGAGTGACTACCTCCCATAAACATCATTTACAACGGGTTTACAACAATATGGTGTTTGCAGGAGTGTTCATACTTTTGGTTTACTTGGATAGTTATAAAAAAAAGTTGTGTTCAATGTAAATAAAATCTAATTTATCTAATCTAATCTAATTGATAGAAAACAGAAAACAGAAAAAAGACAACATCAAATATTGAAACTGAGGAATTGTAATGTTTTTGGGAAGATGTAGAATCATTTTGAATTCGATGGAGTAATTTCTTTTTGAAGAGTTGGAATTACAGTATTATCATTGTACTAAAATCACGACATGTTATTGCAATATGTTGAGTATTGTCCACGTTTTTCAACTGACTATTACGTCTCCAAAAAGAAAACTTTTTTTAGCATTTGTTTCATCCAATAAATTTACAATATTCAATCTGTTCAACACATTTCAGTAATAAATGTTGCACATGACAAATATATGTATTTATTTATCTTTACTACATAAGAGTTCAGGAAACTGTCTGTATGTTTGTCCCTCGCGTATATTGACAACCATTCATCCCATCTGCTTCAAACGTGGTGGGTGTATTTCCGGGGACGCGAGGTTGCGCTCTGGCGAATTTGGTGTGATTTGGACATGCGACACCGTTTAATATTAATAAACCTTAAAGAAAAGGCGACCAGCGCTCCAGTGGGGGCGGAGCCTCCTATTCTCCTGATGATGGAGGGAGGTGACACTTCTGGAGTGTGTCTCCCCTTCATTTTATAACTGTAATGGTAAGTTAGTCTCCGTCTCACTCTGTGTTTGTGTTTCTCTGTCTCTGGTCTCCTGCCAGCTCTTTCTTTAACCCCGCCCCCTGGCACATACGTAAACACACCAGCTGTTTTAACATGAGAATTATGTCTGCCATGTAATTCTCTCACATTTCAAATATAATAAAAATACTTTCCAAGTAACTACACTCACTGCAGGGCACACCACTGTGTTACTGCACGACAAGGATCAGATTGAATTCATAGAATACATCGTTTTTATTTATTGTATTGTATTTTCATTGCAGTGATTTATTTTATAGCATTTAGTTTTACACACCAAAGTGGCAAAGACGACTCTGTTTTTTACCAACACACTCAAAAAGCTCAAGTCATTGATGCTTGGCGAGTTCTAATTTTGTTCTGTGCTTTCGCTGATAAAAAAAAAACCCAAAAAACGTACTTCTTAATCTCGTCCTCCACCGCCGTCACTCCATCTTTATGTGGAAGCAAAACCTTGTGAGTGGCGCTGCCGAAGTCACACAGCACGTAATTCCCCTGGTCGTTCAGCAGGATGTTTTCAACCTGGGAAAGCAGCAGACAGAGATTTTAGACTTTTTAAAGAGAAAAAACAAGAGAGAAACGGAACCAAAAGACTGAACGGCACAAATGAAAACTCAACATCATATATTGTAGAAAGATGCTGTCACATGCAGTTGAATGTCATTTTGTCTTGACAAGTGTATTTATAAAAAGAGCTTCAAATCCAGAACTTCCCTAAATGCATGTGCCAGTGACATTAGCAGAAGTTTACAACTGAAGTTGAAAACATGTTAGTGTGTTCCCCTTACAGGAAATGTGTGTGTGTGTGTGTGTGTGTGTGTGTGTGTGTGTGTGTGTGTGTGTGTGTGTGTGTGTGTGTGTGTGTGTGTGTGTGTGTGTGTGTGTGTGTCTCCAGTCTTATGGGTGGGTTTGAAAGTCAAAACAACAAAAAATATTATTAAAAAAAACACTAAAATCTTTTAGGATGCCAAAGCAGGTCTGTGAAAGTATCACAGGACTCAAAAGAAATGCACACAGTCCGTATTCAGCAACTGTCAAGTGACTACCAAACGTCCGCCCTGAGCAAGACCAACTGTCAAACTTTAATAGAAAGACATTAAGGCATTTGTGGGAGATGTGACACACAAGAGGAAAAAAAGACCAAAAAATAAAGAGGCTCAAGAAAAAAAAGATTTCAAACAATGTAGAGAAAACGGACTAAATGAAAGCAGCACTGAGCGTTTCAGTCTGTCGACAGCTCAGGGTTAAGAGGCTTTTTTGCACTCTCACTTCCCCTGGCGATGCGTGACTGGGCCTCCATGGGCTTTTGTGTTCCTGCAATGTTATGTAAGCCGTGTAGGCTGAAGAGATAGACAGCGAACAGAGGACAAGCCTGTGGATCTGAAGGGACTGCACTGTTTAGAGGCTTGTCCAACTGGACAGAGTACAGCAACCCACTGATGGGCCACTGAGGAGAATTCAACCAGTGGGAAATCACCACGAGCCCCCAAGCATCAGCAAAATGAGGCTAATTCTGGCTCTTAGCCACCTTCTGTTACCGTCTATTCTAAAAGTCAAGTTAGTGAGAAACTTTAGGAGTTAGTGTCTACTGTGGCCTGTCAGCTTAACTCTGGTGCTCTGACAGAAGTAGGAGGAGGAAGGAGAGGAAAAGGTGGCAGATGAGGCAGCAAAGGAAACGGTGGAACGAAAGAGGAAGCGGAGGAGTTCAAATGAGCAGCGAAGGTGAAACCAAAGCATTCGTTCTCCTGCTGACCAAGCAGATTTACATTATTTAAATGTATAAACAGTCTCTGACATTAAATTGAACTTGTTCAGCTGGCAATCCACAAGTTTCTCCTTTTTATTTTGTTGACATGTTTGGAAATCCACTGCTGTAGATTCTGTGCAGAGCACCATGGTTCAAAGTGTCAAACAGTGTCGGAGGACTTGAGACGTCTTGTTTTCTGTAGGGTTCAACGGTTCAACGGTAACTCTCCAGACATGTTTATGCTGATTCTATTCCTGTTTCTAGGAATATTCTTCACCCTTTCAAACATGCTCAGGTATGATAACAAATTGTGAGACTATGACCATAACAACCAAAAACTGGACCTAGTTTAAATCTGGTTGTCTCCCCTCTAAAGGAGTCCCTGTGGGCAACGACACGCCGCCCGCAGAGCACCTGCCATGTTTGGAGAGCTCACTGGAAGTCTCCGTCAGGGTGTCGAGCACCATCTGTGTTCTACGCTGGATCTCCTCCACAATGTAAAAGTGGCGACCTTTTACTTTGAATCTCCTTTTGGGGGAACTGATTAAATCTGGCAAGAAGGTGTGTGTGTGTGTGTGTGTGTGTGTGTGTGTGTGTGTGTGTGTGTGTGTGTGTGTGTGTGTGTGTGTGTGTGTGTGTGTGTTAGTTGCAATAGGCTCCAGCCGCCGGTGACCCCCTTCAGGATAAAGCAGGTATAGTAAAGGATGGCTGGACATTATCAGAGAGCCGGTTTTACCTCTGTAACCTACAGTCAGCAGCATTTAACCGGTACAACTGATGGAACAAAGGAGGAGAGAGGAGACGGAAAGAGAGCAGAACTGATGCCCTCCTCACCTTCAGGTCTCTGTGGATGACGGGCGTCTTGCATTGGTGCAGGCGTGCCACGGCCTCGCAGGTGTCACAGAAGATGTGGAGCACCTCGGCCTCGCTGAAGCCCACGTTTAACCGCTGGTTCATCTGCTTCACCACCTGACCCGCTGCGTGAGACAGGAGGACGGACAGCTTTAGGATTCAACACAGATCAAACCAACACCAGCCAGCATGTTAGTGCCATGTAAAGGCTTGGTCTAAAAATCAGGTTATTATAAATGGTTGCAATGTTCAATATAGAGGCCGGAAAAGGGAAAAGAGGCAACAAACCACAGCAAGCTATTAAGCATGTTAAAAAATTTGAAATAAATGAAACTTCTGTCCAAAAGCCACTTTAACTATTTGGCCTGATGGAGCTTCATGAAAACAGAACGGTTACAGCACATACCACAAAACAGGAAAATCTGTGTGGGTTGCATGAGGGAGAGACTGTCTGAGATAACAAAGACGATTAGTAAAGATCAAATTGTATTTAACCAATGAGCACAGGATAAAGTTGGTTTTGTGTAGTTGTTGTGTTTCCTGCAGGGCATGGCTGTCATTTCTAAAAGAGGTGAACATTCATCATTATTACTCCAATAAATGGTAAGAAATAAAGCAAGGCTCTGGTTTGGTTTCATTTAAATCATTTGTCTCAAATAACCAGAATTAATTATAGCGGAAGCAGAAAAGCAGAAACTACAGCAGCAGAACTGTGACTATCTATTAAACACGGTGGTCCTGTAGAAACATGTCATTTATGAAAAGCTGTACCTTTGCAGTACTCCATGAGGATCAGAACCTCCCACACGCTGTCTGACACGGCATTGATTGTGGAGTCCAGGTAGCCGACAATGTTCTTGTGGCCCGACAGCTCTTTCTGCACACGGGATGAAAACATGAGAAATCAGACATACACCCAAATATTCAGGAAGTTCTGCACAAGAAAAGGAATATTAAAGATGTGTATCTACAGAATTGAACTTTTCAGGGCACCTACTATAAAAACAAACAAAAAGATCAAATATTGACAAAATAAGCTTTTGATGTGATTGGAAACTGATTTGTGTTTGTTCATGTCCAACGTGCCTCAAGTGGACGCTGCTGCTGAATGAACAATTTAAAATCAAGCTGTGGTCTCAATATATTTCTGCTCAGTTTTAGGTGCAACGATTATAAACTGCATTAAAGAGGGCAGGAAAGTTCACTGGGTCAAATAAATCCCAGGTAAGTCTATTACATTGCCTACAGTTGTAAACGGAGGATTTTTTGTGAAAGGATTCTAAAAACAGAATGAGAATAAGATAAATAACCGTATAGAACTAAAACATTCTGCAGAGTAAAAAGCTGCAAGTTATTCCGTGTAAGACTGTTTGCACCGACTGGTTTTAGTCTGTATGAGCAGCGTAAATCTGGAAAAACAACATTTAAGATTGCAACAAAGGCCAGAAAACAGCTAAAGGTGTGACTGCAGCCACAGGAAGCTCGTCTCAGAGGAGGTTCAACACCCAGCTGAACGCAGCCCAGTCCTGCCTTCACAGCCCGGCTGATGTGTGTGTTTTTAGGTGTTCTTTCATGTTCTTACATCACGCTAATCTATTAACTCTACTAATCTTTCTCAACTTGATTTATTGGCTGGATTAAACCTTCAGTGTTTGTTGGTTGTTAAACACCAGCTTGAGAAGGGAGATCGCCGTGTGTTGTGGAAACGGACACACCTAAGGCCACGTCCCAACAGGCCCGCAGTGTGTCAATGGTTAAGGACTCGTGTGTGTGTGTGTGTGTGTGTGTGTGTGTGTGTGTGTGTGTGTGTGTGTGTGTTCCAGATGACAGTAAACAGACACAGAGCTACACTGGGGTCAAACGTTCAAGACGACGCTGCAAGTGTCTGTTAGGTTATAACATAATGAATAATCTTTAACCTTGAATGACATAAAACACATTGAATTGTCCACTATAGTCACAAGTGTCAGCTATGAGTGAGAGGACGGTATTTATTAAAGTATGTCAGACTGGAAAACGCTGAGTAACAGGACGGGTAGGAAGATCAAATGAAGCCATTTATATGCAACGTGTTTTACAAGAGAGTGTCTTTATGAGGCCCGAGCTCCATTTCAAATGGGTTTTATGTGCTTCAATTAAATACCTGAAAACTGAGAATGGCCTCAAGAAACTTTCAGATCATAAGCAGAGTGTGTTGGAGTGCACATTAAACCCTTTGTGGATGAAAAGAGAGAGAATCTGTCCTACAGCCAGGG
This sequence comes from Embiotoca jacksoni, assembly GCF_022577435.1. Taxonomy (NCBI): domain Eukaryota; kingdom Metazoa; phylum Chordata; class Actinopteri; family Embiotocidae; genus Embiotoca; species Embiotoca jacksoni. Next base: position 988,585 of record NW_027185397.1, read on the forward strand.
AAGGATTAGCAGGAGGATTGCAGCCAGAGTCAAGAATTAGTTTGAAATTGCGACACAACAGGGGAATATAATGGTTTGATGATTTCAGCAGTGATAAGCTGCATTTATTTCACAACCGAGACAAACTTCATTTTCATTCCAGGTTAATTATTCACAGGTAAAAATATATCTTCATTTCCTGTTGGCTGATTGTTATTGTAATTGCAAAAAAATTAATATAAAGACTCAATAAAGACACGCAGGAAGAGTTCATCAGAGTTGAAAGACAGCATCTCTAGCTACAGCAACAAACAGTGTGCTGCTCCCACCATGATAGTGATCTCTCTCTTGTAGACGTTCAGGTCCGGGACGTTGTTCACGTACATCCTCTTGAGAGCGCAGCGGACACCGCTGTGCGTACGAGCCAGGAACACCACGGAGAAGCCTCCTGGAAAAACAGGCAGCATCACATCACCAGAAATCACATCTCTTCACGTACCAAAATGATTTCCAGGCGTAATAGTTAAGAGGCTTCAGGCACTTTTTGCAATCGCAAATGCATGTTAAGGTTGACATCCATGATACTCGTGTTTCAAACTAATTATAAAATAATTTCATCCGTAATATAGTTTCCCCCCCCCCAGCTGATTTGAGCTGCTCAGTGGACAACAACGTGGTGCAAACATTAGTCAAAACCAAGGCCGTGCTTAAACATAACACACAATGAAATCCAGTTTTTAAACTTTGTTAACTCGTCCATGTGTTTTTTTTATATTCTAAAAGAAAAATCACGAGTAAAATAATCTGTCAATGCCAGCGCTAATTTGAAAAACACATTCAGACAGACAGGGCTTCACATACATGGGGGGAAGGAGGGGGGTGGCGATGGAGGTAGGAGCTATTTGCATGACCCCATGAATACCAAATGAAGGAAAAGGTGTAGAGTTGGATCTAAGCAACTTTAAGGTATTGAGGTGATGTTGTTCTTGGGGAAAAAAACATTTAAATTTATAATTTTGTTAAACAGAGATGAGTTTTCATCCCAGAAGAGAGACTTTGAAAAATTACAAAGACATATTCAGAAATTCTCTTTAATGTTGATGTGGAAAATATTGTGTTAATCAGCTATAAAGGTGTAATGATGGATTCAAAACCAATAGTTGTCACTGTCCTGTGTGTCTGTGTGGGTGAATCTGCACCAGCATTGTGATTGGACAGCGCCTGGTCTCATTAAAAAGGGTTCACCGACTCTCTGAGTGGTGGCATCAAAGTCCACGGCCCAAAGAGGAGAATGAAAACCCCACAATGGAGCACTTGTTGCTCAAAGAGTTACCGTAGGACGGCTGAAAAACAGCATGCGTTGGATTGTGGATCTACATCTAAACTGATCTTTGAAGTTGTGTTGCTGCGTGGACTGAACAATAGAAACACCTCAAATACAGCTGACTCGTCAAGGTTTAACCCGAGTGTCCGCATGGGGACAATAAACAGAAGACAGGAGGCAAAGCAAACTAACTAAGTGAAGCATAGTGTTTGCTTGTGTGTGGTCACAACACTGAGGTGAGTGTAGCAGATAGCATCCGATTAGAAGACGCGTCTGATGCCGCTCTGCAACTAGAACATGCAGCTGATGAGAAACCTGCGACGGCATGCAGCGGTGCAAATGACAAAACTACCGTGAACCGCAGACACAACTGACACAATATGCATCATATAAATATAATAAGAAGTACTAAACTAACACTGTATAAAACAATATGCTGATGCTGCTAAAATGTGTTACATACACAGAACCATATCAAAAATCTTCTGGAAAGGAAACAAACACGGGAGCAGAAGACGGAGCGGTGCAACAGAATAAAGAGATGATGATGTTTGCGGTATGTGTGAATGAGCCAACGCAACGCAGCTGCAGCCACAGACCGGCTGACGCTTCAAAAAAAGATGCAACCGAGAGAAAACCTGCCAAGACAAAGTAGCAGAGCTGTTTACACCTGCTGCATGCTGTGTGCTAAGGTTAGCTCGATGGGACTTTATTTCCTTTAACAAGACAATCGAGTACAAAACCATCCAGAGAGTTGATGGAAACTGAAACCAAATCATCTTCAGCAAATTTCCAGCCTCATGAGCTGCTTTCACAGATAAAGATGTGATATGCAGACGTCGTAAAAATGATCATTTTAGGCCAGAGAGGAGGCGGGAGGATGTGGGGGCTGCAAGGACGGAGCGACACATTTTATAAGGCAAAATCCATTAGCTCGGGCAAAAGGCCAGCAGGCTGAAAAGAGCACGCTGTTTAAGCCTGCATGGACAAGATACAATAGAAGAGCTAACCTTCACTGAAAAACAGAAAAGTGAACAAACCGGAGAGCTGCCAAGAACAGAGTTAACCCCGACCCAGTTGCTATGCAGACTGCAAGACACTTTATTACTAGATGTAGTTGTCATGCTGACATGGAGGTGTACACATGATGTGATATCATACAATCATCATTCCAGCTCAAGATTGACAGCCGGAGGAGATAATCTGCTCATCTCGTTTCTCTCCTTCATCTCAAAGGCAGGGAAGAGACATTTATTGGCATTGAAAACATTGAAATAAAACTTTATATTTCTGTTTGCTTTGTAAACAAAAATTACTGGAGGGAGATATGGCATAAATAACAGCTTGGATATACAAAGCCTATTACTGAAATATATAAAGACATTTCTGACTGTGACAGGAACCACCAATGTGGAAAACCACAGCAGAAAAAGGGGGAGCGATGACATGAGGTCATAAAATAGCACCTGTCGAACCTTGAGCAGGAAAAACAACGTGAACGTGGTGTCTGGTAAATAATAGTGACAGGACTTCCTCCGAGGTGCTCCAACCACAAGCATTTAGTCACGGGTTGCGGTACTCGACAAAACTGTCAGTCATGCGTGTCGAGGACGGTGCACAAATCCTTCCTGGGTCTCCCCAGCAGCAGCTGACCCGTCTGTCACCACGGACAGATGCTTTCTGGGATCCTGGCAGCCTCTGATCCAAAGGTGGAAAGTTAAGGGACGTTAGAAGAGACTCAGCTCAGGCCAAACAAATGGCTGAGGCCAGGTGCACCAGGACCAGCGTCCCACTGAACCTCCAGCCTGAGGCCTTCTGTTGCCTCCCATGATTGCCAGCCACAGAAGTGTTGAGCTGAATGGCTGTGGATCTGTTTCGGGGGCTTTGTGCCCACAACACAAACTTCCAAAACTCCTTAACGTCACAAAAGCTCTCTTACTGTACAGGAGGCTGGCTTCTCCGATCACAAAGAGTTTTGGGGATTTCTTTAGGTCCTTTTATCTAATAATCAGCTGCATTATTCATTTTCATTTACAACTTATAAAATTAATGGATTTGTTAAGCTGCATTCAAAGAATTCAAAATCTAATTATTATGAAATTTCACAAAAATGTCAGGATAAAATGGTAATATTTTATATCAAAAGGTCAAAGGTTATCTTTGCTGTGACATCATAATGTTCTGCATTAACTCCTTTCTGGCCTTTATTTAAAGCCATAACTGAGGAGCAGAAGGGGAGACTGTGACCATATTCCACATGTGGTCAGCTTGAAACTGAAAGTGGGACACTGATCTAAACTGTGCTGATTGTACAGATCAGGTTGAACACGTGTGAAACATCCACGATTCACAATTTACAGCTTCTTTGCAGCAACTTCCATATTTGAAGCATTGTCTGTTGTCATGGCAACAACTTTGTGGACCATCAGAATCAGAATTCTTTTTTTTTTTTTTACCAACAATTTGAACGCAGACAGTGATTCCTTTAAAGTCTTTACTACATGCATCATATGAACCTGGGGAGACACGGGTGTAAACTGCAACATGATTGGTTGACGGCGGGCAGCAATTCACCTTTTTCTATATATCCTGAATCATTTGCTTTCTAATGTCCACACAACTCTTAAGCCATCTTCAACTGAGTAAAGCACAATGATTTCAGGCTGAAGTATTGGTTTCTTAAAAAATGTTCAAATCAAAACCTGATTTAATCACTGCTCATACCCAGCAGGGTTCAGTGTACCTGAAGGCCGTCGGTGTATTAAAACGTTGCTGCTGGTCCAACTCCAGGACTCGTTGCACTATTCCTGTATCTCCCCTTCAGATCATCTGTTAGCAGGCTGCATTGCAGAGAAGGGATGCAAGTGCTTCTCCATGAGGACATGGTCAGCTGTCAGTGACAGTTGGGAGGAAAACCCCAAAACCATCAGGCCAAGAGGAGGTGGGGGGAGGGCTGACATTAAAGCCTGTTACTGGGCGAGGGCTGTAATTACTGGAGAATTTTCCCCGGCCGTGCAGCCGGTGCCGGGGACCCTGACATAACTGAAAAGCCTGACTAACTACGACAGTCACGGGCGGCCCACATGAACGCCTGCGGAGGCCCGAGAGAGGATCTTAATCAGCCTTTATGGAACAGATACTCAGGAGGCCTCGTGATGTCAGCCAGGAAAAAAAAGTTATTCTGCGCAGATGTTCTTCCTCTGAAGCATGATGTCATCTGATAACAAACCACTCTCTGACCAACCCTCTTTCTGTCCATCTCACTCTGCCTCTCGCTTTTAAACCCCCAGCACCATACTTCGTTACTAAGACTGTAGTTCAACCAAAAGTGCTTCATTCAGCTGCAGGGTTAGTGTAGAGAGGGGAGAGAGATGTTTGTGAGGAGAAGGTTTGGAGGTATTTCCTCCTCGAGCCTCCCCGTCCCTTCACGTGAACCCACAACACCTCCACTAAAAGGCTCCAGAGCTGCCAAGCTGGAAGATAAGAGTTACTAGCTCAAAATAACTAGAAGCCACCTTTGGTTGACTTCATTGCAAAAAGTGTGATGGATATTAAACCTTCAGTTAAGTTTGAAATAAAGTCGAGTGTTCATGTAAATAGTGTCTAATGTGAATGATTGACTTGTTCTACTTGAAATGATCAAGATGAAGAGTTGTGTGAAAAGTAGAAGTTGTGCTTTGCAGAGCTATTCACTTTTCCTGTTTCCCCTTTCCCATCAGATCTCATCTTGACCTTCTTCCCTGACCTCCCCTCGGTGTACTTTTATAGGAATCAAAGTGGAAGTGGATCTCCTTCCAGGTGAACTCTCAAACACAAACCCCAGGAAGTTGCTGTCAGAGCTTACAGAAACAGTGTTGAATACATTCCTGAAAAAGCAAAAGACTCTCAGGTGAGACTGACAATTATTTTTATGATTTTTTTCTTGAAATGCCCATCCCTACAAAATATTTACACAAGGACATAATTATCATTAATGTGGATATAATGACTAAGTGGGTAAATTTAACGGCAATAGTAGTTTTAAAATGACATCACTTTACTGTAACGCAGCCTTTAAAACCAGGAAAAGAAATGATCATGATCTCAACCTCGTGATGTATTGGCCCGCCCTGCACCGACTTTATTACTGAACCACTAGTCTAAACAAAACATGCTGACTTTGCCAAATTCCTCATGTAGACTAACAGGTGCCGTTTTTCCACGGTGAATGTAAGAAAAGGGTTTCCATTACCAGACTTCAAGGTTTGTACGAGTTTGCCACGCTGTGCCGGCTGCTCCGACTAATTACCAGGAACGACTTTTGGATCCCCGGCGCTTTAGCAAATCCTCTGAGATCTGGTATTACACGGACTAATGTGGGAAACACTCGAGGCCTCTGGCTGATTAATATCGTGGCCAGTGTGCCATTCGGTAACTGTGAAAACTTGAGTTACAACAAGGCTGTCTAACTCAAGTAAAGAAACCAGAAGCGTGCGTTTTGAAAACGTAAGAGCAAAATACAGTTTTTCAGTTTCACACATGAAACCAAGAAGCAGCGATATTTGTATCTGCGGGCCGAATGCGAAGCATCCAGCTGACGACCTGACATGTTCTTTAGAAACTGACAAGACTCTTCGGTGTGCAAACACCCCGCCCTCGTAGCCCACGTTGGGCTCATGACTATCTGTGAAGAACACAGCTCCATCTGTTTCTCCAACGTCCTGAGAACGAGCTCGACAGCGGTTCGAAGCAGACGTACATGCTTTTGGCGAGCGGTCGAGAGATTCTGCACTCGCTGGGTGTTTTCCTAGCAGAGCAGCACACCACCTCGTCATCTCCTCCGGACCCGCCAACGGACAAAACCGGCCTCGTCTTCATAGAGAAAGAAAAATCCTATTTCAAATCTGGAAAACTTAACTCTCTTCAAGTTTTGTATTAAACGCATGCAAAAAAAAACAACAACATTGCACTTTGTTTAATTACCATCAGTTCCTCATCCCTTCACCACCTGATCAAACTGGAAAAGCTCCACAGTCAAACACGTGAAGGCCAGAACAAGGTGATCACTAACGTCAGATATTCTTACACTTCTGGCAGATGCTCCAACATCTGGAACCCTGACTTGGTCATAACCTGCCTGCTCATCACATTTCAATATTACCAGCTTAGGAGGAGGCATATGATTTACTGTAAACAAATATGGATCCATTTTTGTTTATCAGTACAAGATTGATAAAAGTGTGCTCCACAAAGCAGTCAAGGAAACAGTTCCCCTGAGATTCCTTCGTTTCAAATCTCACTGAAAGAACTGAAAATAGCTGCAGGAAATAAAGATGAGTGAGAAGGAAACCTCAAACTCAGTGCTCATGAATTACGACAGTACTTTAAGAAGCGGTGTTCATGAATCCTGGAGTTGAATCAGGGCTTCCAGGTACTTCTGTATTCACCAGCTCACCAAGCAGAGGTCACTTTCAGCTGCTCTGTCTCGTCTGCTTCGTGCAGCGTTGGAGCATGAAACCATGACAGGAACAACCTACCACACTATTTCTTTCCTGTGATGACACGCTGTCCTCTGTAGAGCAGTTTGTCCAGAGTGTGCTGGTACTTAAACTAAGGTCACAGCAGGAAGGACAAAAACAGAAGTATTTGTTCAGGAGCTCTGCTAAATTCATGAAGTTTTATGGCAATCTGGCTCTTAGATAATGTGATCTGTGTCTGCAATATTTTATACCCTTCTCTTTTTGAAACAGAGCGGTGGGTCATCCAGTGGATCCTCTGGCTATTCTAAGTAGGGCTCTACAGAGTGAATATTTAACATGTTTTTGTGCCTGAACATAAATACATGCACATGTTTTAAAAAGGTGTTTGCAATGTTAAAAATGTCCCCCAAAAATCAGTTTCAGAAATAGTTTCGTCAGTATTTTAACAGCCATTCTTCATCTCTTGTAGATTCTGGCGTCTTCCACGTCTTTAGTCCTCCACTGGTTTCACATGTTTCTACAGTAGTATGAGAGTTACTGGGGTTTTCTACATAGTATAATAGTCACTGTGTTTTCCCAGAAAACACACACACACACACACACACACACACACACACAATCTCATCATGTGAGGTTCAAGGATGTATCAAAGTAAATTTCATGGAAATCCTGTCGTTAGTTTTTTGTTTGTGAAGGAGAATTTGGAACGAGGCAAGTTTATTTGTAGAGCACATTTCAACAACAAGGCAATTCAAAGTGCTTCACATAAAACCATTAAAACATCAGGCAAAGGAAAAGCACATTTAAAAACAATTAAGAGCATTGATCGAAACATTAAAAACAGTCATTAAAACATTAAACAAGCTAAAAATAGAATAAAAGTTGCAGAGCAGTTTAAGAAATAAAATACAGTAATAAAACTGCAATTAAATGAAAGCTTGGGAGTCGAGGATGAACCAGCATCTCCTACAACACTCATTCACCTTTACAAGTTTACAAGCTGAAGGAGATTCAAGGGACAGAAAACTGTCTGAATATCGGTGTCACTGCTGTCAGGGCGATATCAAAACAGTGGCAGCCCAATACAGCAGATCAATCAAACCTGACTGTTGAACTTCAAAACTCAAATAATGAACCTGGATCAGATCTAATAGTTCTGTCTGATGATGACAATGAGAAAGACTGAATGGAAAAACAGCAGCGGAGGAACTATTTCTAAGGAAACAATGAAAGTCCAATTGAAGAAGAGTAATGCGGCGCCAGCTGTTTTACCTCCAACAAGTGGGACCACCTATCTTCCCCAGAACACACCTCCGTTCATGTGTGCAGTCAGAGGTGACAACTGCAAACACCACTGAAAACCGTTTGTGGTATGCATCACAAAACTGTCCATCTGGCAGGGCTGCACATGTCTGGATAAAACATACTGTATTTGATCAACTTTAAGAGGACTTGATACAACAGGTTTATTGGCCAACTTTTTTGTTTAACAGTCCATCTTGTTATTAGGCTAGATATTATAGTAATACTAATAATAATACAGTATAAATACAGATTACTCAATTGTATCAAGGAAATGCCACCATAATAAAACATTGGTGACTCTGAATGTTAAAAAAACGACAGACTTCAGATCAGTTATCAACATTTATGTACAACCCTGTTTCCAAAATAGTTGGGAGGCTGTCAAATGTAAATAAAACACAATGTGATGCTTTGTTAACCGTGTCAACGCATATTTAATGAAAATTAAAACCAAAATTTCAAACCAAACTTAAATCATTAAAATGTCTGGTAGTTTTCACGGCAGCGGTCCTGCCAGGTTTTATTTCATTCTCAGAACTCAGCATGACACCTGCACATCAACGGAAAGGGAATAATCTTGTTTTCAGCCTAAATTCAACAGCTTCCTGACACCAGACATGAAAACAATCAGCTTCAGTATTTTTTGGTGATTGTTTTGTCGTGGGTGTCTCTCGCTCTCTGGGTTTCTCTCTCCTCATTCACTTTTCATTCTTCCACTTCACTTTATGTGTAAAGCACAGCGGCCTTCACTGCCATCAATCAAATCTCTACCCTGACGCAAGCGAACGGGGAAAAACACTTTAAAAGACAGATGTAAGTGTGTTAAGAAGACTTTCTCAGAAGCAGCTCCATAAAAGGTGATATTTGGAGGTGGAGCGATGACGACATGTTGTTCATCCTGGGCTTTCTGAGTTCGGGCAGTCGGCTCTCATCCATCTCACCTCAACAACTACTTTTACAGATAAACCAGCAGTCAGAAGTGGTCGTGCTTCGGAGGCTTAATGATAAAACTGATAAAGACAGAGAGGTGATGACGATGATGATGATGAGAAAGATAAGTTCAAGTTCAACCGCATCACAACATATGAAGGAAAACGCTTTTTTTTTTAAACTATAAAACTGTTGGATTTTTTTTTTTGTCCTAGAAGTCTCTTTTTAAGCTCCACTGTATTTTCAGACATTACTTTTTTTTTTAGGACTTCGGCCAATAATTTGTTTTGTTCATATCCTCTGTGAGAAAAGTTCCTCTAGTGTTATCAAAATGTCACGAAAACTGCTGGGGCATAATTTAGGATATTGCCAAACTGTGATGAAAGAGTTGTAGTTTTGTCAATACGAAACTGCAATTACCTAAAATAAAAAGCAGAATGAGCGTCTGTCCGTCCGAGTTAGACTACAACATGTTTAAACCTTTGTCCGATGTGGTCAGTTCAGACTAAACAACAGTTAGTAATTGTGTAGGTAAGTAGAGACTAAGTACGATTACATGAACCTCTTCAGAGTTGTAGTTATGCAAAGGAACAAACATGAGCAGAACCTGATGAGTCCACCTGGACCACGGTGTGTCCACCAGGTGTTGGTTCAGTCAGGTCCACAGGAGGTTGCACAACTTCCCTTCTCTACGTATGTCTAAAGGGGAAGTTCACGTTCACACTATCAACACGGACTAATTATGCCTTTCAGAAACATGAAAACAGATTGTCAACACATCGAGCGGGTGATTGACAGGTGGATCGGTGCGGCTGCAGCAGTTCAACAGGCGCTGCACCGGACCGTGTTGGTGAAGAGGAGCTGATTCAGAAGGTGAAGCTCTCAGTTTAGCGGTCGATCTACGCTCCGTCTCTCCGATGGTCAGCAGCTCTCTGGGTCGTCACAGAAAGAACGAGGTCGCGGCTACAAGCGGCCGAAATGAGTTTCCTCCGTAGGAGGCCGGGCTCAGCCTTGGAGATCGGGGGAGGAGCTGGACATCAGGAGGGAACTCGGAGTTGAGGCGCTACTCCTTCATGTCGAAAGGAGTCAGCTGAGGTGGTTCAGCATCTGATCAGGATCCTCCTGGCCGCCTCCCTCTGGAGGTTTTCTGGACACGCCCAACTGGCAGGAGACCTCGGAGAAGACCCAGAACATCTGGAGGATCATATCTCCCTGTTGGCCTGGGAACGCCTCGGGATCCTCAGGAGGAGCTGGAAGATGTTGCAGGAGAGGGAAGTCTGGGTCAGCTGGCTTGACTGCTGCCACGAGACCCGACCCGGATAAGTGGAAGATGATGGACGGACGGACGGAGGGACGGAGGGATGGATGGATGGACGGACGGAGGGAGGGAGGGACGACACCGTCACTTAATGGAAGTTAGAATTAAAGTTGGGTTTTTAGAAATCTGAAAACATCCTTTTCTCAATGACCATTTTCATATAAACATGATTAATTGTTCAGCCATGAAAACATGAACATAACTTGGGTACTGTAAAGCTCAGAAACATGCTGAGCACAATTTGGCCACAAACGTAACATTTCCAACCTCCTCTGGTTTCTGATTTTGGGTATTAATCTAATCAATAAGTGTCCACTCAGTGAAATCACAGTAATCTGTTCTTTGGCTCCAACCTGAAAGCAGCTGCACTTTCTCCAACAGAACAGAACCAAGCTTTGGACTGAGGCTGACAACAACTGTGCAAGCGACTTCATCAAACAGATGAATCCCAGGGAAGCAGCAACAAAACTCGCATTACATAATATTTGTGCTGATTTTTGATCCCAGTGTGTACCACCCAGCAAATGTAAAGTCATTTTCAAAACAAAGACTCAAATGTGAGTCATCTGAGCCAGAGAGCCAAACAACCAGTGGAAAAGTTGTCCCCGTTTCATCTTTCTAAAGATTACTTTGGAGCATTTCTGCCTTCATTTGGTAGTTGTAGTGAAAATGAACAGGATATGTGGGGAAGTACGTTTCTATCTGATACTGAGAACAGCACGAGTTCTCCACAATAAGAAACTGCATAAAAAGAGGACTTAAAGAATAAATAAGATAAATGTTTGTGAGGTTCTGTGAAGCTTCTGGCAGACCAGAGTGATATGTTGGCACCGACAGCGCTCAGTCTCAGTCATTAAGAATGAGGCAGTCATTCGCCACTTCTGACTCGTCATTCGATTGAGTGCCGTCACGGCCGAGTCACTGCCATGCAGGGAACTGAGCTCACATCAGCCGAGGTTCAGCTTTCAATTTGTATTAGTGCTCTAAAAAAAAACGTATGCTGTCAAAGAGCAGGCCAAACAAACATGTTTGTTTATAAGATATGACAGATTATTAACATTAGCTCTGAGCAATACATTTACTTTTGAACACAATAGTCATCAATATTAATTTTCACGCCGACATCAGAAGGACACATTTGGAAGCTGCAAGACGATCTTCTGACTGACAGCTCAGTCCTGAGAAGAAAAACGTCCTTCCAACAGGAAGACAGACGCTTTGGACTGGTTGCAACTGTCCACTCTGTTCCAGACTTCCCCCTAACAACACACTACAACAGCAGTCTGGTGGTCATCGTAGGACGGGGTGATGATGAAACACCGTTCTCAAAGACACTCATTCCTCTTCTCTAAACCGAGTACACTTAATAAGAAGTTAGGAAAACTTTCATCCTGTCGCCACATTTATAAACATTGAACCCCAGCACTACAATTTCTGTCACAAAAAGAAAACCGGAGGGAATTGGATTTGATTTGTGAATATACAATGATTACACTAAATTTACTGTTTAAACGTAAGGATACATATTGAACGTCCCTCAAAGATCGAATGCCAGAAAACTCTGAATGTATTAATACACCGATCAAAAACGTACAAGCGGGTGAAAGTCAAACACGGTGGTGAACATCCAAACCGATGTCTGACGTTTGGTGTTTCTGTGTTGCAGCCACCTCAGATTGGGTCATTGTGAATCGGTAGAAAATATTTGCAGTTTCCCAGCGTGGAGGTGGAGAGAGGAGGTGGGGGGAGGGGGGGGGTACCAAGCGGCAGATACAGAAGGCCTCAACGAGCAAGCACAAAGGCAGCAGTACCATCACGGACCGAGAGCTACGGCGTACCAGCATTCTTTCTACGGTGCTAGAATAAGACAACAAAGGCCCACAATGTGCCTATTCATCACCGTACAGTATGCTAATAATGGAGATGGATGCATTCTCACCAGCCGGCCGAGGCACAGGGACGATCAAACGGCTCATTCAAAAAAACATCATCAAAAAAACACACTCTGACCTGATGGAGTCCCATTTAAGTCCTAAAAAAAACAACCAAAGCAATCAGATCTGAAGCAGAATTAGTTTCAATCAAATTATCCTGTTTTTGTGTGTAATTATACGCAGATTAATGAGATCTTGGGATTTATCCCACTCGGGCTGCGTGTTAACCGTACATTCATTCAGGGATTCCTTGATCTGCTTTGAATGGAACGGCATCAGGATGCAACGACGTGATATTGTTCCAAAATGTTTGGTGGTCCAACCATCAGCTTGATTGTTGCTTGTTATTTTCAATAACTTTTTCTTCCCTTTTTAATTGAGGAAACATTTTGGTGTTCAGTTCATTGAGACACATTCTTTGTGTTGAAGTATCGTTTAACCCAAATAACAATATAGAGCTCGTGGTGTTTCCCAAACAATGATCGTCAACCCGATCGATGTATTGGCTTCGATGTATTGTATATATATATATATATATATATATATATATATATATATATATATATCAGAATATTTGTACCTCCAAATATTGGTTTTAGCATCGGCCGCAAAAAAACCAGCATCATTATTAGTGTCGTAGGACACGTTGACACGGTGGACATGTGACACAAAGACGTGTTCTAGCGGCACGACTTCCAACGTGGGCTGAAAGAGAGGAAATCATAAGGAAAGAAGAGAAGGACAGAGAATACAAGTGTTCAAAGTTTTGGGTCATTTTAAGTACAACATTATTTATTTTTTTATAAATACTCTGCACAGCGTGTCTATTTTAAAACCACAACAGCATGATGTCAACGCTTCATCAGCTCAGCAGACATCGACACAGATCCAGAGTGGAAATGTTTTCTTTGCACGTGACCAAGCACAACTATATTTTCTAACTTGATTACTCGATGAGCCTAATGGATGTAGAATATTTGATGAGTAAAGTCAACGACAGCTGCAGCCCCGATAACTCCAGATGCTTTTTTACAGGTTGACGTGTTAAAGTCTGTTCAGACAGACGACACTGTTAAAAATGAAGCTTCGTCTGAGTGAGACGTGCCACAAAACACAGTGAAGCTAGAAAGTAGAAGTTGACCAAACTTAGCCACGACACAGTGAGACGTCCTGCACCAGAGGCCGTGAACGATGAGCTCACTGCTGCTTTCATAACTTTATAGAACTGTACAATCTGCTCTCTTGCATTGAGCTAACTCAGAGCTGCTTTGAGTCCAAATAAATAGTTCCCTGCAGCATCAGAAAAATGACACCGACACGTGATACTGACTCCAACCAGATCACGACAGCTTTCCACTTCATCTAAACTACGTCAGCCCCAAAAAGGCAGCAGATATCTCAGTATATTTACGTTACATGTGGCTTCTGCTCTCGTATGTTCTCTGAAACACAGCAAGCTGCTTAAGAAATGAAGAAAGAGCTCATCAAAGGCACTTCAGCAAGTTATCACCAGAGAAAAATGAACTGTAACCTCATCTGCATTGAGACATTAGTTTAATAAATGAATGGTAGTGAAGAGGTCTGTTTGGTGAACGCATGGCATCTGTCCAGGTCACTAGTGGCAGAGGACGCGGTGAAAAAGCCACGTTTTCACTGAACACAGCAGCTGTTTCCATGGAAACAGTGTTTGCACTTCTCTCGTTTACGTGATGTGTGGTTGTCGTGGTCAGACTCCCGGCTACCGAAGACGGGAACTCGTACTTTGTTCTCTCCAGTCTGGGACTTACAGCCCAATGAAAACCCTTCAGGATTCTGCCGACAGCAAGCTAATGGCTCATATTTGTGCAAAGTCAGCAGGAAAAAAAAAAGGAATGATTTTTTTTTGTTTGACAACAGACATGCATGACTTCAAATGCAAAGGGAATACTCAGAGGTCGAGTCAGCCGAGAGCCGAGCTTGTTTTGAAGCTTTCAATATTCAAGAAAGGTTAAAAAAGATGTAAGAAAGACAGAGAGAAGCACAAGGTCTGCAAATCTCTGATGCCGAGACGACGGCGGTGACCTTAATTAGACGAGACAGCGATGGATTCTAACCTTGTTGGTAAAGTATTATAAAACTGCAAACATAGGAAGTGAAAGCACTGAGCCAAGGTCTTCCTGTTAATTATACAGAGGCAGCGACATTTTATCAAGGATTTACCAACACATGCAAACATGAACTGTCCCACTTGTACCTCCGGCGTGGTGTATCGACGCGGCCTGGTGAATAAATAACAGGGAATAGACGCTATGATACAAGTTGAGCTGACAACAACACAGATCCAGAGGAGGTATTTGTTAAATGTGTCGTGGCTTGATGAATTATTCTGGCTGCAGGTACACAGTAATCCGTCTGGGAACAGTTTGTCTGCCTTATTTAACAGTGAATTTTTAAAAAACACATCATAAATAAATCAAATAAAGACATATGCAAAAGAACACACTGGTTTTGTTTCCTTTGGATAATGACCAGTCGCTCCAGGAGGTCTTTTTGTGATTGCGGCGGATTTTCTTTTAAAGTGTCGATGTAATTGGCAGATTTTTAAGTGAGTTTTTTGTGTAAATTTGCGGTAATTAGAAAATATTGCAAGTCAAGAAAGCAAAATGTGTGTTTTTTTTTTTTTTAGCACTACCTGATAAAGGAATAAACATGTAATCACTTCCTGTGATAATAATCATGCTGCACTTCAGAAATATTTTAGTTCTCATCTTTTTTATTGTATTTATTGAACTTGGAGAACCGTGGAGATAAAAGCTCTTAAAAGGTCCTAAAAGGTCCTAAAAGCTGCGTATGTTTCCAGAACAGACCATCTGTGACTGGAATATAGAAACAAGGACTACATCAGCTGTCAAAATAAGAGCTTTAGATGCTGTTTAATTCATGTTCATTCAACACATAGACCTGCTGGATGAAACAAACAAAGAGACGTCTCTGACAACTGGACGTGTGGAGAAAACTCATTTAACATCCAGTAATATGGAATCACTTCCTTTGATCACAAACATTTAATCATCATTTTAATGTGAAGAACACATTTCCCACAAACCCCGTCACTTCCTGTTTCTCCTCTCGTTCCTGTTCCTCCGGTGAACACAGTTTTATTTGGAGATGAAAACAGGAGCAGAGACTTTCTGGTTGAAATGAGGAGTTCTTGTTGTTAATGAAGAGAGTTTTGTTTGAAAAGATTTACTTTATGTTTTAATACTTTCAGCACAGATTCTCATGATGGTTTTTTTCGAGAATAATTTCGGGAATTCAAAAAAAATGTACAAACTCCAGCAAATATTGGGGAGTTTGCTCAAATTTGTGTTCATTATTGCGATCACAAGATCACGATTTCCTGGAGGGACTGAATAACAAAATATACTAAGTTCATTAGGTACACAAATCTATTTTACCAACGCTACAAGCTACATGTCCGTGACCCTAAAGTTAAATTGGTATCAACATAAAATGACCATTAACACAAAGTAAGGACATGTTGTAGGTCTGTTGGACTGGACTGCAGCTTACTTTTCTAAAGCCACACAAATTGATTTGCATGTATTTCTGAAGTTCCCTTTATGAGCGACTCTGTATGATAAAGTGGAGAAAGGATGACATGCTACCAGATGCATCCTGTTCCTCCATGTTCCTCTCGTAGACAACCTCAGATAGAGCTCAAGAGAAACCAGAGGTTGCTGCGGAGGGAAATGACTCCGCTCCTCTCAGAACAGGCAGCGGACTGATATACTGGAAAGAAATGACAGCCACATGGTGTCGGGACAAATATGGAGCTCGACTGAAGTCTAATTTTGACGTTTGCACTGTTTCCTTCCAGCTTAATGAGTTTAACTACAGCTGTGTGTTAGACGTCAAGGAAATCTGGTGCTTTTCATTAAAGTGTCAGAGCTGCTGAATAAGGGAGCGACAGATCACATGATCAATTCAGTACTTCGACATCAGTCGTACAAGTGGCTCAATGCCAAACCGTCCAGCAGCAGGTTCGTGGCTCGGATCAATCCTGTGCACACGGACCGACCTCGCTGATGTCTTCTATAAAAAGACGGAAAAAATAAATTACACAATCCGCCTTATCTGGACAGATTAAGAAGAAACACGCAGGAAGAAACTGATCAACATGAGCATCAGTGTTTACTGTGGTCTGACCACGTCTGATTTGAACGACCCTTTTTGAGCAGGATGAACGGTTGCTGCGTTAAAAGCACCGGTTTCATTTTACACATCAAACCTGACATCATTTCAGACTCAGCAGTTGCTTCTCATTCTGTTTTCACTTCCAACGAGCTGCAACGCCGCTGTTTCTGAATGTGCATCAGGGATCAAATGTCAAAGAGAAGATCTACGCCAGTCCAAAGTTTAACTGCACACTTCCAAGCATCATTTTAACATTTTAACATACATCTAAATGCAACAATACCGGGAGTTTATTGACCTCCTGAGTGCTGATGGAGGCTGTCGGCTGGCAGCAGATGATCAACTGTAGTTGCAGTAACACAGCTGATGTGTACGATGGTGTATTTTCCAGTTTTCTCATTACCTCTCATTGTATTCTACAGCGAGTTCTTATTGAAATACTGTGCAGTACTTCAATGAAATCCAAAATTACATCTTTTAGAATACAAATGTGGTGCAAATTAGTAAGTCATAAATTAAGCTGCTGCACGTTATTCCTCTTTAAAACATAGTTTGAACTTTTCCTCTT
Organism: Embiotoca jacksoni; assembly: GCF_022577435.1. NCBI lineage: Eukaryota > Metazoa > Chordata > Actinopteri > Embiotocidae > Embiotoca > Embiotoca jacksoni. Next base: position 1,005,578 of record NW_027185397.1, read on the forward strand.
TTTGGCACTGACATATTTCCCTTACTGATATGCATTTAGATTCATTTGGAATAAATCTTCAAATGACTGTTTGTTCAGGCAGATTTTATACCTTTACATAGTTTACTGTTCCACATATTTACTTGCACAAAGATGTGAGTTAAGCAACAATACTGAAGCTCCTTTCTTTCCACCTTCCTGGCTGAGGAGAAATATTCTGCTTTCAGAGTTTTACCTCCACATTTCCTTTTCTCCTACACACCACTGAGATCATCAGTGAAATGAATTATCCTGGTGTATGATTAACTGTGCAGCCCAGAGACCCAGATGTTACCTTGGGACACATTGATGAGCAGAGGTCACAATGCAACCTTGTGCTCCCGGTAACAAAACCAGCCACAGCCACTTCACATGACTACGTGACGACACGGACTCATGACTGCTCGCAGGAGTGGTGGTGCTTTGTTGTTCTTTTTATTTGGGCAAGTGAGATCAGGTTTACAGGCTGACATTACAACACGTTTACAGTGTTGTGTTACATGAAGAGACATGCTTGATGCGTCCAAAGCGTTTAGTTAGAGCTCCTTATTTACAGTGACTTCCAGAGATTGATTAAAGGCTTAGTAACGATATCAGTAAGCACACAATGCGTTTGCAGATATCTCTTAAATATGTTTAATTTCATCTTCCACTTCAAGTTAAGATGGGAGTGGCTGCTCAACACTGTTTGCCTGTGAGCACATTATTCCTTTCATTTATCTGAGTTCTTCTGGGTTGATATTACACATAAATCCTCCACAGGTACAGACAGTATTTGAGTAATGAGGTAGTTGATTATGAAACTACACTGAGGGCTCCACGAGGACATCTGTTGTGATTTGGAGCAACAGAAGTCAAATTGAACTCGAAAAGAGATGGAAGTTGAAAATCATGTACTTATTGCAGACTAAAGTATATTTATGAGTATTATTTTCATGGATGAAATCACACTACACTTTGCCAGTTATGTGGAATTAATATCACATTATCCAGTAGCAAAAGGCATTAAAGTATGACCGACTACTTCCCACTACACAAATAAACTACAAGAAACACTGAAATGTTTGAGAACGAACTGCAGTGTTGCAAAACATGTTTGTTTCCACACTTCCTCATTTTCTGCCCGTCTGCCTGTCCACGGAGGAGGTTTCAACATCTGTGAGCACAAAGCTTCGTTGAGCCAGGGTTTTTTGTTTTTCTTCACATTTCCAAGACTGTAGTGAGCAGGAACAACCCGTGCATAGGTCATCCACCATGTCTTCACCCAGGAAGCTCTGCTGTTACTTATTTAAATGTTACAAGATAAACACATGTTGTACAAATTCAGAGAAAACTACAGAGTCTCCCAACCAGCCACCAGAGGAACGAGTCCATCGTTTCCAACATCTGCCACAAAAAGGACGTTTTCAAATCCCTCATAAAATCCTCACGGGACAAAAGCAAACTGAAAAAAGAACTTGTGTGAACACGTTGGAGATGTTTAATGGCTTGATTTCTACAATGCTGTATGTTGACAAAGGAGGATTGGACCGTTGTTACCCTGGGGGCGACCCCCCCCCCACCACCACCACCACCTGCTGTATGAGCAAAAGGTTTTCAGCCTTTCACCAAATCCCTGGTGTCCCACATTAATTGTCAACACATTTCACAGCCTGGATGAAGACAGCAATCATTTTCAAAAGTATTTCAAGATTTGTCAAGTCAGCAAATGTTGAAGAAACATGTGATTGTTGGCTGCACCTACAGTTCATGTTTTGGATGTCTATGCTGTCCTTTTCCCTCTCTGCTCTCCTCTCCTCACCAACAGGTCTCAGCCCGGTTCTGTCAGAGGTTTCTTGTTGTTCAGAGGGAGTTTTTCTTCCTTCTGTTGGCGGTTTTTCTCCCTTAAAGAGGAGTTTTTTTTCCTCCTAGTTTATGTGGGAACTGTTGAATTGTTTAAATGTTGAATTGTTGAGTTGTTGAATTGTTCAAATGTTGAATTGTTTAAATGTTGAGTTGTTTAAATGTTGGGTTGTTGGGTTGTTGAATTGTTTAAATGTTGAATTGTTTAAATGTTGAGTTGTTTAAATGTTGGGTTGTTGGGTTGTTGAATTGTTTAAATGTTGAATTGTTTAAATGTTGAGTTGTTTAAATGTTGGGTTGTTGGGTTGTTGAATTGTTTAAATGTTGAATTGTTTAAATGTTGGGTTGTTGAATTGTTTAAATGTTGAGTTGTTGAGTTGTTGAGTTGTTGGGTTGTTGAGTTGTTGAATTGTTTAAATGTTGAATTGTTTAAATGTTGAATTGTTTAAATGTTGAGTTGTTGAGTTGTTGAGTTGTTGGGTTGTTGTGTTTCTCTGTATGATGCTGTAAAGTTCTGCCGTGAGGACTTTAATGTGTTGAGTGAAATAACCTGTGTTGTGGTTTGGTGAATATATAAATAAAATGGCCTTGAATTGAAACAGAACTGCGGTTTTCCTGTGATGTTTAAACCAAAGACCAACGGAACCAAGCTGGAGGAGTCGGCGGCATCACTGCTGCCTGTGTCGGATCTCCTCTTCAAGCAGGAGGGGGGGGGGGTCCCATAAAACACCGTGATGCTTTAAACGGGACAGAAAGGAGGGTTTACCGGACTGTTCCTACCTTCAGCGACGAGCTCCTCCACGGTGACTTGATACCGGCCGACGGCGAACACTTTCCCCAAGTAGCTGCCGACCCCGGACCCGGACCCGGACCCGGACGCCCCTCCGAGTCCGCCGCTCTCCGACTTTGGCATTCTGGAAAACTTCTTCATCCTGTTCCTGTTCCGTCAGACCACCAAATACAGTCCCTCGATGGTGACCCAGTCCCAGTGTAACTCGGTTGTCCCCTATCTGCTTATCGGACACCTCCTCTTCTCCGGCATGCTCCGTGTCTGCTTCTTCCGCAGTGACGACTCGCTGTCGGATAACACCACATTAAAGGACGTCAATGTCCGGGCGTCATGGCGGAGGGACACAACCCGACCCTGGACCTGAGATGCGGTTAGCGGCTGTGACACATCGCGCTGGTTGAAGTCCGGAGAGCTCCAACAACGGAGGGAAGGTCAGAGCAGTGCAGCTCCTCCGGGGCCGCCGGCTCCCCCCGGGAACACAAGCTCCCCCCGGCCCTCCTCCAGCTCCCCCCGGCCCTCCTCAAGCACCCCACCGGGAACACAAGCACCCCCCGGCCCTCCTCCAGCACCCCCCCGACCCTCAAGCACCCCCCGACCCTCCTCCAGCAGCCTCGCGGCGTCGCGACTTGTTCACGTCACTCCGGCGATGATCGCGAGCTCTCTTAGCTTCGGGTCGTTAGCAGCTAACGAGCTTCGCTAGCAGCCAACAACGGTTCCTCTCTGCGAGCCGAGCCGAGCCGAACCGAACCGAGCCGAGCCGAGATCCGACGGCTGACGAAGTAGGAGCCCGAACCTGCGTCGGCTCGTATCAGAACCCCTCCAGCCGAGTCTTTCCTCGCGGGTTCAACGGGTCCTCTTCGCGGTGACTCCACTCGGTTGTTATTTACCCATGAGAGTGACAACCGAACATGACGTGGCCCCGCCCCCTCGCCCTGTTGTGATTGGTGCAGATTCAGGAAGTATGGAAGCCTATTGATGCCAGGAAGAGAAAGATGAATGAATGAAGTTGTGCATTATATAAATTAATACAAATACTTGTGGAGAGTAAAAAGAGCCAGATACAAAGTCTGATTTATATTTATTTATTTGGTTGTTTTATTTGTTACTTTACTTATCTTAAAGAATATGAGAACATTTTTAAATTTTGAGATAATTAGATAAAAATTGTACTTTCTATCATCCAATTTTCACCCATCACAACAATGTTCTATTAATATTACTTGTAATCTAAATTCTTTTCTGTGCAAGTTTAACTCAGGAGTCGAAAAACACCAAAATGGGAGGACATAGTATGGATAATTTAACAAATAATACAACAGCGTTCCTGCTTACATCACCAACTCAGTTACGATCTGGTAATTAAATGTCAAAACAAATCTTGTTATGTGACAAAATCATCACAAAAAAAGGTCAAATGCATAAACGACTTTTTTAAATATATACAAATAATAGCTTTCTCTTAAAATGTTATTATTTTGACATCTCTGCTGGATATATATGACGAAGTGAATATACAACACAACAAACAACTTGTGTTTGTTTTCATTGAAATGTATTTATTGTTTTTTATTATATTCTGGTGAGATTTGTGGCTTTAGCATCAGTGAAACCACTTTGTCAGCAACAAATTTGAGATTTCAACTGAGACTGAAAATCTAATATTAATCATATTATTAATGAAGCTACTGCAGCAACATCAGAGCCACTGGTTTATTGCCAAAGGGCTTGTGGAGATAAGGCTTTGTTCAGCAGGATAATGATGGTTGCTTTCAGTCGATAATGTCGGCTCTAAAATGTTGAAGTTCATTTTTAAATACGATTTTATATATATATATATATATATATATATACATAAATACACCTCATACCACACATTCAAATATTAGTGGTTGATTTTTTTTTTTTTTTTTTTTTTTTACCTCAAAAAAAAAAAATCTAAAAAGTTAATTTGGTAATTTTGGTTTTAACAGGTTGGAGTCTGGCTCAACATTAATATAAACTTGCATGATTGCAATGACCTCAAAAAGATGTGACATAGAAACAGGTGTGTTTGTGGGTTTGATACTGAACCATTTGATAGTGTGGTAACGGTGTTTACTCGTCAGAGATTGTTTAGGAAAATAGACAAAGTCTCAGGGTCGGAAAAGTGAAGCATCAAAGGGCAATACCACAGAGGGCCACTAGAGGCTGTCTCCAAAAAGACCTTTGGCTCCAACAGACTCCTTGTGATTAGTGTTCTGGTTGTCCTTTTGATAATAATTCCATAATAAATTAGATATTAGGCATTGAAGAGATTAGTCTGTTAGCTGGTTTGATTGACATGCCTGGGGTGCAGCGTGTAAAACGTTTTTAGGGGTGGTCCTTGCAGCTCTGCCTCGAACACTACTGTCTATATTTCACTGAATTTCACCGCATTGAATGAAAGCAAACATTACATTTCTTTACAATAGAATTTTTAGTTATGTCAATGCAGATCAACTGAGCTTGTATAGCTTGTATATGTGTTAAGTGCCATGAAATAACCTGTGTTGTGATTTGACGCTATACAAATAAAATGGAATTGAATTGAATTGAATTATAGGAGAGGACGTTACTCAGCCCCGCCTACTTCCTCAGTGTCTTCTACAAGCTGGGTTAGGGGTGGTCGGGATTTAAATTACTCACAATCCTGATAATTATAGATGTTCTTCCTCTGTCAGAAGGATTCAGGGAAAGTCAAAATAATAATAATACAGACTAAAGTCCAACATTGAAAACGCCTACTAGTCAAAACTGTGTGACAGTGAGTCATGTTTTAAAATGACTTGGTCGAAATAAAAAAAAAACACAGTCTGTCAAAGTTCTGACTTAAAATGAGATTTTTGTTTTCATGCCCAACTTCAATCTCTTCCTTTTAGTTTCTCGGTGGTGACAGACTTCCATAAGAAGCACCCAGACAACACTCAGTGTGAGTGACAGAGTCAGCAGTTTGGTTGAGGAAGGAGAACACTGAACAGGCTGGAAGGAATGTAAAGCGGACAAATCAACGAGCCTCCGCTGCACTAAACGTGGTCCTGATCCACTTTAAGCATTTGAAATGAACAACAGTAACACAAACTCGTATCTTCATCTGTGTCTTTGTTCTGTCTGCTGATCTTATTCAAAGTGTGTTTCTTCTTCAGTAAGTTTAAAGTGATCTCTGACGCATCATTCGCTCTGGAAAACACAATGTTGTTGTTGTTGTTGTTGTTGTTTTTACCAGACAATGAGGAAACAGTTACCTCTATAAACTACAGGCTTTATGAACAAAAGGCAAGTGTGTAGCAGAACAATCCACCCCATAATTTCATGGTCTAACTTGTGCAGCGTCACCAAAAGCCACATCTGTTATCTATAGATCAGATTCTAGAGGTAGAAAATGGCTCCTTGTGCAGATAAATGCCCACAATCCCCAAATTCAGGTCAGCGGTTACAGGGGAGCACATGGCTGAGATGAGGATTACATAAGAGGCAGGAGGAGCAGAGGGGGATCACATGACTCTATAAACCCCAATGGTGGACACATCCTGTTTCTGCATGGAGGGAATCTCTCCTCTCTGACACACTTATTGTTGTCTGGGTGTCTGTGAAGGGTTTGCTGCCACCTGTTGGTGTGTGTGGGGACAGAAACATGCAGGAGACTACAGGAAGTAAATGTGTTTTAAAACAAACAAAAAAATAATTCTATCTATCTATCTATCTATCTATCTATCTATCTATCTATTATCTATCTATCTATCTATCTATCTATCTATCTATTATCTATCTATCTATCTATCTATCTATCTATCTATCTATCTATCTATCTATTATCTATTATCTATCTATCTATCTATCTATCTATCTATCTATTATCTATCTATCTATCTATCCACAAGATCGACTGACAGAAAATAGAAAAATTAGAAGAAAGAAAATTGAAAATTTGAATTTACATAAATATAAATGGGATATTTAAAGGAGATATGAAATGTTTAACATACCAATGAAATCTAAATTCGTACTACTCCTCTGTATGAGCCCGGCATGCTGTCTGTATTCATGCTGTTTGTATTCATGCTGTTTGTATTCATGCTGTTTGTATTCATGCTGTTTGTATTCATGCTGTCACTCACTGCTTCTGAATGGCAGTCCAGTTTATGAATGGAGACTTTCCACATGGGGAGAATGAACATTCCCAGAAAGCTTACATTTGTTTGGGTTCATGTTAGAAAGGATAAAATCTCCGGTCTGTTACACTCTGCAGTCTCGGTGAGGATGGACTTGGCCTACATTTCTGTCCCCGTGTTTCATCTTCTGTTCGCTGCAGCACTGCCGTGACCACACACATTGTCTCAGAGGATACAGTCACACATCTGAGGCTGCGTGTAGTCTGATGCAGTGAAGCACAGCGACGCCTCACACAAGCCTCTCTAGGAAGACAACGAAGATATCAGTCCCTGTGAGGGCAGCGTGGAAATACAAAGGAGGACATCAGAAAAATACACTAGGTCACGATAAACTGGTGTCGACGACCACTGGAACAGTTCGAGCTCCGGTGATGTCATTTGAGCAGTTAACACAAGCATAAGAGAAGGGCTTCATATATATGTATATGTGCAGGTAAAACTGTATTTGAGTAGCAGTATAATAACATTAATAATAATAATAATAATTGATTCTGATTCTGTATTCAGTAATATACCAATTTCCATATGGAAAATTATAATCATATAATCAATCAATCAGTTTTATTAAAACTACAGAATCACCATGCAATATATTCTTAAAACATTTTATAATTAGATAATATACATCGATCAGAACACACGGCAGATAAGATAATAGAAAAATACATAAACAATAAAATAAGTATTAAGATCTCTGAAAACGTCAGAGCCAATTACACTGGTTATCAAAGATTTACTTCAGTGCAAAAAAAACAGTTTTTTGTTCCAGTATATTCACATGGAAAAGCTGTAATAAGAAATGTTTATGTTTTAATGAGGTAAAATTGTACACGTGAGACATTTTAAAGCGAAGTTTGTACACGTTTAAATTGTAGCAACAGCACCATTTTCTTCTCCAGTGTTGTCAGTATGCTTTTATGGGTTTTATGAATTATGAGTTTTATGAATTACTAATAGCTGAAAAGAAATAGCTAAAAAAAAAAAGGAAAAATCCATGAAGATGAATTTACTCCCGCGAGTACTTTAAACCCTTTAAAAGCAGTCATATCACGGAGGAAACTCTCTAAGTCCGAGGCGCTGGTGCTGTCAGCAGCTCATCTCTGCTTCTTACCAGACACGAGGCAAAAATGAAAAGAGTTGAATTGTGAGAAATGTAGAATTCAATGCTTTTGGAGCTCAATCCCAAAGTCAGGAAATACTGGGACATCATTTGACCCACTCTTGACAAGAGCACTTCGAAGTGTTTCTGTGGATGACAGCAGCGTCACCATGCCAACCGGGAGAGATGGACAGGGGAGAAATGATTTGGGGTGGTTTCAGTTAAGGAGACATCATCATGTCAAGTCTTTTTAAAGAAGTCCAGACAGGAAGTTCAAGAATCGTTACAAATGAATGAAGGCCTGAGAGTGATCGGACGTTTATCAGATCATACTTTAGTTTTAGTGTTTGTTCCTCTACAGCTGCTTTCACTCTGCACCACTTTTCCATCATCAGACCTCAAAACCTTTCTGAGTGAATTAAAATGAACCGATATCTCTGAGAGGCACTTTGTATGTTGCTGTGGTGACTGAACCTCTTCACATTTCTCAGCTAAATCTCCCTCCAACCCTTTGTAAAGGTTTCTGTCTTCAGATTGGAGTGTTATTGTTCTCGTCCTGCATCATTGAACTGAAGGTTAAATCAGACATATTGATATTTTTCCACCTGCTCTTCCTTGAAGGATCGATCGAGCATTATGAATTACACATTTGTGGGCTCTCAATGTATTTTTAATATAAAAGACAACAGGTGACACAAAGTTGCGAAAGGTCTTATAATAACAATAAGACATTTTATTTGTATAGGACCTTTCATACAAGAAATGCCCCTAAAGCACTTCACAGCAAGACGATCACATGCACTGATCCACATATAAAGTAACTAGGAAAAATATAGAAAAGACATTAGATGCATAAGAGCAGATAAAATGCATCAAATTATACACAAATATAAAATAAAGCAAAATGCATTTTAAAGGTGTGACAGTTCAACATGCAGCCTCAGGTGAAGGCAGATAGAGGCTAAAATGAAGAGATGTGTTTTGAGCTGTCTTTTAAAAGTATTTCCTGAGCTGACCTCCCTGATATCTAACAGATAGTTTGTTCCACAGGTTTGGAGCAGAACTGACAAAAGCTGAATCCCCAATTTTCTTTCCACTGTTTGCTGTGAACCTCCAATAAACCAGCAGCAGATGATCTCAGTGTTCCTGAACGCTCATAGTTCATCAGAGTTAGAGATGTGACTCGGTCCTTAACCTGATGTTTGCCATTTTATCAAATGGATCTACTCACACAAACCAGTACTTAGAGATTTGCATAGTTTCATAGTGTGTTGCATCACTGGGGTTCAGTGATACAGTAGTTGGTAGTTTGGCACTCAGAAAAAAACTTCCTGCCAATATCGTTTGCTATTTGAAATTGTTTTTGCTAGAGAGATAATGTTGTTGCATGCACGATTTTTAAATCTATTTTTTGGCATTTTCTGCCTTTGTTAGACGTAGACAGGGAAAGACAGGCTAGTAATGTCAGTTTCCACTTTTTCCACTATTTATCATAGAATAGAAAACCTTTATTGTCATTGTACATATTTGTCCAATGGAATTTGCTGTGCAGCGTCTAAAACGGTACATTGAGAATTTCACACATTCGCACATTTAAAACAAGCTCAATACAAGCAGCTGGCATCCTGTCAAATACTGTATATAAAATATTACCCTAATGACCCATTAATTATATCATCATCATCTCTTTTGGGAAAATAAGTCAGAAACACAAGTATTTGTATTATTAGTTTCATGTATCACAGTGTGACGTTACACACGTTCCTGATGGTTTATGGTTGAATGTACTGTTGTTGTTGACGGGCCCACTGGCCACTATTTACTCATCACACTTTAAAAAACATGAATATTGTCTTTATCTTAAAGAAAGAAAACATAATATTGTGATCAGTTTCTGAAGTGAAGGGTCAAACAATATGGTAGTTTTACCACTGCACACACACACAGACAGACAGACAGACAGACAGACAGACAGACAGACAGACAGACACACACACACACACACACACACACACACACACACAGACAGACAGACAGACAGACAGACAGACAGACAGACAGACAGACACAGACAGACAGACAGACAGACAGACAGACAGACAGACAGACAGACAGACAGACAGACAGACACACACACACACACACACACACACACAGACAGACAGACAGACAGACAGACAGACAGACAGACAGACACACACACACACACACACACACACACACAGACAGACAGACAGACAGACAGACAGACACACACACACACACACACACACACACACACACACACACACACACAGACAGACAGACAGACAGACAGACAGACAGACAGACAGACAGACAGACAGACACACACACACACACACACACACACACACAGACAGACACACACACACACACACACACACACACACACACACACACACACACAGACAGACAGACAGACAGACAGACAGACAGACAGACAGACAGACAGACAGACACACACACACACACACACAGACAGACAGACAGACACACACACACACACACACACACACACACACACACACACCCTGTCCTGTCCTGTCCTCCTTCACTGATCACCTCCACCTCCACCTGTAGAGAACAGAGACAACAGAGGTGAACTGAGCGTGTGCAGAAACGTCCTCCAACAGCTGTCAGTCAGTGATGCAGCACATCAGAATAAAGAGCAGCAGGACTTCAGTCCTGAGACATGAGACATGGACATGAGACAGCAGACATGGACAGGAGAAATGAACAGAGCAGCAGGACTTCAGTCCTGTTCAGAGCAGCAGCAGCAGCCTGCTTCCTTTCAGCTCTCATGTTCACGTGTTGGAGAGAACACGCTAAGCTCCGAGCTCACCGACCTGCACACGGTGTGAGGAAACAAAGTGCTGAGTCCTGATTCCTGGACTCCAGCAGGTGTTGAACACCACATGGTTCCTAATGGAAAGCTGGTTCTGTGATGTGCAGGCTGCAGTCAGACTGATCTCAGAGCCGACAACGGTCGTCTCCGTAGCAACTCAAACGCACCATCACAAAGAGCGTCGGCCGATCCGATTGGTCGACCGTCGTCTCTCTGTCTCCTCTCACAGCTGCACTGAGACGGTTTTCAGGAAACACGGGATCTTTGATACCAACTGGGTTTGTTACATCACTGAAAGCAGCACGGAGACACTGGACAGGAGACATGGACATGAGACAGGGACATGGACAGGAGACATGGACAGGAGACATGGACACGAGACATGGACAGGAGACATGGACATGGACATGAGACATGGACAGGAGACATGGACAGGAGACAGGGACATGGACATGAGACAGGGACATGGACAGGAGACATGGACATGGACAGGAGACATGGACAGGAGACATGAGTCATGGACATGAGTCATGAGACATGGACAGAAGACATGGACAGGAGACATGGACATGAGACAGCAGACATGGACATGGACAGGAGACAGGAGACAGGAGACATGGACAGGAGACATGAGACATGAGACATGGACATGAGTCATGAGACATGGACAGGAGACATGGACAGGAGACATGGACATGAGACATGGACGTGAGACATGAACATGAGTCATGGACATGAGACATGAGACATGAAGGAGCTGCAGCTGCTGATTAAACAGAGAAGATCTACAACAGGAACAGACAGTGAACTTACTTCAGAGTCTCCAGACTACAGTGTGGACTCTCCAGAAAACCACACAGCTGCTTCACTCCTGAATCCTGCAGGTTGTTGTAACTCAGGTCCAGATGTTTCAGATGTTTCTGAAGGGAGGGGTTGGACTTCAGAGCTGAACCCAGAGAATCACAGCTGATCTCTGACAAACTGCAGAAACTCAATCTGAATAAAGAATAAAAACAGTGAGTTGAGGATCATTCAGTGTTTCATGGTGTTCAGAGCTGAAGAAGCTTCACAATGTTCCAGTTTATAAAATGTAAACTCCAAACAGCTGCAGGTTGAAACAGTGAAACAGAAGCAGTGAAGAAGAGCTCTCATTAATATGAAGGACAACATGCTGCTGCTGCAATAAAGACGGAGTGACTTCAGCTCTTAAACTCTGCAGCTCCACCAGCGGCTCCATCGATACAAACTCATGTTGTCCATCAAACTGATCCCAGATTCCTCTGAAGATCCTCAAGTTTACAAAGAAAACAAACATGTTGACTGAATGTGGAAGAAAAGTCCATCAGATGATCCAAACTACATCTACAACATGTGATGTGATCTGTTTGAATATTTCAGTCCAACATCATCACATGACTCCAGACCAGTGTGAACAAGCACATACTGAACATTTATTTGTTGCAGTCTGATGTTGTGAGAAGATTTAGCTTTTTATTTCAATGTCAGACTTTAAGGTGAAAATCCAGTTTCACAGTTTCACAGTCGATCATCCAGTGAAGGATTTTTCTTCTTCTATGGTTTTAAATGTGGACGTTGCTCTGCCACAGTCAGTGGACTAAACCAGAGAAGAAGAAAACAGACGTTCCCCTGAAGATCCTCAGTGTGGATCAGAAGAACATCAGCTGATGTCTGCAGTTTAGTGTCTCCACAACTTTCACATCATGTTCATCTCAGCACAACTGAAACATGGAGTCTTACTTCAGAGTCTCCAGACTACAGTGTGGACTCTCCAGAAAACCACACAGCTGATTCACTCCTGAATCCTGCAGCTTGTTTCCACTCAGGTCCAGATGTTTCAGATGTTTCTGAAGGGAGGGGTTGGACTTCAGAGCTGAGACCAGAGAATCACAGCTGATCTTTGACAAACTGCAGAAACTCAATCTGAATAAAGAATAAAAGATGGAGATAAAATCATGTGATCAGTTTGAATGACTTTGTCCTTCTGTTATTGAGGATCTTCATCATGTCAGCCTTCTACTGACATCATCCAAATGTCAGCACAACATTCATCCACCTCTTCATGTCAACACAGGTCAACAAGATGCTGCTCACCTCCGTCAGGTCTCATTACACCATCACTACTCTACTGATACTTTAAACAGCTGCAGCTAATGATGTGCTTTCATCTGAGTGTGTTGTGAAGGATCAATATCAGTGATCAGACTTTATCTGTGAGGTTACATTGAAAGAAATCGTTGAGTTTCAACAGATCAGAGTTCAGAGGATCTTCTGTTTCCAGCTGAGACTCTTTAACACACATTACAAACATTCATTCAACAACATCAGAGAACATTTTCTACACTTTCTGTAACAAACACTCGTCTGTTGGGACGACTCACTGAGTTCAGGACCAGAGAACAGAAAAGCATTCACAGCTTTAAGATGGAGGTTCTGTTTGTACATGAAGGAGCTGCAGCTGCTGATTAAACAGAGAAGATCTACAACAGGAACAGACAGTGAACTTACTCCAGAGTCTCCAGACTACAGTGTGGACTCTCCAGAAAACCACACAGCTGCTTCACTCCTGAATCCTGCAGCTTGTTGAGACTCAGGTCCAGATGTTTCAGATGTTTCTGAAGGGAGGGGTTGGACTTCAGAGCTGAACCCAGAGAATCACAACTGATCTTTGACAACCTGCAGCTCCTCAATCTGAATAAAGAATAAAAGATGGAGATGAAGATAAACAGATTAGTTGTTCCTTCAAAGAGGAACTCTGTCCTCTGTGATCTGTGGCTGTGGATCATCAACATGTCGGCCTTCTACAAACATCATCAGTTCCTTCCAAACTCCAGTCAAAGATTTCCTGTATCTTCAGTTTCAGCAGATCTTCACGGATCTTCTCTGCATGTTACAATAGATTTGAAATCATCAGAAATCCAGGAGAGGGACAGACGACTGAGAACAACGTTGGTTCTTTGACTTCCTGTCCCTCCACTGCAGCTCACACAGGAAACACAGCGACTGGATCTGTGATCAGACTGCTGAGGACACGGATCACTGTCAGCTTTACATGTTCACACAACACGGCTGTGGATGATGTCGTCCATCTGGTACCGCTGGAGTCAGGTGATCAGAGGACTTCTCCACAGACAGAGTGGACAGGAGGGAGGACTGTTGACACCGACACGTCTTTTCATGTCCATGTGGACGTGTGAGTGTTGTGTTCAAACACATGAACAGAGAAGAACTGCAGCAGCAGCAGTCAGTGAACTGACCTCAGAGTCTCCAGACGACAGTTCGGACTCTCCAGACCAGCAGACAGATTCACTCCTGAATCCTGCAGGTCATTTAGACTCAGGTCCAGATGTGTGAGGTGGGAGAGGCTGGACTTCAGAGCTGAGGCCACGACTTCATAGTCAGTCTCTGAGAGTTCTCCACATCCTGTTAATCTGTGATGAGAGAATAAAGAACATGTGTTATTATAAATACAGATATCAGCTTATAAACAATTCAGTTGGATTTAATCAGCACCAGATCAGAACTTTATTCATACACAGTAAAGTTCTTCTACAGAACCGCAGAACATCCCAGAGAGGAACCCAACAGTTCAACATGAGAAACAGCTGGAAGAAAAAACCCTTAAACAGGAAGAACCTCCAACAGAACCAGAACCAGAGGTGGAGAACATCTGTTAGCAGAACCAGAACCAGAGGTGGAGAACATTTAATAGAACCAGAAACAGGGGTAGAGAACATTTAATAGAACCAGAACCAGAAGTGGACAACATCTGGTAACAGAACCAGAACCAGAGGTGGAGAAAATCTGTCAACAGAACCAGAACCAGACGTGGAAAACATCTGCTAACAGAACCAGAACCAGAGGTGGAAAACATTTAACAGAACCAGAACCAGAGGTGGAGAACATTTAACAGAACCAGGGGTGGAGAACATTTAATAGAACCAGAACCAGAGGTGGAGAAAATCTGTCAACAGAACCAGAACCAGACGTGGAAAACATCTGCTAACAGAACCAGAACCAGAGGTGGAAAACATTTAACAGAACCAGAACCAGAGGTGGAGAACATCTAACAGAACCAGAACCAGAGGTGGAGAACATCTGCCTCGACAGGTTCTTCTGTTCTTATTTAAATGTTAAACATGTCAGAGGAGCTGTAGTGGTCCTGAACGCAGCTCTGTTACCACCTCACTAAATGCTGCATCACATGTTACAGGCTGTTGTGCTGCTTTCTTTTTAATATCATGACAGACTTCACGTCTCCACATGTCAGAGTTCAGCTCTCCATCCTGACACAAACTGAGCTCTCTGTTCACGACACCATGTGACAGCTGACGTAACACAAAGGATCAGAGCTGAATACAGCTCAGTGTCATCAATGCCCATCAGTTGAAAAAGGATGGATCGACCCGACTGGAACATCCCAACTAATGATCTACTGACAAATGAAAGGTTCACAGATCATGTAGAAATACCTGCAGATCAGCAGAAGAACAGTTTGATCATGTGATCAGCATTAATCACAACCAGCTAGAACAATCTCCATTTGAATCCTCACAGCTTCTTAAACAACACAACTGACCATCAGCTGTTTGAACTAAAGAAATACATCCTGTGTGTCTGTGAAGAACCAAACTACTGATCTGATTGATCACGTTAATGATCACATGTGAACTCACCGAGCCGTCCTGCAGTTCCTCACAGCTGGGATCAGTCTCCGTTGTCCCTCTAGTGATGTGTTGTACTTCTTCAGGTCCAACTCATCCAGAACCTCCTCTGACATCTGCAGCATGGAGGCCAGACCTGAGCAGTGGATCTCAGAGAGTTCCTTCTTTGATCTGTTCTCTGACTTCAGGAACTCTTGGATCTCCTGATGGACTGAGAGGTCGTTGATCTCCATCAGACAGTGGAAGATGTTGATGCTTCTGTCTGGAGAGATGTTATAACTGTTCATCTCCTTCAGGTTGTTGATGGTTCTCTGGATGATTGTTGAACTGCTCTCTTTCTGACCCAGCAGGCTTCCTAAGAGCCTCTGGTTGGACTCCAGAATGAGGCCATGAAGGAAGCGAACAAACAGGTCCAGGTGGCCATTCTGACTTTGGAGGGATTTTAACATGACTCTCTTCAGGAAGTCATCCAGAGATGATTCTCTGTCGTCTTCTCCCAGGGAGTCATCCAGAGATGATTCTCTGTCGTCTTCTCCCAGGAAGTCCTGCAGCACCTCTTTGTTCCTGGTGGTGATACAGTGGAACATGTAGACTGCAGCCAGAAACTCCTGAACGCTCAGATGAACAAAGCAGTAGACTGTTTTCTGGAAGATCACACACTCTCTCTTGAAGATCTCTGTACAAACTCCTGAGTACATCGAGGCCTCTGTGACGTCCAGACCGCACCGCTGCAGGTCTTCTTGGTAGAACATGATGTTTCCTTCCTCCAGATGTTCAAACGCCAGCCTCCCCAGCTTCAGAAGAACTTCCCCGTCAGCCTCCGTCAGCTCCCGTGGACTCGTCTCGTGTACACGGTACTTGTTCTTCTTCCTCTTGGTCTGAACCAGCAGGAAGTGTGAGTACATGTCAGTCAGGGTCTTGGGCAGCTCTCCTCTCTGCTCGGTGGTCAACATGTGGTCCAGAACCGTAGCGCTGATCCAGCAGAAGATGGGGATTCCACACATGATGTGGAGGCTCCTGGAGTTCTTGATGTGGGAGATGATGCTGCTGGACCGCTCTTCATCACCGAACCTCCTCCTGAAGTACTCCTCCTTCTGGGTGTCAGTGAAGCCTCGTACTTCTGTCAGTCTGTCCACACGCTCAGGAGGGATCTGATTGGCCGCCGCGGGTCGGGAAGTTATCCAGACGAGAGCCGAGGGAAGCAGATTCCCCTCGATGAGGTTGGTCAGCAGCACGTCGACGGAGGACTCGTGAGTGACATCAACCAGCTTCCTGCTGCTGAAGTCCAGAGAGAGTCTGCTTTCATCCAGGCCGTCCAAGATGAACAGAAGCTTCCAGACAGCGAGCTGCTCTGCTGAGACCTTCTGGAACGTCGGATGGAAAACACGGAGCAGCGTGAGAAGACTGTACCGCTCATCTCGGATCAAGTTCAGCTCCCTGAACGACAGCAGAATCACCACGCTGACGTCCTGGTTCTCCGAGCCCTCGGCCCAGTCCAGAGAGAACTTCTGCACCGAGAAAGTTTTTCCGACACCAGCGACGCCGTTGGTCAGAACCACTCTGATGGGTCTCTGCTGGTCGGGGAAGGCTTTAAAGATGTCGTGGCACTTGATTGGAGCGTCATGGAGGATCTTCTTCTTGGTCTCCAGCTGCATCACCTCATGTTGGGTATCAACCTCTTCACTCCGTCCCTCTGTGATGTAGAGCTCCGTGTAGATCCTCTTCAGGAGGGTTCTACTTCCTCTTTCATCACTTCCTTCAGTCACATGTTCACATCTCCTCCTCACACTGATCTTATGTTCATCTAAAACCTGCTGCAGACCAACATCTGGACAAAGAAGAGAACATCTGTCAGACTAAAGAAAGAGAAGCTGCACACAAACCAAAGACAGGAAGAGGAAATGGACAGTCTTACTTTGTCCAGTGCCGGTCTGACTGTCTGTCTGCGGTCCAGGTCCGGTTCTGGATCTTTTTCCACACTGGGGACAGGAGGAGTCTCCTGATGGAGCCGACTGGTCCCAGTAGGAGGTGATGCACCGTCTGCAGAACCGGTGTCCACAGCTGGTGGAGACGGGATCCTTCAGGACGTCCTGACACAGAACACAGCAGGACAGCTGGTCCTCAGAGACACCGCTCCTCTTCATCACACCGCTCCTCTTCATCACCCTGTCAACACCACTCCTCTTCATCACACCGTTCCTCTTCATCACCCTGTCAACACCACTCCTCTTCATCACACCGCTCCTCTTCATCACCCTGTCAACACATTTCATGATCAACAAAATATTTTGCTGTTGTTGTTAAAAATATCAGGATTTAAGGTTTCTGTCAGAAGTTCAGAGGACTCAGAGGACACAGAGGACTCAGAGGACTCAGAGGACTCAGAGGACAGTGAAAGTGAAGCTATTCAGCCTTCGGTCTGTGATGAAGATGATCCTTCCTTCTATTTCCACTGTTCAGGAACTCATGAACTGCTCTTATTAAACACTGTGATCTGCCTGCAGCTTTCTATTGATACAAACACTTTGATTGACAGCTCCTTCCCAGCATGAACATCCCACCACAGACAGGTGATGACGTCCTTCCCTGTTCTCCAGTTGCTCTGATAGCAGCCTGGGTTCCTTCAACTGGAGAAGAGCTCTAATAAACCGGGACACAGAGCAGTGGTGCTTCTGGTTCCTGTTTCTGTTCATCATCAGGGTTCAAGCCACATCGGACCGAACACGATTGTTTCTGTGCCGGTTTATGATGATCTTTCAATCTTTATTAGTGTGAATGCTGCTACAGTTCGTACACTTACAGAAACAATCAAACTATTAAATGTTCAACTCTTTCAGGATGATGGTGCTTTTACTTTTCATTTGGATAGGAGTTATAAATATGAAAATATTAAGCATTTTCCATAAAATCTTTGTCTTTGGTTTATTTCCAGGTCTTTTGATTTCTGTTCTAGTTTTCTCCAAACTATACCAGATGTTTGATGAACTTCTTGGACCAGTGTTGGGTTTATAATGGGTGTGTATTGTGTCGTCTAGACTGAGTCATGTGACCAACAGTGACGACAGCTCAGGAAATATTTAGAGAATTTTCTCTCCAACTTGAGACCAGACCATAATTTTCACTCTACAGGCATCATTTGTTCAACTAATGTAGGAAAAAGGTTCTTCTTCCACACAGTGGGCCGGTCTGAACCAACAGACTTCACTTTGTTCAGGAAACACCTCAATGACAGGAACCTCTTCCTCTCTCACATTCACAGCCAGACAAAAATCAACTGGAACTTCATCCAACAGCAGAAATGACATCTTCTTCAGTTCACCATAAAATCCTGATGTGTGCACCGAGAAACATAAAGAATGCACAGATCTGTACATCCATGCTCTGAGATACAGAACAGCTGAGGACAGTTTAGTCATCAGCTCTCTTCTGCTGTCTATCGGTTCTTCACATTTTTACTTTCTTCTAACTTTGAATCTTTTTAACCGTTGTGCATCACTTTGAAATAAACGTACCCGCTTACCTCCCGGAGAGGACGAAGCTGTCTGCTTCAAAACACCACATCAAATATACATCAAGAAAATGTTCAGAGTTAGTTTTTTTAACCAAAATCAGTCCTGATCAAAACTACCAAATGTTCATACATTTATATGTAATTACACCCTTTAAAGCTTTTCTCTTATCATATAATATTCCTGTATTGTGCTATGAGAGTGAAGGAAAAGTAGAAGATCACAAGCCAACTTCTTAAAGGCTGCTCATTCCTCCATGCTGACAGGTAATGCAGCAAACCTCAGTTCCTGTTACAATCCAGAGGGGGGCAGCAGAGCACCATTTATGATTTGGGTTTTCTTTCACAATGTGAGCAGGAACATTTTGTGTTGAAAGTGTCTGCATAGGTATGATGTGATAGTCAAGTGATTAAGAGGCATGACGACTAGACCTCTCAGCCAGAGATGTCTGGTTGGATACCAGTTTGGATCCACCGTTTCCTGCATGTTATTCCACTTTATTTCCTCCCAAGCACAACGCTTGTCTCTGTATTTTCACAGGGGCGGAGTTTAGAAGGAAATTGGCTATAATTCATGAATGATTTGTCTGCTCATCATAAATTGTAATAGATATGTTCAGACTGTGTTTGGAAATAGAACTAACAAATCATTGTAAGCTTGACCATTAGGGGGCGCCAAAAATGTGAAAAGTATATATGTCATTATTGGCTGCACAAAATTGGCCAAAACTCAGCTCATGCATACAATTTTGGAATGATAAATTAAAGTGGGCGTGGCTTATCACAGGAACTATACCACTTTGCCAAATGTTTGCTCAAACTTCACCAAAATATTTGACAATACACGTGACATGATCAAAATTATGTGGGATTTTTTTTTTTTTTTTTTTTTTAAATCTGGTTATCTCCAACATTTTGACTGTGGGAGGCATTTTAATTTTTAACTGACAATTTATTAGTCAGTTTTATACCTTTGCTCAATTTCCTGCGAGCTATCGATATTCATTGCTCTTGAAACACTCCTTAAGTTCAGAGGGGAAAGTAAAGATGAGACCAGCATCCAGTAATAAACTATTATTATTATTATTATTATTATTATTATTATTATTATTAACTATTATTCACTGTGTTCGCTCAGAAATCCTGTTCATCACATCCATGATCCATACACTACAATCAATATCTATATATTTATATCCTTGGAGTAAATATTGTTCAATAAATATCCTTATTTCGACCAAGCACTTGTTTTGTGTATTTCCTAGAAGATATTGAAAGAGATCCCTGAATGTAGAAGTCACGGTTCAGATGATGTCCACTGATCACATTT
The DNA here is from genome assembly GCF_022577435.1 of Embiotoca jacksoni. Lineage (NCBI taxonomy): Eukaryota > Metazoa > Chordata > Actinopteri > Embiotocidae > Embiotoca > Embiotoca jacksoni. Next base: position 1,025,900 of record NW_027185397.1, read on the forward strand.
TAATAGTCTGATATTAAATTTAAATCTGGAGTCTTGTGATTAACAGAAAGTGGTGCCCTGAATATGAATCTAATCTTTACAAATAAAAGTCTCCTACTGTGAGTCTGAAGGTCCTGGTTCACCACTGAAGACTGGAGGCTCATCTTTGGACATATCACTCTTCATGGACAGACAGATGGATCCTGGAGACTCTTGTCTCCGTCTGTAGAACTGATCTCTGCAAACACAAACATGTTTCTGTCTTCATGTGTCCACTGACTTTAATCAATCTGCTCTAGTTTCCTCTCAACATGTCTAATAAGTGAATCATTAACAGTCTCTTACTGTGAGTCTGAAGGTTCTGGTTCACCACTGAAGAATGGAGGATGCTCTATGGACATATCACTCTTCATGGACAGACAGATGGATCCTGGAGACTCCTCTCGGTCCTCCTCTTCCTCCATTAAAACATTCATCTTCAGTCAGTCTGAGAAGTAAAGCAGCAACACTGACTGTGAGCTCAGAACATCAAAATCATCAGAAACCTGAGGAGGTCTGGTTTCCTCTGTTTCTAGAGGTGTTCGCTGGTTTAGAGGCGACGGTCATCTGATTAAAAACTACTCACATCTCCTCATTTGGACCGTTATCATGACCATATTTATTTAAAAACGTAGTATGCCATAAAAAACATGAAAAACATATTCTCATTTTGAATCTGATGTCATCAACACGTCTCTATAAGTTGTTCCAGGATCATGTTCACCACTGAGCTGCATCAACTCTTCTTTTAACAACACTCTGGAAACCTTTGGGAACTGAGGAGACCAGTTTCTGGAGTTTTGAAAGTGAAATGTGGTCCCATTCTGGTCTGATAGAGGATTTCAGCTGCTCAACAGTTCGGGGTCTCCTTTGTTGTATTGTTCATGTCCTGATGCTCCAGATGTTTTCAATGATTGACAGGTCTGGACTGCAGGAGGCCAGTTTATCAGCGGACTCTTCTACTAGAGAACCATGCTGTTGGAATACGTGCAGAATGTGGTTGGACATTGTTCTGCTGAAATAAACAAGACCTTCCCTGAAAGAGACGTTGTCTGGATGGCAGCATATGTTGCTCCAAAACCTGAATATATCATTCAGCATTAATGCTTCCTTCCAGATGTTCAAGCTACCCATGCCATGTGCACTAATGCATCCCTGTACCATCACAGATGCTGGCTTTAGAACTGAGCTGATAACAAGCTGGATGGATATTTTTCATAAAACAATATTATTTCTCAGTTTCAACATCTGATATGTTGTCTTTGGTATATTTCTAATTAAATATGAGTTTATGTGATTTATAAATCGTCATTCTGTTTTTATTTATATTTTCCACAGCGTCTCGACTGTTTCAGAAACAGGGTTGTATGGTAGGTAGGTATTTACTTTATTAATCCCCGAGGGGAAATTTTTTAATATTATATATATATTGATATATAGTATATAGTTGCTCTTGACTGTAGTTCGATGAATTTATCAATTTACGGTGATGATTCATGATGAATGTTTTCACCATTTAGAGATTTACTGACTGATAGTAATATTGATGCCACAACAATGAATTTGTCCATTAAGAATAATATTGATTAATTTTGCTGATGTTTATTGATTCTGTTCCACTTATAGTCCTTGTTTGTGATTATTTGTGCACCTTTATTGTACTAATAGCTGCTTGGCCAACTTCACTGTTCACTTCAAGGTAAACAAACCCTCTTGAGACGGATTGACTGATTTTAGTTTGGTTCTTGGTCTCTGCTGCTTGGACTTTACTTTTTGCTTCTTCCGTGTGATCAACCACGTTTGTTTTTTGTTTTTTTTTCCTTTTGACTGTTATTTGTTTGAAGGGGAATGAAATAAAACTGTGTATGTGATTAAAATATTATTATTATTATTATCAAATCATATTTAATAAACAGAAGCATCATTCCCTCCTTCTCCTTGTTGTGTTTATTGAAGCCTGGTTACCATGACAACATCCAGTACACCTGTGATGTTGTGATCCCCTGTGACAGTTAACTGTTGGTACTGTGAGCCTCCATGTGAAGCTTCTTCCTCCTTGTCTGTAATAATAATAATAATAATAATAATAATACGTTTCCAGACCTTTGTGACAGCATGACGTTTACAGAGTATCAATAGAACAAATATTCATATGATGTCACGTCAGCTGTTTGGTTCCTTTCCAGCTGTTATCTTTAGGAAACAATAAATTTGGCAACTAAGACTTTCATTTTGATGTCAGTCTGAATTCTAACACTGTGACTCATAAGAAGATCATTGTCTCCGATTAATGAGGTGAACAGTTGATCCATTTCACTTCTCCAGATCATGTTCAGAGAAGACCAGGCAGGAGCCACGATAACCTCCAGAACAAGCAGCTCCACAACATGTTTGTGGGCAAGTTTTACATTTAAACTACAGATATCAAGTTAACCTCTCATGTTGGTTTTAGCTTTCTGTTTTCTACTTGATTTTCTTTTAAATTATGACAGACTAGACATACATTAGGTTGTACTGAGTATATTATAATAATATAACAATAATCATGTTGGACTAATGATAGTAAACAGATGTAGTCAGGTTCAGTTCAGTCTTCTGAGTCCACAGACCACGTGGTGCATTTATTTTAAATCTATTGAACAATCAGGAGAACGTGTTTCTTCTGCCTAAAGACCGGAAGTAGTCACCTGTAGTGGTGGGATGTTTACATCCGGGGTGTCACAGGGTATTTTATTTTGAAAATGAACGTTCCTCTATCCGACTTCCTGTGGATGACGTCAGACTAGACTCGACGTGGCCCTGTTTATCTCCAGTCAGTGAAGCAGCCCATCGGCGGGCCGCAGCCGGACCTTACCGTAACTACACTACTGCAGGCGCAACGACAATCACACGGCGGCAACCGTTACCGGCTTCCGTTCACGGTAACGCGGTTATTTAACGGTCTGCAGCTCCTCTATGATCAGAGCTTCAGTGGTCACATCCAAAAGTTTACAGTGAACAAAGAGAAGAAGGACTCGGTGGATTCAGGTCCTGAGTTGAACCTGGTAACTTCTGTTTCAGAGCAGCTGATCAGCTGGAGCCTCTGAATCCACAGATCGATCCAGATGATCAGCTGGAGCCTCTGAATCCACAGATCGATCCAGATGATCAGCTGGAGCCTCTGAATCCACAGATCGATCCAGATGATCAGCTGGAGCCTCTGAATCCACAGATCGATCCAGATGATCAGCTGGAGCCTCTGAATCCACAGATCGATCCAGATGATCAGCTGGAGCCTCTGAATCCACAGATCGATCCAGATGATCAGCTCATTCTTCCCTCCGACAGTAAAATAATCTTCATGTTAAAACTCACCGTGAATCCTGTTCAACTTTCTTCCGTCTGTTCTGTCGACTCAAAATGGAGGTTGAACTTCCTACTTTCATCAGTCACTCTTATCTAACAGTGTGTGTGCGCATGCGTGCATTTCACGTGATTTCCTATAAATACAAAACTAAAACTGTCTTCAAATCAAATGAAGTTCATCTATTGAGTGTAAGTTTTAGTAAAAGGTGAACAATAAAAGCATCGATATGAGAACATGTGAACAACATGAGACAGAAAGAAGAGTCGAACTTCTACAACCTTTATAAAATAGTTGGGACGCTGTTTAACATGTAAATGACAATAATATGATTAATTATAAATCACGTGAATTCATATTTAATAGTAAATTACAGGAGGATTTTTTTTTCAGGACTACTTTTGTGTTGCCTAGCAACACTTTTCTTCCTCCAGTATGAAGGTAGTTTTGTGTTTTTATTATGCAGCAAACAAAAAAACGTTTTGAGAGCAAATTTCTCAAAAATCAAGTTTGTAAGTAAACATATAAACTGAGAATAAATTATTTGCATTGCAAATAAATTTTCTCTTTACAGTTTTGTTAGTTTTGCATATAAACTAGACTTTTTGTTCTCAAATTAAACAAATTGTCAGATTCTCACCTACAATGGCTGGAGGTCTGGGTCCGTATGGGACGGCGTCTGAGTCCGTATGGGACGGCGTCTGGGTCCGTATGGGACGGCTTCTGGGTCCGGACCCACGAATGTCTTCACGAAGACATTGAGGAGGTGGAGAAGGAGACCAAGAAAAAGGAGAAGCGGAGACGTTACTGGTCTCTGCTCTGCGGGTCAGAGCATCCTTCCCCCTGAAACCCCCACCTCCACCCTCATCCACCGTCCTACCGTTACCCCTCCACCCCACCTTTCCTTCACCCACATACTTGTAAAAATGTAAATATATTGTGCATTTGTTTAATACAGTTCTTTTGAAGTTCCATCTGCCTGTGCTTGCATTTCTAATGTTTTTCATATTCATTCCTCAAATCGATCAAAATCTGCCACATTGTGATTTCAGTGATCCAAAAAGAGTTGAAAAGTGAAATAAGTTCAGGGAAAGAGAATCCATGAGAGTCGTGGTCATGGTTTTTAAACTGCTATGGATGAGTTTCCATATGAAGCACATCACAGTCCTGTGAAAGGTTCATGTTCATCTTTTAGGGCTGTGAAGTGGAAGAAATGTCCATCTCCAGTTTTCCCAACTGAGAGCTTCTTGAAGCCCTCGGAGATCTTCAGACCTGCAGACATTTACAAGCAGAAAGAACAAGAAACAAGAACCAGAACAGTTTTCACCCTGTTGAACAATTAACAATGTCAAACCCTGTGCAACAACACTGGACCATCTGCACCTCAACGGCATCAGCAGCATTTACATGAGATGCATTTGCACCATTGTTCAGGTGGACTCATGTATTCATGTTGTTCCACTGTATTCATGTCTATTTCTGTTTTATACTGTATGTTTATTTCCGTTTGTACATTGAGAAGTTACAATCAGAGGCCAATTCCTTGTATGTGTAAACATACCCGATTCTGATTCTTTAAATCCGTTTCTGGCACGGTTGCGCCCCCAGCTGGCGACGTTGATGAACTACAGTGTACGTTTTAGCGTGTGATGGAGATCAGTCAGTGATTGTCAGCAGCAGGGATTTATGAGGTCTTTTATTATGACTGATAGTTACAAGAGAACAACCCTGAATAAATGAGGTTGCACAGAGAAAGAAGAAGATTTATTACAACAGCCACATTTCTGCGTATTATTACCCGTTTATTATTCTGTTTTAGTATTTTATGCCTTCAGACATGCAAACATTTAGGAGTCAGTAGTAGAAACACAGACGGCCGACAAAGTAGGTTTCTTCTTTCATCAGTCGTCTCCTCCACAGATGGCCTTCACACACTCACCGTGGTCGCCCGACAGATCTGACTGGAAAACACAAACACGGAGTAAACATCTAAAAGCACATCCTACATTCAGCAGCACATTTAACAAAGTTACCGGCGTCAGCGGGATCATTGGAGTTTTTGCTGAACGAATGTAAAGAGGTGAGTCTCCGTTTTACGAGCAGTAATTTATGTATTTAGCCACGAACTCCTTCAAGTGCAGGTCAATATTCATCAGTACATTTGAAGCAGAGGCCGAAGTCATTCAGGTGTCTGAATGCTGACACAATCTGAGGACTCTCGAAGCTTGATAACTGTGCACAGATGCATCATAATAAAATGTTCAGGCTGTGTGGAGAGGGACCAGCATGCAGACAAAATGGTGCACACAGGATCAGACATCTTTGACCTCTGCAGTTGACAGGAAATGATGTGAAGCGTGTCGAACGTGTTTATTGTTCTTGTGTTAAGGATCTTTTAAAAAGGATTCCTTTGCTGTCTGCGCACCGTTTTCAGTCTTTCAGAAGTCTGTAGTCGTGTTTGATGAGCTGGTGAACTGAGCTGTTTGGTCAGCAGAAGATCAGTCTGACCAACGTTAGAGATTGCAACTAAAAAAGGTTTAAAGCCGGCTTTTAAATTTAAAAAATGTGAGCATATCGCAGGTCGACTGGGAAACTGCTCCGACGCATCGGAGCATAAAAATAGAAGAACAGCTTTCTATCAACTCCTGCAGTCTGTAAAAGGTCTGAGAGACCGACTGGATCACAGCTGGAAGTTTGGTTCCAGACCAGGGAGAGCTTTGTACCCATTATAGATATTATTAGTGGATAAATAGAACATATATACAAATATGTGGATTTTACAGAGATTTGAGGTGATTAAAGGGGTTAGTGAACACTATTTTACTCATCTGTTGAAAAGTTCAGAGTCCAGGACAACACGGGGAAGGATTGTTAGTATTTGCTGACGGAGGGAAACACTTTTAACCCTCCTATTACGTTCAGATAAAACGTGTACAGTTTGTGTTTGATGTCCTATTATTTTCTGTAAACGAGTCGATTTTAATGTGTTTTTACCATAATTGACTAGTCTGATCTGAGCTGTGATATGTTGGTATAAACCGGTCACTATTTCAGTCAACACTCTCCTCCCCTTCCCCTGTCGGTGTGACAACAACAACAACTTAAACACTGAAGATGGAAAGTTGTGACTGAAACTCTCAGAGTCCCTCCAGTTGACAGAAAGACGCTTGTACTTGTCTGAATGTCTGGAATTGAATAAAGAACTTATCAGAAATATTTCAAATGAAATGACTGTCTGCATAGTACAGCTGGTTGTCTTTTTATTGGTCTTCTGTAATACAACAGGATGGTAGTGTCTTTGTTTTTATATCTCTGATCAAGACTGGTGACACAGCCAACCCGACCAAAGACAGAAAATAAAAGACAAGATAGAGCTCAACAATTCCCACGAGTGTTGTTCAAGAAATCTATTTTGACAGGATGAATTGGTTTTTGGGCACCTTTGAAAGAATGAATAAAATCACTCATCGAATGTTTTAGGTTTCTAAAGAAGACCTTTTTATATCTCCAGTCTCCCAGCAGGTTAGTGATTGTGTCTCTCTGTGTCTCTCAGGACTTCCACACTGTTGCATCATTCAAAAATATGTGTCTTTGCAGGCTGTTGTCGGTGTAGGCCAGTAAAATACTTCAGACTACCTCTAAAACCTGGGATGGTGAATTCACCAGGACAGGATGAACTTCAGGATGACAGTCCAGTGAAATCACACGTGATCTGCTATGACTTTATGTTGCAGTAAGATGTATTGACTGTACCGGCTGCATGAACTTGTTTCAGTCATACAGATGGAGAAATTACAATGGAATAACTCAAAATGTCAAAATAAATGGGAACAATCATGGGATCCCTTCTTACAATATCTGGACTCAATTTGACGGCATTTTCATCGATATAAAGACTTTTTTGTTCCGTTTTGTTTCTCTGTTTTTCTTTCCTGCTCCTGCAAATCCTGCTTTCAATGAGCTATGGTGGTCTGGAGATGCATTTAGGATGAACTTCTGAGGGGCTGGATTCCTCCCCTGGATGTGTGTGTTTGATTGTTGACTGTAATTTGTTTTCTTTTCTTGTGGTTGATCTGCTATTGGCACCAATAAAAAAATAAAAAATAAAAAAAAAACTTTGTTCACAAAATTTCTGAAAGGACTTCTTAGCTTAAATGTAGTGGAATGAACCCAATACAATCTGGCTTCTGCAGTTCCTTCAAACATTATTTAGAATTATTATTATTATTATTATTATTCTGTAGAATTGGAAGCAAAAAGTGAGAAATAAAAAATACAAAATGTAATAAAACCGAGTTGCTCACCTCGATGGCGGAGTGCAGCGAGTACTCGTAGAGCTTCTTGAACTCGGCTCTGATGTCCAGCATGTCGATTTCAGACCGACTCACCATGATCCGGTTCAGAGTGGACTCGTCGGTGCCGCCGCCCTGAAGAGAATGAACACACGCACATACATAACGGGGCAGTTACACAATTTTACACTAAAAAGTAATTAATGCACATTTTACAGAAGTACAAACCGGTTCTGAAATAGTTGGGACGCTGTGTAAAATGTAAATAAAACAAAGAATGTGATGATTTGCAAATGACATAAACCCACATTTAATGGGAAATGGTTTTCACAAGTGTTCCTGAGCCCATGCAGTGATTTCCACTCCAGAATAGTGTGTTTTTAATGCAGTGCTGCCTGAGGGCCCGAAGATCACCACCATCCAATATTGGTTTCCAGCCTTGTCCCTTGTGTTCAGAGATTTCTCCAGATTCTCTGAATCTTTTAATGATATTATGAACCGTAGACGATGAAATCCAATAATTCTTTGTAGTTTTACGTTGAGGAACATTATTCTTAGATTGTTGAACTATTTTCCAACACAGTCTTTCAGAGTGGTGAACCTCTCCCCATCTTCACTGCTGAGAGACTCTGCCTCTCTGAAATCATCTTTTTATACCCAATCATGTTACTGATCTGTTTCCAATTAACTTAATTATTTGTGATTTGTCAACAGGTGTTTGCTTATTTTAGGTTTACACAACTTTTCCCTTCTTTTGTTGACCCTGTCCCAACATTTTTGAGACGTGTCGCTGCCATCAAATACAAAAAGGATATATTTTTCATAAAACGTCAACATTTCTCAGTTTCAACATTTGATATTTTGTCTTTGGTCTATTTTCCATTAAATATGGCTGTATGTGATTTGCAAATCGTCACGTTCTTTTCTTTAATTTACATTTTACACAGCATCCCAACTTTTTGGGAAAGTGTTGTATTTCTGATATTTGAGTGTAAAAACTATGACGTCATATCACCGACAAGTTCAGTATCTTTCAAAATAATGACATATCGTATTCATACAAGATGGACAACATTCACCAAGAATGTGATGTGCAAAGGAAAGTTGGGAAAACACTAAATATATTGTGGCTTGATGTGAAACATCGACAACCTCAGACAACAAAAAGCATCATTTCCTGTTCAGATGCAAGTATGCTGACAGTTTTGGATACTTTTTCTAAAACTGCACACTGTAATGATTATTGCGCAACACATCCTGTACATAGAGTTAGTATCCTGGTTGTGTTTTTTGGGACACAGCTGTTGTCTTTTATTTTGATGTGAATATTTGCATCTATATAATAATCTGCTACTGAAACATAGACGACAACGTGACATTCACCTTCATGCTGCCGTGCAGGCGTTCTGCAAAGTAAGCCGGGACGCTCTTCACGCATTTCACTGGAGCAGGAACAAGTTGGGCAACACGGTTCAAACATTTTTACAGTCTTGTTTGTAGATTAAACTCAATACAGTCACGATCAACAGTTTAGAAACGTCTACCAGAAAGTACATTTTCTACATGACCAAAAGTATGTGGACACTGAGTAAAGCCATGTAAAGCCATCGTTTCTGCTGCTCCAACAGCCTCCACTCCTCTGAGAAGACTTTTCACAGGATTATGTCCACATACTTTTGCCATACGATGTGAGACATTAAACGTTCCGGACACTTTCAACCACATTTCCTCACCGATGGCCACCAGCAGCTCTTCCAGCTCTCCGGACATCTCTCCCTCGATGCTCTGCTGCAGCGTCTTTCCACTCATGTTCTTGTACTCAACAAGAGCTACATATAAAAAAGGGAAAAGTTTCACTTTACATTCTTTACCATTATCTTAGTAAAACACCTTTATTGTAGTACACAAGAAAGAAAGTGTGACATACTTTGTCTGAGTTGAGGAATGCTTCTATGGCAGAGGATGTGGATGAACTCAGATTCATCGGTGCCCCACTTCTTCTCTCCGGCGTTGTAGAGAGTCTGAGAGGAAAAACGGAAAAGGTTGAAACTACACATGATAAAAGAGACGCTGACGGTATGTGTAGTTTAAACATGCATCGTACTCCACCTTGGCGTCTTCTCTCGCCTTCTCCGTGTTCACCGTGGTGCTCTCATCCCTCTGACCCTGAAAACAAGGACAACGCTTTACTCAGTTGGAAGTCACACTTCACCATGTTTGGTTTTTACGATGTTCACCTCGGCCAGGAGGAGCAGCGCCTTGGAAAACTCTCCTGAAACTTCCTTCTTCAGGTCAAAGGTCAACTGCTTGTCTGTTTCTGTGGAGGTAAACATCAAAAATATGACATCAGAAAAAGTTCTCACAAAAACAAGTAATCCATAAAATCTATGTCCAAAGTTATTGGATGGATTAGCATGAATAAAAAAGACAAAATACAATGTCCTACAAAGACATATCAGTTTAATCATAACTCACAAACAACTTCAAATAAAGTCTTTTCACTGCCGTTTCCATTATTTACCTTTTAAATAGACGTCAGAGAGAGCCTTGATTTGTTGGTTCGACCTGGAGGCGAAAATTTCAATCAGAGTGCTGTCTTCTGTTCCGAATCCCTGAAACACACAGTTACTTTACCACACAGTTACTTTACCACACAGTTACTTTACCACACAGTTACTTTACCACACAGTTACTTTACCACACAGTTACTTTACCACAGAGTTACTTTACCACAGAGTTACTTTACCACAGAGTTACTTTACCACACAGTTACTTTACAGAGTTACTTTACCACACAGTTACTTTACCACACAGTTACTTTACCACAGAGTTACTTTACCACAGAGTTACTTTACAGAGTTACTTTACCACACAGTTACTTTACCACACAGTTACTTTACCACACAGTTACTTTACCACAGAGTTACTTTACCACACAGTTACTTTACCAGAGTTACTTTACAGAGTTACTTTACCACAGTTACTTTACAGAGTTACTTTACCACACAGTTACTTTACCGAGTTACTTTACCACACAGTTACTTTACAGAGTTACTTTACAGTTACTTTACCACACAGTATTCATACATTACATACATCCACTTACACTTAGAGGTACTTGTACTCCACTTGAGTATTTGACTTTCATGCCATTTTATGCTTCCACTATATTTCAGGGGGATGTATTGTACTTTCATTTGACACGTTTAGTTACTTTAGAAAATAATAATGCTTTCTGGACAAAAAACATGAATTAATATACAACACTTTGTTGTAAAATAAACAACTGAATGAACAACAATTTTGAACAACAAAATGGAAATACATTACCAAGCAAAAATTAATGAGATGCATTTTGGTAATTCACACCCAAAATTTCATGACTGCAGCTTCTCAAATGTGAAGCTCTTTAGAATTTCCTTTTTTTATTTTCATAGTTTTAGTTAATCGTTTAAAAGTTATGAAAAACATTCCCTGTGAAGGTGCCACTTTGGTTTGTTAAATTTGAGGGAAACGTCATCAGTTCCTCAGAGCTCAAACATTAAATCAATAAAATGATCAGCAAATTGATTCGTTATGAAAATCATCACGAGTTGCAGTCTGTTACAAAATAATAAAAAAATCAAACATGAATGCATCATCAGTAATGGGAAGTTATAGAACAGTTTAACTGCGACAGGGAATCTTTTTCACCATCCAAACTGAAATGAGCAACAAAACAAAACATTAAAAGTTGTCTGAATGTAAATCAATGTGACTCATTAAGCATATTCTGCCATGAGAAAGATCATCATATTAATACATTGTATTATATTGTCTCTTATCAATGATTTTTCACCAGGGGACAAAAACCTCTAATAAGTACATTAAAATCAACTTAATCTGTCTGAACTCTTTAATCAGCAGGACTCAGGCCGCTGATGGACCGGCCCTCTGTCCAGGTGTACCACACCTTTCACCTCATGTCAGCTGGGATCGGCTGCAGACCCCCCCCCCCGAGTCTATGTAGGATGTAGCTGCCATAGAAACTGGACAACATTTACACCAACGCTGTACTCTGGTCAGCTGAGGAACAACTTCCATGTACATTTTATTTCAATCCAAAAGATTTAAATTTTTAAAAAAAAATGTAAAAAGATTTTTCCATTTCATATTTGTCAACATTTATTTATGAAGTTCTCTAGAAAATCCATGAGAGAACGTACCTTCATGGCTCGCATCACTTCATGGCAGTCGTACACGGCAGGAGGAGTGACGAGCGCCATCAGCAGGTCCTCAAAGTCACCGAGAGTGTCCCCTTCAAGGTCCTCCAGTAAACTCTGAGACAGACAAACAGAAGCAGTCAGGTTCCTGCAGCGCACAACCACACCCATGCAAATACACACAGACACACAAATACACACACCTGCAAATACACACACCTGCAAATACACACAGACACACAAATACACACACCTGCAAATACACACAGACACACAAATACACACCCATGCAAATACACACAGACACACAAATACACACACCTGCAAATACACAGACACACAAATACACACACCTGCAGACAACATCAGACTCACAAACAGAGGAAACACAGACCGGGAGAATCATCCAACACGTTAAAGCTGCAAATCTATTAAAGTTTCAATATAGAGTTATAAGGGCACCATAGAAAATAATAAATATCCAAAATAAATGTGGAAAAAATATAGAAGAAATAAAAGAATGTAGAAGTCAATAAATATGAAAATATAGAGAGAAAAATACAAAAAAATAAATGTGGAATTATGAATACAAATAAGAAAATATAAAAGAATAAGAAGTATTTTTATTTATTTGCATATTTATCTTTCTTTTTATTGATATCATTTCAAAACTAATAATTTCTTCATTGCAAATGAATCAAAACATTTTTCTGTTAAGTTTTTATTCATATATTTTAATATAATATCAATTATTTATTTATATCCCTTTATCTATTTAATTTTAGTATTTCTTTGTTGCCTTTGCTGTTACCAGTTAAATAATTCATTGATACAGGAATAATAATTAATTAATTAATTTTATGCCTTAAAGACAACATTTTTTACAACTTTCCTATATTTATAATATATTTAATTATTTTCCATTATTATCTAATAACATTAGCAGAGTCACATTATAGTCGGGGTGTGAGTGCAGATTTCATTTGGAGAATGTTTGTTGCCGTTTGAATTTCCAAACGATGTGTTCGAGGACTAGTTTGTTCTTAACAACACAGGAGAAGAAGAATTTAACTTCATGTAAAACATATTCAGATTCACTCAGAAATATATCACATTACAAAAAACTAAACAAAACCTGAACCGTCGCTATCGCAGACAAACAGCTGGTTTCAATGGTAAAGAACAGCTGCTGTCACAAAGAGGAAAAACTAGTTCATAATGTGCGGTTTGCTGATAATGTTGTTGAGCATCGTTAGAAAAGTGAAGTGAGTGTTTCACGCTCAGGTTTTAAAGCTTTCATTCTTATTTTATCCAAAACATGAACGTGGAAAAGTAAAGAAGGTCTTCCTTCATGTCCTGATGTCATGATGCAGGTGTTTATAATGAACACGCATTATAATTCTGGATCAAAGTGGTATCTCACTTCGTCAGTAGCTTCATGGTAGGCTGTACAGATGAGCTGCCGCTGAGCGCTGCTTCTCTGCGTCAAAACGTTGATCAGGATCTTTTCATTCGTGCCTGAAAACGAAAACGAAGAAGGTACATTGATGAGAAAAGTTCGTCACGCTGAAGCCTCGAGGTTCGGTTTAACTGACGGAAATACGTTCTACTGTATCAGATCAGAACTGCATCCCTTCTGTCAACTGATGTTTACAATAAGAATATAATTTAATATGTTTAAATCTGTAATTTAAAATCACTACAAACCCCCGAATCACAACGACTATCAACACCAGAGAGCTGTTGGTTAGCTTCAGGTTTCCCTGACTGCAGGACGCAGACCGGAGCGGAGCTCAATGTTGGCAGAGCGAGCAGCAACCAGCAGTGATGTCATCAACCAGCAGTGATGTCATCAACCAGCAGTGACGTCATCGTTGGTTTGTGAACGTTATGAAGCCTCCAGTTCAGATTCTGTCCGTCACCATCTTTACTAGTTCGGAGTGGTTTGGAGCAGGAAGTGACCATATTTGGACGAGCTGGGGGAGGAGCCAGCGGTGGATCTGACCGATCTGATTGGAAACCTGACGATACTACGTCCCGCCCACCGATAGCTGTAACCTGACTGCACCACAGGCCTGTCAATCAAACAGACACGCCCCCAAAAACAGGTCTTCTTGAATCTTCTTTTCTAATGAATGAGGGATTATTTTCAGATGGACCTCCAGAAAACTAATAAGAAGGAGTGACTTTAGCTAACAACACCGAGATAACTGATGGACACATTTTATTCACTTTGGATTTGATGAGAGAAGTTGAATGGGAGTCTATGGAGCCGGAGGCTTTTTGGAGCCGACCTCTAGTGGCACTCGCTGGTATTGCACTTCTACATTGGCCTCATTTTGTGGGGCTAAAAGCTCCATCCACTTATATATACACACACAGAGCAAATGTTTGACTCCGCCCACATTGGGCATCACCCTCATTTACACTTCCAGTTCACAATGTGGTTGGAAAATGCTAAATTTCAAGCTTTATGTAAGTCTTAACTACGATCAGAGCTAATGGAGCCTTTTATGTACCTTTTATTGTTGACATGGAAACATGTGTATTCGTACTGTGACTGTGTGTACTCGTACTGCGACCGTGTGTACTCGTACTGCGACCGTGTGTGTACTCGTACTGCGACCGTGTGTGTACTCGTACTGCGACCGTGTGTATTCGTACTGCGACCGTGTGTACTCGTACTGCGACCGTGTGTACTCGTACTGCGACCGTGTGTACTCGTACTGCGACCGTGTGTACTCGTACTGCGACCGTGTGTACTCGTACTGCGACCGTGTGTATTCGTACTGCGACCGTGTGTATTCGTACCGAGCCCTTTAATGGCTTCCTTCAGAGCTGCAGCATCTTCTCCTGCATCAAAGTTGTCGCTGGGTTTGATGGTTCCTCTCTCTCCAGTCTGAAGGACACAGGAACATTCACCGGTCACTCACTTTCCTTTGTCGTGTGTAACAGAGAACATCAGTAAAGCCTGAAATGAGGCTGCAGTGTTAGTCGGACCTACGTTTGCTGAGGAAGAGGAGGGAGAGTTGACGAGGCTGTCCAGGTCATCCTGCAGGATCGTTGAGTTTCAAACGTGAGATCAGTCAAAGAATGATCAAACCAATAAAAACACCAGAATTCACTTACCCATAAAGACGCCATGGTGACCGCAGATAGTTTCTAGGTAAAAAATTAAATAAAAATACATTCGTATTCAGTCAACTTCACACCAAACTGCATTTATAAAATGTCTCTAGAACAAACCACTACAGGTTGTCCGATACTCAACAGAGTTTAGCACAACATTTAAATGCTTTTATTTATTAGGAACAATACTGAACATAAATGTTGAAATTGTTTGTAGCAGTCATGCTGTGTTTTGCTTTCCTATGCAAAGTTGACCAAATATGTGTGTCTCTGTGTCCCTGTGTCTCTGTGTCCCTGTGTCCCTGTGTCCCTGGATATTTGGATATTTCAGGGCTGCAATTTAAAAACTGAAATCTTAACTGTCATACAAATTTTAAAGCAGGACTCTTTTTTTCCCCCAAATGCTTCAATTAATCTCAGAGCTTGATTAACTTGAGCACAAGTCCAGTAATAATTGCTGCACTAGAATGTTATTTTCTTCCTTTTAAATTGGATGTGTGATATTTAAAATGTCCAACTTTTACAGCTCAGGATTAACAACTTGTGTCTTGATGAATGTAAAGCAAATAAAGCAAATGCAGCCAGCTGGTTTCACATCACCGTTAAAACACTGCAGTTGAACTGAATACGATCACAAACTCTGATATGTGACATCATTCATTTAATATTAAGATCAAATCGATGCCACAGGAGACAAATTAAATCCACTGAGGAAAAGGTAACAACAGATCTACAGGAAACCGATGGAAGCTCGTGAAGTTATATAAAACAGGAAATACAAAAATGAAATATGATGAACTTGCTGCCACGTTGTAGGACGTGAATAAAAACAGGTTTTGCTCAGTTCGTGATGATTCAGGAGGAACGTATTCATGAACCTTTCAGCTTCAAACCTTCTGACGCTGAAACTCTTCATCATTTAACAAGAACGCGTTCAGACTTCGACATGTTTCAATGAAAGACAAAAACCAAAAGAGAAAAGCTCACCTGAGTTTTAGTCTGAACAAACTGTGTCCTGCCACACCTTCAGTCCGTCAGCGAAGTGGAAATCTACCTGAGTCAGTTGGCCACGCCCACTCTTATAGTCGAGTGACGCCTTCACGGACGGCTCGGACATTTTAGTTACCCTCCACTGAAAATAATTAAATCACGTTTGATATGTAACATATTCAAATGTCAGACTTCTCCTGCAGACTTTTTCCCCCTCTTCTTTCAGGTTTGAATGTTGTTTTTTTTTATCTGTAATTTTCTTGTCTTCACTTTTTCTGTTTAATAAAATGTTCCTAACTATTAAAGCTGTTTGTAAACTTGTGTAAATTTTACTTGACAGGCAACTTCCCAAAATAAAATTCACCATTTGATAGGTTATTTAGTGAAAGATAAACGTCTCTAATACTATAATGGATATAAATAATGTTTCCCTTTTAATTTCCATCAAAAAAAGGCCTCATCACAGAAGACTTTTCTAAAAACTTGAAAGTGTGTAAAGCTTTGGGGGACAGAATAAAACCTGGACAGTAACAACCAGACATGTTGTTCGGTTTCAGATTATTTTATTACTAAAAAAGGCACCAAATACAGGCATCATATTGATAGTGTTGTTGTTGTTGTTTTTTTTTTTTTTCAAAAAATGATAGCACCAAAAACATGTTATTCCCCACCACTGCCCATTCCCGTGTTGTTCGATAGGCACACAGTTAAAGGAGGACAGGAAGTGGAATCAGATGTCAACATCTCACATGACAACAGAGATTTTTTTCTCTCTCTCTGCAGTGCTCTCTAACCAGTGTCATACACTTACAAAATAAAATAAAAACAACAGTAGCATCATGGGTACATCAGTAGCTGAGTTATAACATAATACAAAATAAGAGGGTAACATGATAATACATAAATGAATACAAAATATTTGAGTGAGATCTGAGTGGAGGATAATAAAAGATAAAACCAGGTGGACATGTTTGGGTTTGTGTCTTTGGGCAGAACGAAGGCAGGTCGACACACCTCGTACAAAACAAACAGTGATTATTCTCATTACAACAGCAGTAAGGCGAAAAGCAGTCTTTCACGTGGACGGGATCGAAACGACATCTCGTTTATTACAATCACGTGGAAATTCACCCTTTCAATCAAAAAAAAATAATTAAAAAAACGTGTTGAAATTCGTGAGTAAAAATACTGCATGGCACTTAATAATATTGGCAGCTGTCAGTCAAGTATGAACCACAAGAACAACAAAATAAATTGTGTTTGATCTGTTTGTTCAACACGACAGTCTGTTATGTAAGGCTGAAATACATGTTTCTTTTTAAAAATGCAAACAAAGTTCCTGCACAGGAGAGAAGGAGTAACCAAAGATAAGGCATAATTGCACTTGAAAATGTCTCATTCATTTTTGTTATTTTATTTACAGCTTCGGGCGACAGCAGCACACCGTTGGTGCTTTAATACTTTCACAGCAGTCAGAAGCAGCCGATGCAGAAGTCGCTCCAAAGGAACAACTTAAACTATGTTTTGTTTAGTCAGATTGTATTATATTCACGTTGTGTGTGGAATCAGAGAGTGAGATCTGAAAGGAGGACGTCTACACCGGCTCCACAGTGGTGACGTTAGTCAGCAGTGAAACGACTCGATGCAGCAGAGGAACAATCAGCGGTGTCCGAGCTACCGGTCACCATGTGGTGATAAAAAAAGAAGATAAACGTTGAGTTGAGTCGTGAAGTGAGCAGCGTGAGATGGAGGATGGACGCAGCTGAGTGGGGGTGGGGGTGGAGGGTGGAGGGTGGGGTGGACTGGAGGGTGGGGTGGAGGGTGGAGGGAGGAGGGGTGGAGGGTGGGGTGAAGTGGAGGGTGGAGTGGACTGGAGGGTGGAGGGCGGGGTAGAGGGTGGAGGGAGGAGGGGTGGAGGATGGGGTGGAGGGAGGAGGGGTGGAGGGTGGGGTGGAGTGGAGGGTGGAGGGTGGGGTGGAGGGTGGAGGGTGGAGGGAGGAGGGGTGGAGGGTGGGGTGGAGTGGAGGGTGGAGGGTGGGGGTGGGGTTCCTGAGGTAGCCCGGTTGCCTGCACGTCACACTCTTCCCTTTTTTTAAAGTGGTATAAAAATACATTAACAAACATCTCGTTCCATTAAGTACAAACTTTCTTTTAGAAAATACCTTTTTTTAAATTTCACTCTTTCCTCTTCCTCCTCGTCTTCGTCGTCGGTGTTTCAGACCTCGGTGCCGTCACTGAGGTTGTTGTGCAGTTTGACCTCCAGGTTGACCTGTTTGACCTTGGCCTTGCCGTTGGGCTCCTGGTTGCGGTTCAGGAGGTTGATGTTCCTCACCGTGCAGTGTTTGCTGCTGAAGTTCTTCTCCACACACTTGTCCATGCACACCTCCACCTTGGTGTTGAGCGGATACTCCTCCAACATCTTCTCACATTTCTTGCTCTTCTTCTTCGCCGACCGTCGGCAGCGGCGGAGCAGGAAGCAGGAAGCGAGCAGGACCAGGACCAGCAGGGTGACGGCGGCCACGCCCCCGCCCACCGAGCTGCCCACGTGGGCGTTGAAGGTGGGGGAGGGGCCGGACTCCAGGCGGAGCGACTTCATGTTGGTGCCGTTCTTCACCTGGTCGCCCTCGTTGTCGTAGATGAGCGACTCGTCGAGCGTCAGCCGGCCGCCGCGGTCCACCAGGTCGCGTTTGGAGCGGCTCAGCGGATACGTGACGGAGCGCTGGATACGAGGGCTGGACCGAGACTCCGGGCTGATCACGTAAATGACCTGCAGGTACCACTGGTGCCCCGCCTCCACCTGTCAATCAACAGGAAGAGACACAGAGGGAGTTAGATGGAGTTTCAGAGGAACATTTAAGTAATATTACACAACAGAGTTCTTTAACGTCATTATTAGGACGACAGTGATGCAGTCGGGAGCAAAGTGCCGTGTAACATCATACAACAAGTTACCAACGAAATAAAATATGTCATCTACATGTTTTCATATTCTGGAGCAATTCACTCTTAAGATGTACAACTTTTTGTTGGTGCGATCTCCGTTTCCAGGGTAACACGAGATATGACAAGGAACTAGAAAACAATCAGTCGCCTCAGTAGACTCTTATGTAACGTATGTAATGTTTACTACTCCAGGAAGTAGTCTGACCCTTAGCAACCACCTAGCAACAGAGAGGATTTCTAGTCTCCAACTGAATAAATACAGAAAAATAGAAACACTAAACTGATCAGCTAGTTCAGTCTGGTTGGAACAAAGATATCTGATGAACAAAGATATCTGACGAACAAAGATATCTGATGAACAAAGATATCTGATGAACAAAGATATCTGACGAACAAAGATATCTGACGAACAAAGATATCTGACGAACAAAGATATCTGATGAAAAAAGATATCTGATGAACAAAGGTATCTGATGAACAAAGATATCTGATGAACAGAGATATCTGAAGAACAAAGATATCTGATGAACAAAGATATCTGATGAACAAAGATATCTGATGAACAAAGATATCCATGTTGTCATGTGTTTTTAACATTTTAGCTCCGTGTCATGTGTTCAAACCAAACCGGTCCAGCTAGCCTCCTCTAGGATTGTAAGTGCGTGACTATCCGTGGTGTTACGGTACGGGTGCTCGGAGCGACCAAAAAGGACCAAAAGAGACCCGACTTCACCAAATGGGTCATTTAATAGAAATATAACAAGTAGAAACTACATTATATTACATATTATATAATATTCTATTCTAACTCTATTTTCCCATTGAGGAGGTGGAGTGATATTTCTAGTGATGTCATGATGATTTGTTCCAAATGTTCAGTTGACCAATCAGATCTCTGGGGGCGGAGCTACTGGTTGGATAATCAATATTCCTGAAGAATGAAATCAGGTCTAATCAGCTCATCAGCACAGTTAACACTTCAGGATTATGGTCTACTTTAGGATCAAAACTGTACATGAGAAATTCAGCAACTAAATATATAAAGTAACATCCATCAAAACATGTCAGAGGTTGAGGAAGATGGATTATTCTTCATCACAACACTGTCAGACATCATGCAGATGTGTTTCCTGTGACTCCACCCACCTTGTAGAGAGCATCCACCTTCATGGTGAAGCCGTCCACACCCGGCATGGCCGTCATGGTCTGCAGCTCCGGGATGTCGGAGGCAAAATGAGCCTCAAAAGGAACATCGTGGAAAAAGTTGTCGCACACGTCCGGCTGTTTCCGATCCTGCAGAGGAAACATGGAAACCATCAGAGCTCGGAGCAGTGCAGCTCGACACCAGCTGTCTGCTCGCTTTCCTCTCAGCCGAGCTGGAAACACTCATCTCAGATGTCGCTGTATATTTACATATTTTAACAAAAGGGTTTACAGGGTTAGAAATGAAAAATGACAGTCCACTAGTTTGGTTCTGGAGAACACTGTCGTCTTGTACACATTCTGTTGTAACAGGAAAAACAGATGATGGTTTGTAAATGACAACATTTACATGGTGAAGAATGTCAGTGATTTAAATAACCCACAGCCTTTGAATAACTCCCCTCCCAGGGACAGGTGGGAACGGTCAGACCGGCTCTGGCAGGTACAAAAAGGAAGTTATGTGTTGTTTGGTTTGTACGGGGGGATGACAGCCTGCTGTGTGCAGGAAGAACATGTCATCTGAGGTCATCTGAGGTCATCTGAGGCCATCAGAGGTCATCTGAGGTCATCTGAGGCCATCAAAGGCCATCAGAGGTCATCAGAGGCCACCAGACGCAATACATCAAAAGAAAGCTTAAAGTGCTTCAGGGTTTGACATGTGGAAAAGGTAAATTCAGTTTTATGCATTCATTATTTTCAACCACAGCAAAATGTTATACTGGAATAAAGACAAAATCAGAAACACTATTATGGGAGGTCAATGTCAGGATTGACTTGGGTTCTGTCTTCGGTGTGTCTTAGCGAACCTTAATGAAAACAGTTTCCAGGGTTCATTTGTGCTGTTTTATCTTTACTGGAACTAACTGAACACCGACTGCATCCTGAACACCAGCAAGTCTTCAAACATAAATGACAACAAAGTAAAACTGATCAGAATGAGAAAAATATTCATTCCTTTTCCGGTAATGAGTTTCACCCTCAGTTTGGTAGTAAAATGATGCCTTTTGAACACATCAGCTCAAACATGCACCACAGGTCAGAAAACAGAAGTAAAATCAGATAATTAGTTCCTGATATAAACGTACCAGCAGCAGGAAGCGATGTTTGAGGTGCTTGTTGGGTTGGATGCAGCCGTACTGCGGCCCCTCGTTGTACAGAGTCCCCGTGGGGTCAAAGAAGGGAACGTAGCCGTCCCTGCCGGTGCACAGGTACACCTTCTCCAGCTGCAGCTTGTAGGCTGCGTTCAGGTTCTGCTCAGGGTTCCACAGCACCCTGCCATACATAGTCTGACCTGCAGGGGGCAGCACAGGGACACGTTGAGTTTTCTGCAGCATCAAACATCAAACCTTCTTCATCTGTCACTGAATTTATTTTCCACAAACATGATTCATTTAATTTGTCTGTATATGACTGAAAAGCATTATTCGTGTCTAGAAATTCATTTTGATCAAATACATCTCTAGCTCCACCAACATTTTAGACGACAAACAGGTCAGTTTGTTTAAATTTATAAGATAAAATGACATGAAACATTTCTGAGCATCTGTTCTACGAAGGTTATCTATGTTTGTGTGGAGCCCCCCCGTCGTACCCATGGAGAACGCTCCCTTGTAGTCCATCTCCGCCATGGAGACGTCAGCGGTGGCCGGGTCCATCATGAACACCTTCTCGTTGTTGCACAGCTGGAACTCCGTGTTGAGGGAGTAAACCACTGGAACGGGTCTGTTGGTCTGCTGGAAGGCGATCGGCACCAGAAACCTGCCGGACGACAACAGGACAGATTAAAGACGGATTAAACTGGAGCTGGACTTTAATCCTAAAACATGTCTTTCGGAGAGACTGTGTGCTGTAAGTCTCTACAGTCGTACTTCTCCGGAGCGTGAGCCGTGCAGGACAGCGGTTTGTCTCCGGGGTCGATCCAAGGCTGAGTGGGCTGGACGGTGCAGGGGATCAGGAACACGGTGTACTCTCCAGAATAGTCCTTCCTGTTGGACAGTACAACACAACATGACTATTACCAAGAAACGCTGTTGAAATCAGGGGTTGAAATCTGAAGGAGCAGATGGAAACCTTCTGGAAGGAACTTTGACTGGATTCAGCCATTCAAAAATGGCTCTTTAGTATCTCAAACATTATGAAAGCAGCTCTGCAGTTCATCTTCCAGCTTCAAAAGTCTTCGTAGCTTCCAGGTCTGTAAAATGGTTCCGATCCAGAAGTGTCTTCAGCTGCAATACCAGCGAGTGCCACTAGAGGTCGGCTCCAAAAAGCCTCCGGCTCCATAGACTCCCATTCAACTTCTCTCATCAAATCCAAAGTGAATAAAATGTGTCCATCAGTTATCTCGGTGTTGTTAGCTAAAGTCACTCCTTCTTATTAGTTTTCTGGAGGTCCATCTGAAAATAATCCCTCATTCATTAGAAAAGAAGATTCAAGAAGACCTGTTTTTGGGGGCGTGTCTGTTTGATTGACAGGCCTGTGGTGCAGTCAGGTTACAGCTATCGGTGGGCGGGACGTAGTATCGTCAGGTTTCCAATCAGATCGGTCAGATCCACCGCTGGCTCCTCCCCCAGCTCGTCCAAATATGGTCACTTCCTGCTCCAAACCGCTCCGAACTAACAAGATGGTGACGGACAGAATCTGAACTGGAGGATTCATAACGTTCACAAACCAACGGGGGACGTCACCGCTGGTTGCCACTTGGTTATACTTATTTACCTTCCTGTAAATGTCACTCCTGAGCAAAGCGTCAACATCTAAATAAAACCCTGAGTGTGACCACTGAGGAGCGTTTCTCCCTGCTCTCCATGGTTGTGACTGAAGGATGAACGTGACCTGCTGACCTGCTGTAGGAGCTGGTGGCCCTCCACAGCTGGTACGGGGAGTCGAAGGTCTGAGCGCTCCACAGCAGCTGCATGTCGAACTCGATGCCTCCGAGGTGGTCCGGGGCCATCAGGTGGGACTTGTGTCCCGGCAGAGTGTGGTGTTCAACGACAAACTGACCTACAGGAAGAATCACACAGAGGAAAGTGTTATTAATCCGTGGAAGTGATGGTGAGAAGATCAGAGAACGACTCCTCTGGTGGTCCATCAGTACATCAACTCAACTGTAATCTGTTGTGTTAATACCACTGAGGAGGACCGGCGTTGGGAAGGTTACTTTTAAAATCCTGCTATCATGTAACTGTATTTATATGTAAATGTGCATTTTGATTACTTTTCCAACAAATGCTTTAAACCGGGTTTTAAAGCCGAGAAGTCCGAAAAAATAAATGTAAAATAGTCAGTTTAAATTTCCCAACAGAAGTCAGCACGGATTACTGTCAAACTGTTATTAACACTATTTTAAAATAACTTTAATTCAGGTTGAAAAGTTTTTGATTTTAAAGCTCAACAACCAAAACAAATCACAAAGATGTCGATCACAACTGACTGCAGTGAAGAAAACATTTTCCCACAACCTCAAACCGGGTCGACGTTCAGGTCGACTCCCTGCTGAGTGATGATCGAACCATCGTCAGAGCTTTCTTCCTGTTAAAGGGGAGTTTTCCTTCCCTCTTGAATTTTTTTTCTCCCAGCTTATGTGTGAATTGTTGAATTGTTGGTTTGTCTGTATAATGTTGTAAAGTTCTGCTCTAAGGACTTTAATGTGTGAAGTGCCCTGAAATAACCTGTGTTGTGATTTGGCCAACTGCCTTGCTGTGGTCACAGTGACTTGATTGGCAGATGAGAGGCGATTTAAAACAATAGAAACCAAACAAAATCAACGTTTAAGATTTGAACTTAACTGTCAAATAAATGGAGTCAGAAAACATTTCTGTACGATAACAAGACACAAATGGTATTTATTCTAAATTTAAGCATTTTAACTTTGTAACCTCCAATATTTTGTATAGCTACTGTCGTTTATTATATATGTTTTCCCGGCAACTGTAACCGATTACAGTTCAGCTTATTTTCTAACGAATTAAATGTAAGTAGTTTCTCTCCATCACAGTATTCCTCCAGAAGATCTTCACTCCTCTTGTGTTGGAACCTGTGAACTGTTGTGAACTGACCTCTGAACTTGGCGTGCGTTTTGAACTCGATCACCAGCCGTCCGTCCTCTCTGATGTAGATCCTGATGATCTGCAGTCTGGCTGAGAGGACGCTGTCGGTCTGGATACCTGCAGACAGGAAGCAGAAAGTCACACCGAGACCCAGACACAGGTGCAACACCCACATTTTCATCAGGTGCATCAAGAATGAGGTTTTTACAATCATCCGACAAATGTTTCTTCAAATTAATATCAAATAAAAGTTCCTATTTTTGGAAGTTGTATATGTACAGTTAAGCCCAAAATGATTCATACCATGTCAGATTCTCATGTCAAACATGTTTCATCGTCTGTAAATGACTTAAACAAGTGACAAAACATTGGAAGACATTTTGCCAGAGATGTTGTTAATAAATAATAACTATTTCCATGTTTTTTTTTATACACGCTTTACTAAAATGTCCAAAATCCTCAGTGTTCTCATCAACTATAAACTGAGACCAGCTCCTGCAGTAGTTTTCTCCTCCATGACGAGTCCTTTGTTGGTTGTCCAGTGTGACCGCTTCACATTATGGACATGATATTTTTCATAGAAATGTAAAAAACAAAACAAAACAGGAAAATAGTTGTTCTCATTTATATCTGTAGCACCATGTCTTCCTGTCCTGTTTCACTTCATCTCCAGCCAGAAGTGAAGTTTTGAACACAAACATTAGACGTGTGTATGAATGATTTTGGGATGAACTGAAACATTCTGCAGCCTTTAACGTTTTAACCTGCTTCATATCAGGTGAGCAAAAAACACAATATTCACAAACACGTAGATGAAGATCAGGACTGAAATGACGGCACGATGTAGAAACTTCCATGCTGAACCTCTGCAGCTCTAACTGCCTCAGAAATTAAGATGTGCAGCTTTTTAGCAGCTGAGTTTTGTTTTGTGATTCAGAGTTTGGTTGAAGTGAAACATCTCCATGCTGACCTGTCCTCCACAGCACGGTGTCGTAGAAGAAGGAGAACTCCATCTCGGTGTGGTGCTCCAGGGAGGCCCAGCCTCGGGGGGCCGTCACGTAGATGTAGGACACGTAGAGAGGAACCTGCACCGTCAGGAAGGACTGAGCCGAGTCACGGACCTGCAAGAACAGAAGCACGCGTCAATGTTGCTTCTCCAGACGGATCTGGTCCTGGTTCAACCTTCACTGAGGACTTCGTACAGACAACAATCTTCGCAAGATTTAATGCACTTTGATCAAAGGACACAAATAAAGACGTGCAGATTTGTTCTGCTTTTCTTCACTAAGAACATGTTTCATTTGTTTTCTTGTCTGTCTCCAGTTTGAAGGAAACTCGCTGACTTATTGACTCGTTCTGAAGCTTTCAGCTGGATGTCACAAAGTTCACATTTGAGCCAACATGAAATAATAGTAAGTTATGTGATGAATCAAACTTCTGATGAAGACGGTTTGATGCACCAGTGGACCACGTTTGGAGATCGATAAAACTATGACTGTGGAAACACAAGAATAACTCTTTAGGTTTAAGACCAGGCTGAGAAGCTGCTCAGTCGATGAGCCGGCTCCATAGCAGCTCCTCTATTGCTTTATTTTATATTTTAACTCTATTTGTGTTTAATTTGATGCATTTTGTTTCTTTTCTATATTTTGTTATGTTCCTTTATATGTGAAACACTGCAGGTCATTTTCTTGCTGTGAAGCACTTTGAGCTGCACTTCTTGTATGAAAGGTGCTATGCAAATAAAGTTTATTATTATTATAGATTACTCAGCAGGTTTTATTCCAGGCAGCTTTAAGCTACAACAACATAAATCTTTTTGTGAGCCGTCCCTCAGCTGTCCTGTTCACCTGGAAGTCGGCGGTGACGGATCCCGAGCAGACGTCGATGAGCTCGGTCATGTCGTAGTAGGCGTCGAAGGTCCAGATGCAGCTCTTCAGGTTGAGGTGTTTGTAGAGTTGGATGCTTTTGGCCTCGCGGACGTTGGGGTTGAACTGGTAGGGCCGGTCGTAGCCGGGGCCCAGAGAGATGCTGTCGTAGGACACGTCGTCCAGGAAACCCGTCTCTGTGGGACAGGTTCGTGTTAGCAGGAAAAGATCTCCAAAAATATCTGATCACAGGAAATTAAACGCTCTGATTTAAACAAAGATCTGGTCAAAGTTTAACTACAATTTTAACATTTAAGCAGGTAAGGCTGCAATAAAACATTTATGCAGAAGGGTTGCAACAGAATGAGTTTTTGACGGTATGAAAACCGTCTCATGGTTATATCACGGTTTACTGTATTTCATTATTATTAGGCCGATTATTATTATTATCATTACTATTATTATTAGCAGTTTCATTGTTAATTTGAAGTGCAAAAAAGTCTCCCTTTTGAAAATAAATAAAACCCATGAATGTAAAGCAGGATTTTGCTGCTGTGGTTGCTTGAGGTGGATCTTTCTCAACTATTTTGCATGCAACTCCAAGCAATTATGATTTTCATTGTGGAATATTGAGCTGATTATCTACTCCAATATTTGAATATTTGGTTGTAAAAAATCTGAAAACAGTGCTGTCAGAAGCTCTAAACGATTATTAATAAAGGAGATGGTGATGTGATCCGTTTTGTTTTCTCCGCTGCTGTTGTGTTAGTGTCGCCCTTTGCTGAGTCTGACAGGCAGCGGAGGACAGGAGGAGAGTTGCAACGTGCAGGCAAGCATCAAAATAGCGGTTGAAGCACTTGTTCACGGTATGATGAACATCCATTGTAATATCGCGGTCTGCTGCTGCAGCCCTAATATACAGGAAATAACAGATTCAGAGGAAACATGTTTATTACATCTAGTTTGTAAGACTTGCATGTATTATTGATTACATACGTTCTTAAGACTGCAGCATAAACAATTAAATCAGGAGATGTAGAAAATAAAGGAATTGCAGCATGTTTTATTGTTGTATTAATTAAGAAGTGAATGTAAATTATGTGCTTATCCTCCGGGAGACAACATGTTCTCCTGTTTCAGCTCTTTGACGTACGTGGAACCTCAGCGGGTCTGTGTGTGTGTGTGTGTGTGTGTGTGTGTGTCTGTGTGTGTGTTGTGTGTGTGTGTGTGTGTGTGTGTGTGTGTGTGTGTGTGTGTGTGTGTGTGTGTGTGTGTGTGTGTGCGTGAGTGTGTGTGACTGACCTGAGAGCCCCTCCAGGTCTTTGAGGGTGACCAGGTTGGAGCAGACGTGCTGCTGCCTGTAGATGGACTCCGACAGCAGGAAGTGCAGGTTGTGCAGCGGCATGGTGGACACTAGGGGCAGCATGCCGTCCTGGTGGGGGATCTGCACCGAGATGTGGATGCTGAACGGGGACGAGCAGAGCAGAGAAGACATTAACACAAGAAGATGTTCCTCCGGCGTAAGAAGCCTTCATGAAGCAGTGACCGACCGGTTGGGGTGCTCCTTGTGCTTCACATCCAGGTATTTCAGCGTGGCGATGAAGGACTGAGCCTGGAAGCCCCGGGCGGTTCCCGTGGTAACCGGCGTGTGGCAGATGGAGCCCTCCGTGCCGACGGTGGCGATGTTGCTCCTCAGTGGCGTTCCCAGGTGGCCGGATTTGTCGCGGGCCTGAGCCACGCAGCGGACGTGGAAGCGGCGGCTGAAATAAATACTGTCCAGGACCTGAGAGGACAACGGAGGACGGACGAGGACGAGGAAGACGGGGAGCATTATTATCTCATCATCCCGTGAAAAACCGAAACAACTGAGTCTCATCCCATCGGCTCCTCTTTCATCTCTTCATGCATCGTGGTCACGACACTGGACGGCTTCTCAAAGCTGTTGTCTGGTATGTTCATGGGGGTTGATGGTACAGTTGCACATCAGCCACATCAATGGACACTAATGTCCTCCCATATGGACACTAATGTCCTCCCATATACTGCCACCCACTGGCCAACCTCTGTAAGTGTACCCCAAATGTGTCAAAACTTCCTTCCACAGTAGAAGTAATTTTTTTCCAACAGCAAGTAACAACTAAGGAATGAATTAATTGTTAAAGTTTCCAAGTATTAATTTCATGTATCAATAATCACTTGTCCTCTGAATTGGACGTCCTGCTTTATTTCTATTACAATTCATATCATTACTGAGAGTTTGTTCTTCTGGAAAATTCTTCATCTGTGGAAACTTTTTTTTTGTAAATCACTGAATTTATGTTATTTGACTGTCACTTGCAGTTTTTGTAACAAAAACAACATTGTGTGCTGATTAGTTCCATTATTTGAGTTAATAAAGTAAGATGGTGCGTTCACCATAATAAACATCTTACAACTCACCATATGGTTGACGCTGGTGTACGGCGTGGTGTCGGTGACGGTCTCGAACGGGGAGCGGGCCCCGTTGGTGTCGGTCGGCGCCGCCACCTCCCAGGAGAAGTGGACCTGGGTCTGGTTGATTCCCGCCTCCTCGCAGCGCTCCTTCATCACGGAGAACTTGGGGTAGTGGGGGTCACAGGGGGTGACGCACACCAGAGGGTAACCCGGGGAGGGCGTCTTCTTACTGCCCTCTTTGGTCACCTCAGGGATGTGATCGTAGTCGGCCAGAGAGACCACCTGAGGAGGAGGGAGGAGGAAGGAGGGAGGAGGGAGGAGGAAGGAGGGAGGAGGGAGGAGGGAGGAGGGAAGAGGAAGGAGGGAGGAGGGAGGAGGAAGGAGAAAGGAGGGAAGAGGAAGGAGGGAGGAGGGGTAATGATGATGATGATGATGGAGAACATGTTTCCCAGAATTTCAACTTTCTTTTCTTTTCTAAGATAACTCAACTCTACTAACAGTAGTTTTATATTTAGGAGGTGGAAGGCAGCACAAACACTGCAGGAGACTCCTGCTGAGCACTAAAAGGCATCTGGGGTGAAATCACCCACCATGTAATATCTTCATGGCAGATGAATATGGCTGAACTGATAGATTCATTGTGAGGGCTTCTGGTTAAATGCATAAGAAATGTAAAAGCCTATTAACATACGCCTGTAGGAAAAACGCTGCCCACATTTACTGCTGCTGTTCTGGAGTTCCTGAATATGTATTAGAGGAGAGAAGTGTTTTGCCGGGAGTGGAGAGACGAATGTTTCTCCGTCAGAGCAGCAGAAAACTAAAAAACTGGCCACACGCTCAGTCGAAAACAACGATTGAGTCTTTAACGTCTTGCTGCTGCTGCTTCGCGTCCGCATTCGTCGTGGAGGTGAAAGTTTTCTTACGATAGGTGGAGCAGGGAGGATGAGACTGCCCGCAGCCTCCTGGTCCAGAATCGTCACCGTTGCCATGGTGATCTCCCCGATCACCGCCTCCACGGGGTCATCGGGGCCGAGCACCAAGGAGAAGGATTCGTGCCACTCTCTGTCCTCATTGGATAAAATCTCCACTTTGAACAGGATGTGGTCCATTCCTAGGAAATATAAGAACAGAAGTATGAACTCCTCCCGCTGCTCTCCTCTCACATCCGTACCAACAGTTTTACTATTTTTCAGACCCTGACCGGGAGTGAATTTGAGCACTCGGCTTTTGGGATTGTAGTCGACTCCGGACTGGGCCGATCCGTCCCGCGTGCTGCAGCGGATCTTGGAGGTTCGATCCAGATCGCCGGTCCGGATCACCTTGATGTTGAGCACCTCGATGCCGTCCGGACCGGGAGGCTCTCGGACCTGATAGGACGCCTGCTCGAACTCGATGGTGGGAGCTAGAGCAAAGGGAGAGGAAACAACAGAGGTCAGAGTGCTGCCCTCTGGTGGCCACCGGTATGTCACACGCACATAACGGGAGACAATCAGTGGACAAGAGGTTTAAACATTGAGACAAAATGAAAGTTGCGCTGCAATAAATCCTTCCTTCATGAAGGTAATGTTCAGTTTTTGTTCAAACTTTTTTGGACCTCTTTATTTAGACATTTTCTTTGTTTTTTAAATACAAAACAGAACATTCCCTGACACAGGACCTCAGACCAAAATATTATAAAAAGTAATGATCAATATAAATAAAGAATCTTTAGAAATGGGAGGACATTTGTAATTGAGCCGAGTCAACGACTGGGAGACACAAAGGTCTTTTCAATCTTTTCAATGACCTTCAACTGTATTACAACTGTTTTATGACTCTGTTACTTTGGAGGCTGCAGTTTGTGATGCTGTTGTGTTGAAGACAAACATTTACTTTTCTACTATTTGTATGCATTTAAAAAAAAAAGACGTTTTGTCCATATTCTGCTGGATTAATGAATGAGACAAAAAAATGAATGCTAAAAAAAACACGACCAAAGACGAAGAAGCTTCAGGGTCCAGATAATAAATCTCTGGATGAATGAATCTGATATCAGAACATCGGTGTATCTGTGTGTGAATCATGACTCCTGGATCGTGACTGAGCGCCTGCTCACCGTCTTCATCGTTGGTGATGGTGATGGTGACGATGTCGCTGGTGCCCACCATGGCGCCGCTCCAGTGGTCACCCAGCGGTGTCCCAAGATGCACCTGGAACTCCTCGTCGGGCTCGAAGACGGAGTCGTCGTTGATGTGAACGGTGCAGTTCTTCACCTGGGAAACAGAAAACCACCAAACACTGATGAGTCTGAGGACGAGGAGAGAAACTCGACATCCTGCTGAACTTTGGGTTTCACCTTCTCTCCTTTCAGGAAAGTGATGCGGGACTCGTCCGCGTTCCTCCTCTCCTCGAAGTCCTCCATCACCATGGCCGACACGGTCCGGGTGAAGCAGCGCACCGACGACGTGAAGGACAGGTCGCCGGTCCGGAGGACGCGGACGTGGAGGACGCGGTCCTTCTCCTTCACGGTGAAGGCACTCTTCTCAAACTGCATGCTGGGAACTGAGACGGAGGAAGACAGAAGTGAGAAAGCTGATTCTGAATAATTGATAAAGTAAAAGTGTATATTTGAGCGTGTTAAAGTTCCCGTGTACATACTGTCCTGGAAGGTGTCAGCGATGACCACGTTGGCTTCGTACGGCTCCTGCAGCACGGCGCCCTGAGGAGAACTGAGGAACACCACGAAGTGCTCGGGTCCTTCGATCGACGGGTTCTGGATGTCGTCCATGATGGTCAAACTGCACGTCTGTGAGAAGGAAGCGTGTCCGCCGGGTTTGTGAAGGTCAAAATGTTATCGAGTGGGTACGAAAAAACACCAAAGACGAGTGTCGATGATAAAATATGTTTTAACATATGTCGGTACCTCCTCGGTCTTTCCAGGTTTGAACTCCACCTTCTTGGAGCTGGGGATGTAGTCGACCCCCGGGCTGGCCGAGGGGGGGTCTGACGGTCGGGTGGCACACCACACGGAGGTCAAGGAGGAAAGGTCGCTGCCGTGACGCAGCACCGGGATTTCTATTGTCCCTGTAGACAAAAAACAATCACAGGTTTAAATGTTCAGTGGACGTGACTTCAGAAAAACACTGAAGCTGCGAGATTCAGTCGGTTTGTGTTTGGCAATAATGAAAAGAATATTAAATATAATCCTGATTTCTGTAGTATGATGGAATCGACCTTCGATGTGTCCTCGTTTATAAAGTCTGATTTCTCTGCAATTTAAAAGTCATTTCAGTCATGAACTAATAGCAGCTAATGATGCTGACTGGTCAGGAACCTGGATGATACATTTATCCAAGAGAGGAGAACAGAGGAGAACAGAGGAGAACAGAGGAGAACAGAGGAGAACAGGGGAGAACAGAGGAGAACAGAGGAGAACAGAGGGAGAACAGAGGAGAACAGAGGGAGAACAAGAGGCTCAGCAGACAGATGAGGAACTGTGGAACAACAACCCTGTTTCCAAAAAAGTTGGGACGCTGTGTAAAATGTAAATAAAACAGAATGCCATGTGCAGTAATTCATCCCTGTACCATCACTGATGCTGGCTTTAGAACTGAGCGCTGATAACAAGCTGGATGGTCCCTCTCCTCTTTAACCTGGAGGATGGGATCGCATTCTGTTTTTACTTATTTACCAGACAGCGTGTAAACCTTTTTGGAAACGGGGTTATATAAGAAGCGACAATCTATCTTGTGTTTCCTGCTACAAAACATGTTCTCTGTTCCAAAATAAACTGAAATATGACAAACTGCAACGTAAAGACGAACTGATTATCAAGGAGACTGAACGTGTGTGAACCATCAGGGATGTAGGATTACACTGCTTTTCAGATCAAGTCATTTTGTAACCGATACCTCTGTATGGGCAGCAGGCTTCAGTGTCGTGTGTTCAGTAGTGCAAGAATCTTGGATGTAACCGATATGAAACACCGATAGATAGACAGAGTAACACCTGTTTTCAACTTCGTAAACTCAACAGCTGCAATATGAGATGTGAAAAGAAAGGATGTGTTTCTTTTATGGTGGAAATGTGGCGAGAAAAGAGAGAGAGACACAACAGCAGTGAGGAAAGGACCAGTACCAGCATCTTCACTGAACGTAAACGTGGCGTTTCTCAGGGAAACGGTGGAGGCGTCGTTGGGTCCATCGATGATGACTTTGGCCACAGAGACGTCGCCCATGCGGGCGTTGTCGGAGGCGTCCGACAGCACCAGCTCGAACTCCTCCGACAGCTCGTACTCGCTGTCGTCGATGAGCTTCACGTCGCAGGTGGACATGCCGACGCCGGGCCCGAAGATGACGCGGTTGTCGTCGGTCATGCCGCGGCTCTTGAAGTCGGAGCCGGACTCCAGAGCGTGGAGGCTGCTGCCCTGAGCCGACTTGGCCACGGTGTAGCAGAGAGCGGACACGGTGCTGGAGGTGTCGCCTGAGGAGAGGGGGGGCACTGAGGGTCATATGGGGTCGACTGGGTCTCTACAGCACAAATACAACTTTTAAAGTGAACTGCATCGGATGGATTGAAGAGGACAGACCTGAGATTCTCAGACTCCTTCTCAGAGCTCCTAACTGAGACTAAAAGTTCCATCTAGGACTCTTAGCTTCGGAGTGATGTAGGAAACTTCTCAGAGCAACTCTGAGCAAAGAAAGGACAGAGACCCTGATCTTAGTGAGGAGGTGTGGTCCACCCTGTTGCTAGGTGACACGTCCTTTTAAAAGCTGATCAAAATATATTCCCTCTTGGTGTCTGTTTGTGTTTGTGTGCTGAAGGTTGTAAAACACCAAACATCTCCACGCTGCCATCACCTTCACGTCTGTGTTTGTGCTGAGTGGGAGAAGTGAGCGTCTCTGATGATCCACCACAAACATCATCCTGCAGATATCATCTGGAGAGTTTCAAGAACGGCATTCAGCGTCTGAAGAATATTGCTCTGACCTCCTCCCTGCTCCGGATACTTCTTCTCTTGAGCAGCTCTCTGAACATGTTTTGTGAATAATTTTATCTTTACGAGGATCTATCCTAAACTTTCAGGGCAAATTCTTAGAAAAAGTCACAATTCTCAATTCTAGGAACTTTCTTAGAATTTACAACTTTCAGTCGGAGGAGTCTTTGAATGCGTCACCTGGTTTACGATGTAAGTACTCAAACATGAGGCAGCTACATGTGTATTTATCTGTTTTCATGTGGTAAAGTTTGGTTGGTAATTGGTTATCTTTACATGTGTGAAATATTTAGCTTATTTTCCTTCAGAGAGCTCAGATGTTTGATCCGGAGTGTTTTGACGTGACGCAGCTTGAACGACGTGAGCGAGCAGGTTAGGAAGCCGTTGGCGCGGCGCGGCGCGGCGCGGCGCGGCGTACCTTTCCTCTCCACGGGCGCGTGGATGAAGCCGGTGCTTTCGTTGACGTGGTACGTCTTCTTGTCGAACTGCAGCGTGGGTTCGTCCTCCGTGTCGTTGATGTTGACGACGGCGCGCGTGTTTCCGCCCAGCAGCGCGTACACGGGCATGCTGAGCTCCACCTGGAAGCTCTCCGCCCCCTCGAACACCTGGTCGTCGTTAATCACGACGGTGCACACCTTGGTGTCCTCGCGCTCGTCGAACTGGACCTGGAGGAGGAAGCAGAGCTGCTGGTGAAGAAGCGAGCGCGGCCACGGCTGTGATCCCGTTTAGTTTCTCATGTGCTGCTGAAGTCGTAAAACTAAAACATGTCGGAGGTGTTTGGTCAAACTTTGGAGGCCAAGTTGGCAGATTAAATCAAATCGTATCAGTGAACGTCGACACAAATTGGTAAAAAAAAAAATCGGTATAATCTAACGGTGGAAAACTAATAATGTTAAAAAGAGAAAGAAAAATAAATCCTGGTGTTTTACAAACTTTAAATCAAACTTTAAAAACTGAATATTGATTTCTCCACGATAAATAAGAATCCAACTTAAAACTAAAATGTATTTACTTCATTATAACCTATTTCAAAACTCCTTTGATGCTTGAAGAATATTATGCAGACAGTTGTTGAACTTAATAACAATGTTTGAACATAACTGAACAGGATGAATCAGTATAATAATAATAATCATCATTTTTGATGCTACCTGTCCAGCATACTCCACGTAGTCCTGCTGTCCGGGCCGGGAGCCGGTGCTGCTGGTGGACGTGGCGCTGGCCTGCTCGGTGCGGCACAGCACGATGGCGTACTGGTTGAGATTACCGGTCCGCTTCACCGTCACCGCGACAACGCCGGCCTTCTCACTCACATTGTAGCTGTGAAGCAGTGAGAGGTTATTTTAGGTGTGCGCGCATGTGTGTGTGTGTGCGTGTGCGTGTGCGTGTGTGTGTGTGTGTGTGTGTGTGTGTGTGCGTGTGTGTGCGTGTGTGCGTGCGTGCGTATTCTTGTGAAAGATAAATAGTTGTTAATGTAAACAAACAGCTGTGTTTTCCGGTGATTCGGACCTTTTGTGCTCGAAGCTGATGAGCGACCACTGGATGTGGAAGACGTTGTCGCTGACCACGTTGGGTTTGCTGTCTTTGACCAGAAACCTGAAGGTGTCCACGGTTTCCTGGCTGTTCTCCTCGTGCAGCACGTAGCGGATCACGCCCCGGTTGATGTCAGCTGCAGACGAACCCGGACAGACGGAGGATAATCAAACACTCAAATCATTCATTTGAATGACTCTTTACATCTTTTAGATTCTCTTCAGGTCACACAGACCTACGATGTTCTGCTGCTTATTTGTAAAATCCAAATAATGTTTTAAATATACCAGAAAAGGTTTTTCACGGCAGGTCGTTAGCGATGAGAACCAAACAAATGTTCCTCAGACAGACAGCAGTGATTTCCACCTGAGACTGTGACCTCAGTGCGAGCCGACGGCTGGTAAACAGTCTCTACACAGATCGAAGCTTGATAATAGAAATCTTTGTGAAGAACGTATTTCCTGTGAAGTAATCGTTCCATAATTTGCAGCCTTCAGCTGTTTTCCATTAGTTGGAGAAAAGAATGGAAATGAAAAGTCATCACTGGCTCACATTTTCTCCACATTTACACCTTCCAGAGAAGGTTGGAGAAATGGAAATACTTTCATCCAGGGACAAACAGTCCAAAAATAAAAGAATAGATGATTTCTGTGCTGGAAAATTGTTCAGATGTCGAGTTAAAACTCGAGAGTGAAGCAGAGAAAACAGTGAACGCAGCCACAGAAGCTGAAAACATTATGCATGAAAGATGACGTTGACGGTTTGTACGAGGATTCATCTCATTCATTCATACTTCTCGTCTCTCAGGGGGAAGGTTTATTTCACTTGTTGGATATTCGTTGTCATTAAGAAAACAATCTTTACAAGCTCCAAATTGAGTGTGCAGCACATCAAAGATGCTCTCCAGCCTGGAGGATCAACATTTTACTACAGCAGGCTGACACTGATCGCTCGCTGCAGCCTGCAGGTGAACATGATGAGAACACACTGATTCAATCTGAAATACATTTGTGAAGGTGGGCAAAGAAAAAAACAGGAAGAAGCACGGGAACAGGCGCTGAGGTGTCTGAAAAAACGATTTCATCTTCATCCATCAAACCGGCATCAAGCGTTCCAGTTAGGAATGAGCTCATGATGAAGGATGAGCAGAAGAGGGCAGTGAAGCAACATCAGCCCGGAGGACACGAAATGAAACAGACGGCTCTGATGTGTCTGATGGGTGAGAACAGTCGGTATTTGTTACGTCGTTTGTTGAAGTACCGGATGTACATTTGTATATTTCTATTTCTTTAATTTGATCAAGTTAACAAGAGAATTCTGTTATTTTCAACAGTTGTTTTGGATTATTGATCTTAAGCGTGATCGTTTGACTTTTGTCACGTTCCTGCAAATATTTCACAATAAAAGTATTTTTAAGAAATGAGGGTTTCTGTCTAATAAAACGACAGAAGGTTTTTAATTTGAAATAATACAGGACGTGTTGAGTGATGCAGTGACTTTGACATCTTGATTGTAATTATAACAAATTTGGCCGTTCTATATGTTTTTATTGTCTCTCTTGAATGAAACGCTTTCAATCTTCAAACACTCAAAACATGTAAATGAATTTCAACCAGATCAACTGAACATTTTAATCCCTGACTTTAGTTTAAATACGTAGAGCTTTAAGAAATAAAGCTGATAAGCAGCCTGTGAGTCCTGATAGATCTGAACTATAAACTATCGTCAAGTTTTTAAACAGCATTCAAATAAAACGATGCTAGAAGAACAGACCATAATCAGAGAGGTCACAGGGAGGCGTGGCTTCTTTTTAGGGAGTCACATGTCACGAGTGTCTCTGTTAGGAACCACAACCTAACTCTGACCACTGGCACTAATGACTGCTATAAAACATTAGAAAAGATTCTCAGCTGTTTTTACCAAGAAGGAAAAACAGCTGATGTGAATGTGCTGAAAAGAAGAACTCAGCATTTTATTTACTCAAACATCAGTTTAACAACGTCAGCACTGATGGCTTCATTTAAATCAGCTGATCAGAAGAGGAATACGATCTGTCATGTGACATGTTTAAATGTACAACTCTGTAAAAGCAGACGGAGCTGGTGTACCTTGTGTGAAGGTGCCGACGGAGCTCCCAGGTTTCAGCTTGCTCTCCAGGAAGCCGTGTTTGGGCTCCGTGGTGATTTCATAGACCAGCTGCCCGTCGTCGGTGTCGGGGTCCATCGTCAGCAGCTCCTTCTTGGTGATCAGGTTGGTGGCCTGATAAACATCCAACACAAAGGACTCAAACTACCACATTTAAACAAAGGTTTTACACCACAGACATGAACGGTGCTCCGAAGGAAACGAAGCTAACTTCAATCTTCTGTTCGTGAACAACTTGTGAAAACTCCCACAGAGGATCTGATGAAGCAGCTTAGTGTCGGAGGACGGACACCTCGTTGTGTTTACTCTATGAAGTCTCACAGGTTTAATGTACTTCATGATCCTGAGGATTATTTTTGGGACTCAGTTTGTAGTCTTGAATAAATTTTTATCAGCATGCGGTGACATTTTTGTATTTAGTGAAACATGTCAACAACAATGTTTTAAAAGAGAAGATGTGCCGATGTTAATAAATTGTAAAAAGATCCAAATCCCCAGACACAGACAGAATTACACCGAACAGATCAGACAGTGAACTTTATTGTTGAGGTTGGTGTATTGTGAAGGCCCGCCTGGGGAAGGATGACCTTTGCAAACTGCTGTGTAGTTAGTTGCACCAACAATGATGTAAAAAAACTCTTATTTGCGATTTATTTCCCCCATTATGTCCTAAAGACGATGCTGATAGAAGGGCTTCATGGCATACAAGGGAAGCCTGAAGGGACTAAGGAGGGATCAAATTCATCTTTTTAATCTAGCCAACGTGTCCTGTTGCAGGCAGAGGGGACATACATCTGCTTGACATGGTGTTTTTGGGTCATTTATAAACTAATTTAACTCCCCCAGAAGGGGGCGTGGCCTGCAGAGAGCCGGTCTGATCTACACAAATAAACAATAAATGAGAAACTGTTTTTTGCTGCAGTGACAATTTAAGCAGCATCAGGATCGTTTCCACTGGAACGACTTCCCAGTCATAAACCTGAAGAGTTGTTGGTTAGTCCGGTTCTGAGTTGCCTCCAGCGGTCGGGGAGGAGATGCAGAGTTCAACATTATGATCATTTCCCTGAGCGATAACACACCCAGGACTTAATTAGCTGCATTGTAAACACAGACTTGGAATAAATGATATTTTTACAGCGTCTGCCAAACAAACGAATGCTTGACAATGTGATGATGTTCACAAACCAGCAGGTGGAGCAGGTGAACAAAGTGACGGAGCTTATCAGCTGCTCCTCCGTCCTCCACCATGATGCATCAGAGGACACCAGACACATCAGAGGACACCAGACACAGCTGTCACTGTTAGAAGAGTCTGTGGAGCAACAGCTCAACCCTGTCTTCTACTGGAGACCATTCAAAGGTTCAAACACCAGACAAAGATCTCCACCGGTGGACCCGTTCATCCATCTTCAGCTGTTAATCAGAACAACATGTATCTTCAGATGTTTAATGAAGACGTGTACCTTGTTGTCCATGTATTCCAGCCACTGCAGGCCCAGGTTGGTGACGATCCGCGGCGTCCCGTCGTCTACCGGCAGAATATCTATCTTGAACTTCTGAGGAGCCGCCGTCACGATCTGCAAAAGTTTAACATTTAAATACACTGAAGATGGTGGAGCTGCGTTTTGAAAATGATTTATTGGGAAGTTTAGAGAAGTTTTAAGCACTAGAAATACATATTTTGTATAAAGCCTCCGATGGTCTGTAGACTTAATGGCTCAGGTTTCTGCCTAAATCCCAATAAGACCAAAGATATCCTTAGTTTCCCTCTTTTTATTTGTTTTGCTCTGTTTGTTTTTTATTGTTGTTGTTTTACATTTGAATCCTTTTCTAAGTTGTATCTTTGTTCTATTCCAAGTAGTAATATTTCATGTTTTCTGTTTTCTTTAATTGTATTTTGTTGAATTGTCTAAAAGATATATATAAATATATACTGCTGTAAAAATAGAAAAAAAGGATAATAGTTGGGAAAATGTGAATTTGATTGTATAAGTTGCTGAAACTGAAATAAAAACTAAATTAAAAATAATTATAATATCCAAAGATTACATTAAAAAAAAATTCCACAGTAATGTTGAGCTGCAGAAACACTGACCTGGATAGACGAGGTAATGTAAACTTCTCTCGAAACAGTTTCCACTTGAACTCATTTCCAATTATAAAAGTTAAGAAAATGTTGTGTTTAGATTGAGTTGTGAAAACAACTTTCTCAGGATAAAAGTTGGACATCATAGTGACAAAAATAAGAAGTGCTGCAGGTTATTACTTTATGGATTCATCTCTGCCTAACAGGGCGACAGGTTAAATCAGATAAGACGCTCCAATATTCCTGCTTTGTGTCCGAGGTCCATGCGGATGCAGGAAGAGCAGCTCGTCCTCACAGACCAACTTTGACTCGTGACATTTGAAGGATGTGTTCAGCCACGCGCGGTTTATAGGAGCTCATACGTTATTTAATAAGAGCGCCTCCTCACGGGGAGCAAATCCACCTCAAACACCGCCAGCAATAAAACCGGCAACTCACTCAGAGCTGCAGGACACACGTGACCACCGAGTCCACCGTCCTCCGGGGGACGGACAGACAATAAACACGAGGCGAGGAGGTGTGTGAGCGCTGACATCAACACCTGCACGCTGTCGTTCAGCGTGATCGCACGGACGGTTAGAGAGGGAAGGTGAGAGGGACAGTGAGAGGGAAGGTGAGAGGGACAGTGAGAGGGATGGGGAGAGGGACAGTGAGAGGGATGGGGAGAGGGACGGTGAGAGGGATGGGGAGAGGGACGATGAGAGGGATGGGGAGAGGGACAGTGAGAGGGATGGGGAGAGGGACGGTGAGAGGGATGGGGAGAGGGAAGGTGAGAGGGACAGTGAGAGGGATGGGGAGAGGGACAGTGAGAGGGATGGGGAGAGGGACGGTGAGAGGGATGGGGAGAGGGACGATGAGAGGGATGGGGAGAGGGACGGTGAGAGGGATGGGGAGAGGGACGGTGAGAGGGATGGGGAGAGGGACGGTGAGAGGGATGGGGAGAGGGACGGTGAGAGGGATGGGGAGAGGGACGGTGAGAGGGACGTGGTGGAGGACGGGGAGAGGGATGGTGAGAGGGACGTGGTGGAGGACGGTGAGAGGAATGGGGAGAGGGACAGTGAGAGGGATGGGGAGAGGGACGGTGAGAGGGATGGGGAGAGGGACAGTGAGAGGGATGGGGAGAGGGACGGTGAGAGGGATGGGGAGAGGGACGGTGAGAGGGATGGGGAGAGGGACGGTGAGAGGGATGGGGAGAGGGACGGTGAGAGGGACGTGGTGGAGGACGGGGAGACGGACGGTGAGAGGGACAGTGAGAGGGAAGGCGAGAGGGACAGTGAGAGGGATGGGGAGAGGGACAGTGAGAGGGATGGGGAGAGGGACGGTGAGAGGGATGGGGAGAGGGACGGTGAGAGGGATGGGGAGAGGGACGGTGAGAGGGACGTGGTGGAGGACGGGGAGACGGACGGTGAGAGGGACAGTGAGAGGGAAGGCGAGAGGGACAGTGAGAGGGATGGGGAGAGGGACGGTGAGAGGGATGGGGAGAGGGACGGTGAGAGGGACGTGGTGGAGGACGGGGAGACGGACGGTGAGAGGGACAGTGAGAGGGAAGGCGAGAGGGACAGTGAGAGGGATGGGGAGAGGGACAGTGAGAGGGATGGGGAGAGGGACGGTGAGAGGGATGGGGAGAGGGACAGTGAGAGGGATGGGGAGAGGGACGGTGAGAGGGATGGGGAGAGGGACGGTGAGAGGGATGGGGAGAGGGACGGTGAGAGGGACAGTGAGAGGGAAGGCGAGAGGGACAGTGAGAGGGATGGGGAGAGGGACAGTGAGAGGGATGGGGAGAGGGACGGTGAGAGGGACGTGGTGGAGGACGGTGAGAGGAATGGTGAGAGGGACAGGGAGAGGGATGGGGAGAGGGACAGTGAGAGGGATGGGGAGAGGGACGGTGAGAGGGAAGGTGAGAGGGACAGTGAGAGGGAAGGTGAGAGGGACAGTGAGAGGGATGGGGAGAGGGACAGTGAGAGGGATGAGGAGAGGGACGGTGAGAGGGAAGGTGAGAGGGACAGTGAGAGGGAAGGTGAGAGGGACAGTGAGAGGGATGGGGAGAGGGACAGTGAGAGGGATGAGGAGAGGGACGGTGAAAGGGATGGGGAGAGGGACGGTGAGAGGGATGGGGAAAGGGACGGTGAGAGGGATGGGGAGAGGGACAGTGAGAGGGATGGGGAGAGGGACGGTGAGAGGGATGGGGAGAGGGACAGTGAGAGGTATGGGGAGAGGGACGGTGAGAGGGATGGGGAGAGGGACGGTGAGAGGGATGGGGAGAGGGACAGTGAGAGGGATGGGGAGAGGGACGGTGAGAGGGATGGGGAGAGGGACAGTGAGAGGGATGGGGAGAGGGACGGTGAGAGGGACGTGGTGGAGGACGGGGAGACAGACGATGAGAGGGATGGGAAGAGGGACGGTTAGAGAGGACGTGGTGGAGGACAGGGAGACAGACGGTGAGAGGGATGGGAAGAGGGACGGTTAGAGAGGACGTGGTGGAGGACAGGGAGACGGACGGTGAGAGGGACAGTGAGAGGGAAGGCGAGAGGGACAGTGAGAGGGATGGGGAGAGGGACGGTGAGAGGGATGGGGAGAGGGACGGTGAGAGGGACGTGGTGGAGGACGGGGAGACGGACGGTGAGAGGGACGGTGAGAGGGAAGGTGAGAGGGACAGTGAGAGGGATGGGGAGAGGGACAGTGAGAGGGATGGGGAGAGGGACGGTGAGAGGGATGGGGAGAGGGACAGTGAGAGGGATGGGGAGAGGGACGGTGAGAGGGATGGGGAGAGGGACAGTGAGAGGGGTGGGGAGAGGGACGGTGAGAGGGACGTGGTGGAGGACGGGGAGACAGACGATGAGAGGGATGGGAAGAGGGACGGTTAGAGAGGACGTGGTGGAGGACAGGGAGACAGACGGTGAGAGGGATGGGAAGAGGGACGGTTAGAGAGGACGTGGTGGAGGACAGGGAGACGGACGGTGAGAGGGACAGTGAGAGGGAAGGCGAGAGGGACAGTGAGAGGGATGGGGAGAGGGACGGTGAGAGGGACGTGGTGGAGGACGGGGAGACGGACGGTGAGAGGGACGGTGAGAGGGACAGTGAGAGGGATGGGGAGAAGGACGGTGAGAGGGACGTGGTGGAGGACGGTGAGAGGAATGGTGAGAGGGACAGGGAGAGGGAAGGTGAGAGGGACAGTGAGAGGGATGGGGAGAGGGACGGTGAGAGGGACGTGGTGGAGGACGGGGAGACGGACGGTGAGAGGGACGGTGAGAGGGATGGGGAGAGGGACAGTGAGAGGGATGGGGAGAGGGACGGTGAGAGGGATGGGGAGAGGGACAGTGAGAGGGATGGGGAGAGGGACGGTGAGAGGGACGTGGTGGAGGACGGGGAGACAGACGGTGAGAGGGATGGGAAGAGGGACGGTTAGAGAGGACGTGGTGGAGGACAGGGCGACAGACGGTGAGAGGGATGGGAAGAGGGACGGTTAGAGAGGACGTGGTGGAGGACAGGGAGACGGACGGTGAGAGGGACAGTGAGAGGGAAGGCGAGAGGGACAGTGAGAGGGATGGGGAGAGGGACGTGGTGGAGGACGGGGAGACGGACGGTGAGAGGGACGGTGAGAGGGACAGTGAGAGGGATGGGGAGAGGGACGGTGAGAGGGACGTGGTGGAGGACGGTGAGAGGAATGGTGAGAGGGACAGGGAGAGGGAAGGTGAGAGGGACAGTGAGAGGGATGGGGAGAGGGACGGTGAGAGGGACGTGGTGGAGGACGGGGAGACAGACGGTGAGAGGGATGGGAAGAGGGACGGTTAGAGAGGACGTGGTGGAGGACAGGGAGACAGACGGTGAGAGGGATGGGAAGAGGGACGGTTAGAGAGGACGTGGTGGAGGACAGGGAGACAGATGGTGAGAGGGACAGTGAGAGGGAAGGCGAGAGGGACAGTGAGAGGGATGGGGAGAGGGACGGTGAGAGGGAAGGTGAGAGGGACAGTGAGAGGGAAGGTGAGAGGGACAGTGAGAGGGATGGGGAGAGGGACAGTGAGAGGGATGAGGAGAGGGACGGTGAGAGGGATGGGGAGAGGGACGGTGAGAGGGATGGGGAGAGGGACGGTGAGAGGGATGGGGAGAGGGACAGTGAGAGGGATGGGGAGAGGGACGGTGAGAGGGATGGGGAGAGGGACAGTGAGAGGGATGGGGAGAGGGACGGTGAGAGGGATGGGGAGAGGGACGGTGAGAGGGATGGGGAGAGGGACAGTGAGAGGGATGGGGAGAGGGACGGTGAGAGGGATGGGGAGAGGGACAGTGAGAGGGATGGGGAGAGGGACGGTGAGAGGGACGTGGTGGAGGACGGGGAGACAGACGATGAGAGGGATGGGAAGAGGGACGGTTAGAGAGGACGTGGTGGAGGACAGGGAGACAGACGGTGAGAGGGATGGGAAGAGGGACGGTTAGAGAGGACGTGGTGGAGGACAGGGAGACGGACGGTGAGAGGGACAGTGAGAGGGAAGGCGAGAGGGACAGTGAGAGGGATGGGGAGAGGGACGGTGAGAGGGATGGGGAGAGGGACGGTGAGAGGGACGTGGTGGAGGACGGGGAGACGGACGGTGAGAGGGACGGTGAGAGGGAAGGTGAGAGGGACAGTGAGAGGGATGGGGAGAGGGACAGTGAGAGGGATGGGGAGAGGGACGGTGAGAGGGATGGGGAGAGGGACAGTGAGAGGGATGGGGAGAGGGACGGTGAGAGGGACGTGGT
This sequence comes from Embiotoca jacksoni, assembly GCF_022577435.1. NCBI lineage: Eukaryota > Metazoa > Chordata > Actinopteri > Embiotocidae > Embiotoca > Embiotoca jacksoni. The sequence goes on from NW_027185397.1 coordinate 1,069,837, forward strand.
GGAGGACGGGGAGACAGACGATGAGAGGGATGGGAAGAGGGACGGTTAGAGAGGACGTGGTGGAGGACAGGGAGACAGACGGTGAGAGGGATGGGAAGAGGGACGGTTAGAGAGGACGTGGTGGAGGACAGGGAGACGGACGGTGAGAGGGACAGTGAGAGGGAAGGCGAGAGGGACAGTGAGAGGGATGGGGAGAGGGACGGTGAGAGGGACGTGGTGGAGGACGGGGAGACGGACGGTGAGAGGGACGGTGAGAGGGACAGTGAGAGGGATGGGGAGAAGGACGGTGAGAGGGACGTGGTGGAGGACGGTGAGAGGAATGATGAGAGGGACAGGGAGAGGGAAGGTGAGAGGGACAGTGAGAGGGATGGGGAGAGGGACGGTGAGAGGGACGTGGTGGAGGACGGGGAGACGGACGGTGAGAGGGACGGTGAGAGGGATGGGGAGAGGGACAGTGAGAGGGATGGGGAGAGGGACGGTGAGAGGGACGTGGTGGAGGACGGGGAGACAGACGGTGAGAGGGATGGGAAGAGGGACGGTTAGAGAGGACGTGGTGGAGGACAGGGAGACAGACGGTGAGAGGGATGGGAAGAGGGACGGTTAGAGAGGACGTGGTGGAGGACAGGGAGACGGACGGTGAGAGGGACAGTGAGAGGGAAGGCGAGAGGGACAGTGAGAGGGATGGGGAGAGGGACGGTGAGAGGGACGTGGTGGAGGACGGGGAGACGGACGGTGAGAGGGACGGTGAGAGGGACAGTGAGAGGGATGGGGAGAGGGACGGTGAGAGGGACGTGGTGGAGGACGGTGAGAGGAATGGTGAGAGGGACAGGGAGAGGGAAGGTGAGAGGGACAGTGAGAGGGATGGGGAGAGGGACGGTGAGAGGGACGTGGTGGAGGACGGGGAGACAGACGGTGAGAGGGATGGGAAGAGGGACGGTTAGAGAGGACGTGGTGGAGGACAGGGAGACAGACGGTGAGAGGGATGGGAAGAGGGACGGTTAGAGAGGACGTGGTGGAGGACAGGGAGACAGACGGTGAGAGGGACAGTGAGAGGGAAGGCGAGAGGGACAGTGAGAGGGATGGGGAGAGGGACGGTGAGAGGGACGTGGTGGAGGACGGGGAGACGGACGGTGAGAGGGACGGTGAGAGGGACAGTGAGAGGGATGGGGAGAGGGACGGTGAGAGGGACGTGGTGGAGGACGGTGAGAGGAATGGTGAGAGGGACAGGGAGAGGGAAGGTGAGAGGGACAGTGAGAGGGATGGGGAGAGGGACGGTGAGAGGAATGGTGAGAGGGACGGGGAGAGGGACGGGGAGAGGGACGGTGAGAGGGATGAGGAGAGGGATGGGGAGAGGGACGGTGAGAGGGAAGGCGAGAGGGACAGTGAGAGGGATGGGGAGAGGGACAGTGAGAGGGATGAGGAGAGGGACGGTGAGAGGGATGGGGAGAGGGACAGTGAGAGGGATGGGGAGAGGGACAGTGAGAGGGATGGGGAGAGGGACGGTGAGAGGGAAGGTGAGAGGGACAGTGAGAGGGAAGGTGAGAGGGACAGTGAGAGGGATGGGGAGAGGGACAGTGAGAGGGATGAGGAGAGGGACGGTGAGAGGGAAGGTGAGAGGGACAGTGAGAGGGAAGGTGAGAGGGACAGTGAGAGGGATGGGGAGAGGGACAGTGAGAGGGATGAGGAGAGGGACGGTGAGAGGGATGGGGAGAGGGACGGTGAGAGGGATGGGGAAAGGGACGGTGAGAGGGATGGGGAGAGGGACAGTGAGAGGGATGGGGAGAGGGACGGTGAGAGGGATGGGGAGAGGGACAGTGAGAGGTATGGGGAGAGGAACGGTGAGAGGGATGGGGAGAGGGACGGTGAGAGGGATGGGGAGAGGGACAGTGAGAGGGATGGGGAGAGGGACGGTGAGAGGGACGTGGTGGAGGACGGGGAGACAGACGATGAGAGGGATGGGAAGAGGGACAGTTAGAGAGGACGTGGTGGAGGACAGGGAGACAGACGGTGAGAGGGATGGGAAGAGGGACGGTTAGAGAGGACGTGGTGGAGGACAGGGAGACGGACGGTGAGAGGGACAGTGAGAGGGAAGGCGAGAGGGACAGTGAGAGGGATGGGGAGAGGGACGGTGAGAGGGATGGGGAGAGGGACGGTGAGAGGGACGTGGTGGAGGACGGGGAGACGGACGGTGAGAGGGACGGTGAGAGGGAAGGTGAGAGGGACAGTGAGAGGGATGGGGAGAGGGACAGTGAGAGGGATGGGGAGAGGGACGGTGAGAGGGATGGGGAGAGGGACAGTGAGAGGGATGGGGAGAGGGACGGTGAGAGGGATGGGGAGAGGGACAGTGAGAGGGAAGGCGAGAGGGACAGTGAGAGGGATGGGGAGAGGGACGGTGAGAGGGACGTGGTGGAGGACGGGGAGACGGACGGTGAGAGGGACGGTGAGAGGGACAGTGAGAGGGATGGGGAGAAGGACGGTGAGAGGGACGTGGTGGAGGACGGTGAGAGGAATGGTGAGAGGGACAGGGAGAGGGAAGGTGAGAGGGACAGTGAGAGGGATGGGGAGAGGGACGGTGAGAGGGACGTGGTGGAGGACGGGGAGACGGACGGTGAGAGGGACAGTGAGAGGGAAGGCGAGAGGGACAGTGAGAGGGATGGGGAGAGGGACGGTGAGAGGGACGGTGAGAGGGACAGTGAGAGGGATGGGGAGAAGGACGGTGAGAGGGACGTGGTGGAGGACGGTGAGAGGAATGGTGAGAGGGACAGGGAGAGGGAAGGTGAGAGGGACAGTGAGAGGGATGGGGAGAGGGACGGTGAGAGGGACGTGGTGGAGGACGGGGAGACGGACGGTGAGAGGGACGGTGAGAGGGATGGGGAGAGGGACAGTGAGAGGGATGGGGAGAGGGACGGTGAGAGGGATTGGGAGAGGGACAGTGAGAGGGATGGGGAGAGGGACGGTGAGAGGGACGTGGTGGAGGACGGGGAGACAGACGGTGAGAGGGATGGGAAGAGGGACGGTTAGAGAGGACGTGGTGGAGGACAGGGAGACAGACGGTGAGAGGGATGGGAAGAGGGACGGTTAGAGAGGACGTGGTGGAGGACAGGGAGACGGACGGTGAGAGGGACAGTGAGAGGGAAGGCGAGAGGGACAGTGAGAGGGATGGGGAGAGGGACGGTGAGAGGGACGTGGTGGAGGACGGGGAGACGGACGGTGAGAGGGACGGTGAGAGGGACAGTGAGAGGGATGGGGAGAGGGACGGTGAGAGGGACGTGGTGGAGGACGGTGAGAGGAATGGTGAGAGGGACAGGGAGAGGGAAGGTGAGAGGGACAGTGAGAGGGATGGGGAGAGGGACGGTGAGAGGGACGTGGTGGAGGACGGGGAGACAGACGGTGAGAGGGATGGGAAGAGGGACGGTTAGAGAGGACGTGGTGGAGGACAGGGAGACAGACGGTGAGAGGGATGGGAAGAGGGACGGTTAGAGAGGACGTGGTGGAGGACAGGGAGACAGACGGTGAGAGGGACAGTGAGAGGGAAGGCGAGAGGGACAGTGAGAGGGATGGGGAGAGGGACGGTGAGAGGGACGTGGTGGAGGACGGGGAGACGGACGGTGAGAGGGACGGTGAGAGGGACAGTGAGAGGGATGGGGAGAAGGACGGTGAGAGGGACGTGGTGGAGGACGGTGAGAGGAATGGTGAGAGGGACAGGGAGAGGGAAGGTGAGAGGGACAGTGAGAGGGATGGGGAGAGGGACGGTGAGAGGGACGTGGTGGAGGACGGGGAGACGGACGGTGAGAGGGACGGTGAGAGGGATGGGGAGAGGGACAGTGAGAGGGATGGGGAGAGGGACGGTGAGAGGGATGGGGAGAGGGACAGTGAGAGGGATGGGGAGAGGGACGGTGAGAGGGACGTGGTGGAGGACGGGGAGACAGACGGTGAGAGGGATGGGAAGAGGGACGGTTAGAGAGGACGTGGTGGAGGACAGGGAGACAGACGGTGAGAGGGATGGGAAGAGGGACGGTTAGAGAGGACGTGGTGGAGGACAGGGAGACGGACGGTGAGAGGGACAGTGAGAGGGAAGGCGAGAGGGACAGTGAGAGGGATGGGGAGAGGGACGGTGAGAGGGACGTGGTGGAGGACGGGGAGACGGACGGTGAGAGGGACGGTGAGAGGGACAGTGAGAGGGATGGGGAGAGGGACGGTGAGAGGGACGTGGTGGAGGACGGTGAGAGGAATGGTGAGAGGGACAGGGAGAGGGAAGGTGAGAGGGACAGTGAGAGGGATGGGGAGAGGGACGGTGAGAGGGACGTGGTGGAGGACGGGGAGACAGACGGTGAGAGGGATGGGAAGAGGGACGGTTAGAGAGGACGTGGTGGAGGACAGGGAGACAGACGGTGAGAGGGATGGGAAGAGGGACGGTTAGAGAGGACGTGGTGGAGGACAGGGAGACAGACGGTGAGAGGGACAGTGAGAGGGAAGGCGAGAGGGACAGTGAGAGGGATGGGGAGAGGGACGGTGAGAGGGAAGGTGAGAGGGACAGTGAGAGGGAAGGTGAGAGGGACAGTGAGAGGGATGGGGAGAGGGACAGTGAGAGGGATGAGGAGAGGGACGGTGAGAGGGATGGGGAGAGGGACGGTGAGAGGGATGGGGAGAGGGACGGTGAGAGGGATGGGGAGAGGGACGGTGAGAGGGATGGGGAGAGGGACGGTGAGAGGGATGGGGAGAGGGACGGTGAGAGGGATGGGGAGAGGGACGGTGAGAGGGATGGGGAGAGGGACAGTGAGAGGGATGGGGAGAGGGACGGTGAGAGGGATGGGGAGAGGGACAGTGAGAGGGATGGGGAGAGGGACGGTGAGAGGGACGTGGTGGAGGACGGGGAGACAGACGATGAGAGGGATGGGAAGAGGGACGGTTAGAGAGGACGTGGTGGAGGACAGGGAGACAGACGGTGAGAGGGATGGGAAGAGGGACGGTTAGAGAGGACGTGGTGGAGGACAGGGAGACGGACGGTGAGAGGGACAGTGAGAGGGAAGGCGAGAGGGACAGTGAGAGGGATGGGGAGAGGGACGGTGAGAGGGATGGGGAGAGGGACGGTGAGAGGGACGTGGTGGAGGACGGGGAGACGGACGGTGAGAGGGACGGTGAGAGGGAAGGTGAGAGGGACAGTGACAGGGATGGGGAGAGGGACAGTGAGAGGGATGGGGAGAGGGACGGTGAGAGGGATGGGGAGAGGGACAGTGAGAGGGATGGGGAGAGGGGACGGTGAGAGGGATGGGGAGAGGGACAGTGAGAGGGGTGGGGAGAGGGACGGTGAGAGGGACGTGGTGGAGGACGGGGAGACAGACGATGAGAGGGATGGGAAGAGGGACGGTTAGAGAGGACGTGGTGGAGGACAGGGAGACAGACGGTGAGAGGGATGGGAAGAGGGACGGTTAGAGAGGACGTGGTGGAGGACAGGGAGACGGACGGTGAGAGGGACAGTGAGAGGGAAGGCGAGAGGGACAGTGAGAGGGATGGGGAGAGGGACGGTGAGAGGGACGTGGTGGAGGACGGGGAGACGGACGGTGAGAGGGACGGTGAGAGGGACAGTGAGAGGGATGGGGAGAAGGACGGTGAGAGGGACGTGGTGGAGGACGGTGAGAGGAATGGTGAGAGGGACAGGGAGAGGGAAGGTGAGAGGGACAGTGAGAGGGATGGGGAGAGGGACGGTGAGAGGGACGTGGTGGAGGACGGGGAGACGGACGGTGAGAGGGACGGTGAGAGGGATGGGGAGAGGGACAGTGAGAGGGATGGGGAGAGGGACGGTGAGAGGGATGGGGAGAGGGACAGTGAGAGGGATGGGGAGAGGGACGGTGAGAGGGACGTGGTGGAGGATGGGGAGACAGACGGTGAGAGGGATGGGAAGAGGGACGGTTAGAGAGGACGTGGTGGAGGACAAGGAGACAGACGGTGAGAGGGATGGGAAGAGGGACGGTTAGAGAGGACGTGGTGGAGGACAGGGAGACGGACGGTGAGAGGGACAGTGAGAGGGAAGGCGAGAGGGACAGTGAGAGGGATGGGGAGAGGGACGGTGAGAGGGACGTGGTGGAGGACGGGGAGACGGACGGTGAGAGGGACGGTGAGAGGGACAGTGAGAGGGATGGGTAGAGGGACGGTGAGAGGGACGTGGTGGAGGACGGTGAGAGGAATGGTGAGAGGGACAGGGAGAGGGAAGGTGAGAGGGACAGTGAGAGGGATGGGGAGAGGGACGGTGAGAGGGACGTGGTGGAGGACGGGGAGACAGACGGTGAGAGGGATGGGAAGAGGGACGGTTAGAGAGGACGTGGTGGAGGACAGGGAGACAGACGGTGAGAGGGATGGGAAGAGGGACGGTTAGAGAGGACGTGGTGGAGGACAGGGAGACAGACGGTGAGAGGGACAGTGAGAGGGAAGGCGAGAGGGACAGTGAGAGGGATGGGGAGAGGGACGGTGAGAGGGACGTGGTGGAGGACGGGGAGACGGACGGTGAGAGGGACGGTGAGAGGGACAGTGAGAGGGATGGGGAGAGGGACGGTGAGAGGGACGTGGTGGAGGACGGTGAGAGGAATGGTGAGAGGGACAGGGAGAGGGAAGGTGAGAGGGACAGTGAGAGGGATGGGGAGAGGGACGGTGAGAGGGACGTGGTGGAGGATGGGGAGAGGGACGGTGAGAGGAATGGTGAGAGGGACGGGGAGAGGGACGGGAAGAGGGACGGTGAGAGGGATGAGGAGAGGGATGGGGAGAGGGACAGTGAGAGGGATGGGAAGAGGGACAGTTAGAGAGGACATGGTGGAGGACGGGGAGACGGATGGTGAGAGGGACGGGGAGAGGGACAGTGAGAGGGAAGGTGAGAGGGACAGTGAGAGGGATGGGGAGAGGGACGGTGAGAGGAATGGTGAGAGGGACGGGGAGAGGGACGGGGAGAGGGACGGTGAGAGGGATGAGGAGAGGGATGGGGAGAGGGACAGTGAGAGGGACGTAGTGGAGGACGGGGAGAGGGACGGTGAGAGGGATGGGGAGAGGGACGGTGAGAGGGACGTAGTGGAGGACGGGGAGAGGGATGGGGAGAGGGACGGTGAGAGGGACGTAGTGGAGGACGGGGAGAGGGACGGTGAGAGGGATGGGGAGAGGGATGGGGAGAGGGACGGGGAGGGACGGACCGATCAACAGGACCAGGACGTTAAAGGATGCAAATTTACGTCCGCTCGACGCGAGTTGAACATATTTAACTTGCGCTCGCTCACTCACTCACTCACTCACTCACTCACTCACTCACTCCCTCACTCCCTCACTCCCTCCCTCACTCACTCACTCCCTCCCTCACTCACTCACTCACTCACTCCCTCACTCCCCTCACTCACTCACTCCCTCACTCCCTCACTCCCTCCCTCCCTCACTCCCTCCCTCACTCACTCCCTCCCTCACTCACTCACTCACTCCCTCACTCCCTCACTCCCTCCCTCACTCACTCCCTCCCTCACTCACTCCCTCACTCACTCCCTCCCTCACTCACTCCCTCCCTCACTCACTCACTCACTCCCCTCACCCCTCACTCCCTCCCTCCCTCCCTCACTCCCTCACTCCCTCACTCCCTCACTCCCTCCCTCACTCCCTCCCTCACTCACTCCCTCCCTCACTCACTCACTCACTCACTCCCTCACTCCCTCACTCCCTCCCTCACTCACTCCTCCCTCACTCACTCCCTCCCTCACTCACTCACTCCCACACTCCCTCACTCCCTCCCTCACTCACTCACTCCCTCACTCCCTCACTCCCTCCCTCCCTCACTCCCTCCCTCACTCACTCCCTCCTCACTCACTCACTCACCTCCCTCCCCTCACCTCACTCCCTCCTCACTCACTCCCTCCCTCACTCCCTCACTCACTCCCTCACTCCCTCACTCCCTCCCTCACTCACTCACTCCCTCACTCCCTCACTCCCTCACTCCCTCCTCACTCACTCCTCCCTCACTCACTCACTCACTCACTCACTCACTCACTCCCTCACTCCCTCACTCCCTCCCTCACTCACTCACTCCCTCACTCCCTCACTCCCTCCCTCCCTCACTCACTCACTCACTCACTCCACTCCCTCCCTCACTCCCTCCCTCACTCACTCCCTCCCTCGCTCACTTCCCTCCCTCCCTCCCTCACTCACTCACTCACTCACTCACTCACTCACTCACCTCCCTCACTCCCTCACTCCTCCCTCACTCACTCCCTCCCTCACTCACTCCCTCCCTCACTCCCCTCACTCCCTCACTCCCTCCCTCCCTCCCTCCTCCCTCCCTCCCTCACTCACTCACTCCCTCACTCCCTCACTCCCTCCCTCCCTCACTCCCTCCCTCACTCACTCCCTCACTCACTCACTCACACCTCACTCACTCACTCCCTCACTCCCTCACTCCCTCCCTCACTCACTCACTCCCTCACTCCCTCACTCCCTCCCTCCCTCCCTCACTCACTCACTCACTCCCTCCCTCACTCCCTCCCTCACTCACTCCCTCCCTCCCTCGCTCACTCCCTCCCTCCCTCACTCACTCCCTCCCTCACTCACTCACTCCCTCACTCCCTCACTCCCTCCCTCACTCACTCACTCCCTCACTCCCTCACTCCCTCCCTCCCTCACTCCCTCCCTCACTCACTCCCTCCCTCACTCACTCACTCACTCCCTCCCTCACTCACTCCCTCCCTCACTCACTCCCTCCCTCACTCACTCACTCCCTCCCTCACTCCCTCACTCCCTCCCTCACTCCCTCACTCCCTCACTCCCTCACTCCCTCACTCCCTCCCTCACTCACTCCCTCCCTCACTCACTCACTCACTCACTCACTCCCTCACTCCCTCACTCCCTCCCTCACTCACTCACTCCCTCACTCCCTCACTCCCTCCCTCCCTCACTCACTCACTCACTCACTCACTCCCTCCCTCACTCCCTCCCTCACTCACTCCCTCCCTCGCTCACTCCCTCCCTCCCTCCCTCACTCCCTCACTCACTCACTCACTCCCTCACTCACTCACTCCCTCACTCACTCACTCCCTCACTCCCTCACTCACTCCCTCACTCACTCACTCCCTCCCTCACTCACTCACTCACTCACTCACTCCCTCACTCACTCACTCACTCCCTCACTCCCTCACTCCCTCCCTCCCTCACTCACTCACTCACTCACTCCCTCCCTCACTCCCTCCCTCACTCACTCCCTCCCTCGCTCACTCCCTCCCTCCCTCACTCACTCACTCACTCACTCACTCCCTCACTCCCTCACTCACTCCCTCACTCACTCACTCCCTCCCTCACTCACTCACTCACTCACTCCCTCCCTCACTCCCTCCCTCACTCACTCCCTCCCTCGCTCACTCCCTCCCTCCCTCACTCACTCACTCACTCACTCCCCTCACTCACTCACTCACTCACTCCCTCACTCACTCACTCCGCTGACAGACGGATGTTTTCATGTTCAGATGAACAAACCGTTTGGTGGATGTTACACGTATTTAATCACATTTACATTAATAATTAAAACTATTTTTTTATACTTGTATGAATCTTGCCGGTAAAGTGGATGTAAATCACGAAGCCATAATATTTAAAAGGCAACTCAGGTTAACTACAAATGAATCTCAATGAAAACAGACATGAAGAGGGAACAGAAGTCTTTTCATCCTCATCAGGTTCATGAATCTACCAGGAGGACACCGAGTCCGTTATGACAGCTGAGGTCATTGATTTCATTGTTAGAGAGGGAGAGGGACCCTCAAAGCTCCCGATGCACTTTATTTATCTATTTATTTATTAAACTAAAACATCAGTGATGCCTTCTCTTCTCAAAATGTTCTTACTTTCCAGAAGAAGTCCAAACTTTTTAAAAGTTTCACTCTGCAGGTCTGAAACCTCACAAAGACAGAAGTACGAGGACACCAAAAAAACGCTGACTCACCCCTCTGGTCAGAAAAAGGTCACACACACACACACACACACACACACACACACACACACACACACACACACACACACACACACACCTCTTTGCCAGCGTCCTCCACCATGAAGAGCAGGTTGGTGCCGTCGGCCACGCTGAAGGTGAAGCGGTCCTTCAGTGAGTTGGATCCGTCGTGGTTGTAGCTGATGCGGTTCTGGTAGATGTCGTCCATGGAGAAGCTGCCGGTCTGTCGGTAGTGTTGGCCGTTGCCGGTGCGCTCGATGGTGCCGTGGCGAGGAGCCTGGACGACGGTGAAGATGATGGACTCCGCCTGCAGGGAGAGAATGAAGGTAACGGTGAGGAAAACTAAAGGTTGGTCTTTGAGCTGGAGGATCAGTCATCACTGCTCTACCTCCGTGTCGGCATCGGTGGCCTTCAGCTCAAACTCGGTGATGGTCTTCCTCACCCCCTCCTGGACCCTCATCCCCGGGACCTGCAGGAGAGGCAGCGAGTCGTCCACCGGCTTGATGGTGATGTAGAAAGTCTGAGCAACCTGAGGACGACGCACACAGGATGATATTCAGGCTTTAAAAAATACATACATGTAGATGTGTAACTCTTCCTCCAACAGTCTTCACGTGTACCGTTTTTTGTTAATTACTTTTCTCCATTATTTTGCTGTAATCACTAAAAAATAACTAATAAAAGACAAATATTTAACAGTTGACAAATAGTCAACTGAACATCTGGAACAAATCATCATGACATCACATCCTGCTCATCACTAGAAATATCACTCCACCTCCTCAATGGGAAAATAGAATTAGAATAGAATATTATATAACATGTAATATAATGTAGTTTTTACTTGTTATAGGTCTATTAAATGACCCATTTGGTGAAGTCGGGTCTCTTTTGGTTGTTCATCAGATATCTTTGTTCAACAGATATCTTTGTTCATCAGATATCTTTGTCCGTCAGATATCTTTGTCCATCAGATATCTTTGTCCGTCAGATATCTTCGTTCGTCAGATATCTTTGTTCCTCAGATATCTTTGTTCCAACCAGACTGAGCCAGCTGAGCAGTTTAGTGTTTCTACGTTCTGTATTTATTCAGTTGGAGACGAGACTATTCAGTCACCTAAAGTCACTACTTCAGGCTAAAGGACAAAGTACAAAACACTTTTATGAATATTCTCGTTCAAAACATCAATTCTCAACAAAGGCTTGACGTTTTTCTCTTTTCATGTTCATATAAGCCAATGAAAGATACCTTCCTGCCGTTCATCTAATGTTTGCACAGAAGTCTCTTATGTATCCTAAAGTTGATCTGATGCTAATATCAGCTTTTATCAGTCGGAGTTGTTCAAGAAGAGCCAGGATCTTCTCAAATTAAAAACTTCTTTGAACAAAGTTTCTTCTTTTTGTGACAGCAGGTAAGAACTGCAAGAGGTATTTTTTTGTGTTCATGTGGGCACCTGTTTATTGTTTTAGACATCATCCTTTTTATTCCAAGTATTATTCTTCCTTGTTAAAACCTTCCTTGTTACAATACAGCGACGGTTGAGTCAGAGATTGTCCTGTGAGATCTGGATCCTGAGCTCATTACTTTCTAACTCCGAGCCGTTGGTTTGGAGTCTTTCCAGGGCCGTGATGTATGCTTATGTAATGATGGTAAATTAAAAAGGACGAATAAGATACAACAAACTGCATACGTTTCAGTCAAGTGAAGAACTTTCTATAATGTGTTCCCGGGTGTGAATTCACTCACTGGAACGGATGTGAAATGGAAATGTGAACCCAAAAAGCCCAAACTGCAGTTAGAACAGAAACTGTGTGCTGGTATGTCCTCGGGCACCTCGCCACACACTCGCCACATATTCTGCTCTGGTGTCGTTTAAAATGCAAAAAGAGAGAGAAACAAAATCCTTAACTTTAATGCAAAACACTTGATAATAAATATAGAGTACTTTTTTTTCAGCAGGAGTGTGAACGGACCTCCCGACCACAGAGAGAGCTCACAAGTAGAAAGCAGCAGACCCGTTCACAGACACTAACCGAGCCTCCACACAGCACTCATCCAGGCGTGAAGGACAAATGACCTTTTTCACATGTTTACTCAGTCCTCCAGGTCTTCATTAGTTTGGATTGGCAAGGCAGATTTATGCAGAAAGGGGGGTGGGGGGTGAGAGAGAGAGAGAGAGGGAGAGAGAGAGAGAGAGAGAGAGAGAGAGAGAAAAGGAGTGGGGGGAGGTGAGGGGGGGGGTGAGGGGGGGAGTGCCACTTTCCCCACAATCTGAAAGCGCTGAAGTTTGTTCTGTATATTTAGATTTCATTAAATACTTTATACTGAGAAGGATTTACTGGGCTGCAGGTCAGTAACTTTCTATTGACCATTTTTTTCTCTTATGTAAATTTCAGCCAATGACAGAAGTCTGAGGAGAATATCAACCGGCTTTATTTAATTCATTATGAGGACTGAGTGACGTGAATATTTCCACCACCGTGTTTCACTGTGGTTTCATTCTCCCTCCGGTTCGTCTCCTTACATTCACCCTTCTGTTACCGACACCAATAAACAACTTGGATTCATCAGTAATGAGAACGTTTTCCAGTCCTGCCCGGTGAAGTGCTGCTGTGTCTGAGACCATCTTCAGATGCGTTTCCTCTCCGTAGAAGTCATTTCTTTTGAAAGTACTTCCACTGATTTGTGAAACTCTGCGGTCC
>NW_027185397.1:1087500-1095000 GCF_022577435.1 Embiotoca jacksoni
CATAAATGTGTTCAGCAGAATCAAAAGTCCAGTGTGACTAAAAGATAAAAGCACTTCCCTCTTTAGCCAGTGGTGCGTACAGGATGTGTCTGTTTGATATTAAAGCTACATGTAAAGTGACGGAATAACTTCGGTTAGAAATCTCCTTAAAATTGTCTGATTTTAAATGTGAAGTTCAGTCAGTCACTTCAACTAAAGACAGGTGTGTTCGTGCACATTAAGTCTTCACATCTGAAAACAAGTGTCTCAGCTGTCATTCTCCTGCCCGGTGCTCCTTACACCGTTAAAATAGGACTCTTAGCATCTATTCAGCTGGTTTATTTATTAATTAAAGTAACGCCTCAAAATTCTGGATGTCAAATTGTTAAATTTCCATGAAACACGTCACCTTTAATATATTGACATGATCATACATTAAAGAGAGCTGCAGTGCGGCTTCATCATGGCCGTCACAGACCAAACACACAGTTATGGATTTCATTTCCAAAAACTGAAACACGTTTGGTGTTGCTGCTGGTTTGAACACGACATCCTACCTGGACTGGCGGTCAGCTCCAGGTGCCCCAGGCTCGTCTGCTTGGTGATGCGGTAGACGAGCTCGGCCGGCTCGCTGTCCTGGTCGCTGGCCGACAGCTGGAGGGTGGTCAGCTTCTTCATGGAGTTTTCATCCAGCACCAGGCCTTTGTTCACCACCACGGACGGAGGGAGACGGTCCTCTGCAGGAGGAAACAGGAAGGTTTAGTAACATCCCCAGAGAGAAAGATTTACTCGCTGAAGTTGTTGGCCTTTGGCAGAGTTTGTTAAAAAAGAATTCATCCAAAAGGAAACCAAAGTATGAAGGAGTCAATTTCTCATCCGGGTAAAACAAACAATGAGATGGACTGCAGCAGCGGAGAAAGAAACTCCGATTTATTTGCAAAGACAAGATAAGAGGAGCAGAAACTAATTAGTGACACAACTACAAGTAGAAAACCAGAAGAGATGAAGTCGGGTTGCAGCAGGGAGGAAGTAAGGCGTATCAGAGGGGATGAAGGTTGGAGAGATTTGGACGAACGGACTGTGAAAGACAGAGAGTCATCAGAGGGAAGAGAAGTCACAGTGAAGTCACATCTGAGAGAGAACAACACAGGAGAAGATAAAAAGGGAGCTGAGAACGAGAGGAGAATCAGGAAGCTGTTCGCCAGTGAGGGAAACACAATCCTTCACTTTCTTCTGATTCAGAAAATAATGTTCTCAGACAGCATCGGTAACAAGAAAATGTCCAGCTGAGTTTCATGATACAGCAGACTCTATACCAACTCCACATTTTCATGTCTACGCAATTCTTTTCATTATCTCTGAAAAAGACACCATATAGTATATATATGATGACGGGCCCTGTTTGATGGTGATTGTGTCAGTTTGTGTCCAATCAGGAAGCACTTTGAGGGTCCAGACGAGCTGGAGAACACAATCTCCACACATCCACTGATCTCACTGACTAACACACCTCACATAGGAGGCTTCTTTCACAATAAACACCATTCATCAGTGTTATTTCAAAATGGGAGCTTGTCTGTTTTGTTCCCATTTGTTTTGTTAGCTATGTAGTTAAATCGTGTTTTATTTTGCTTAGTTTTCTGCAGCAAGCAGCAACCATCAGTGATGTCATCAACCATCAGCGATGTCATCAACCATCAGCGATGTCATCAACCATCAGTGATGTCATCGTTGGTTTGTGAACGTTATGAATCCTCCAGTTCAGATTCTGTCCGTCACCATCTTTGCTAGTTCAGAGCGGTTTGGAGCAGGAAGTGACCATATTTGGACGAGCTGGGGGAGGAGCCAGCGGTGGATCTGACCGATCTGATCGGAAACCTGACGATACTACGTCCCGCCCACCGATAGCTGTAACCTGACTGCACCACAGGCCTGTCAATCAAACAGACACGCCCCCAAAATCAGGTCTTCTTGAATCTTCTTTTCTAATGAATGAGGGATTATTTTCAGATGGACCTCCAGAAAACTAATAAGAAGGAGTGACTTTAGCTAACAACACCGAGATAACTGATGGACACATTTTATTCACTTTGGATTTGATGAGAGAAGTTGAATGGGAGTCTATGGAGCCGGAGGCTTTTTGGAGCCGACCTCTAGTGTTACAGCGTGTCCTCAGTGGATCAACATTTTAAAGAAAATATTAAAAGTGTCTCTGAAATCTAAACCGCTGTACGTCTCCAGAGTCAGGGAGTAACTTTAAAGCAACAGAAAGAGCTGCTTTTAATGGATCTGGAACACGAGCACACTGAACACCAACTAGAAAGTAAAACACAAACTGAGGTAGACGTGATTTACCAGCAAGCAGGAAAAGTGAGGTTGGAGCAATAATGTGTATGTGTTGGGACCGAGAGGCCTGTTGAGTGTTGGTCCAGTGTGCTGCCCGATGTGGACCGAACTCTCACGCTCCAGTCTGTTCTGACGTTTGTTCATCCCTGATAGCTCTACTTAGGTCTAAATCGACAGCTTCTCAGCTGTTAGGAGGAGAAGCCGCCTCACTGATATCGAAGGTACTGACCAACCGTTAACCAGGTTAAATGTGCTGGATGTCACCATATTGGAGGACTTGTGTGATCTGAGAACTGATGCTGCACCCCTCATATATGTGAAGGACAAAAAATGATAAACACTTTAACAATGACCTCTGCATTTCCATGATTTTGAAAATGCACTAGTGGCTCTGTCACAAAGTGTCTCCACACCGTTTGCATTCAGGTGCTGTCCGGTGTGCACATCAGTGAGAGCGCAGGACAAAAGGATAAATGTGTAGTAATTGCCTTCTTTTCTCCACCAATTGAAAGAACACGTATTTTGCAGAGCAGGAAGATGGAGGGAGGAAAGCGTACCGAGCACACTGATGAAGAAGGACTGGTCGATCAGCTTGTTGCCCTCCGGATCGACCAGGATGAACTTGAAAGACAGGCTGCCTCCCTTCTCTCCTTTCTCGTGGCTGTACTGCAGCAGGCCTGCACAGACAATGACAAGCACTCAGTGTCCATTTAAACTCAATCCCAATCCCACAGATTGTTTATGAACATTAACAGCTGTTTCTCTGAGATACAACATTTTGTCACCATACTGCATACATGAATTTAATAATCAAATTGAAAACCCTTAAAAAATGATTAACAATTAGCTCAGGAGAACTGCAGGACAACCAGTCCCATTTCCTTAGTTTCAGATTTTAAGCCCCCCCCCCCCCCCCCCCCCCCCCCTTCTAGCTCCATCCTATAGGGCCCCTCCCCAGTAGAGGGCGCTCCTCAACGAGGCGTAGGGCCCCTGGATGGGGAATGGGATCGGGCCTCAGTGTCGTGTTTCAACTGCATGCACAATGTTAACTGCTGGGAAAAATGTCACATTAATAGATCTTATCACTACATATCACTTTACAGCCAGACTATCTTTTACTTCGTCAGTCACACTGGTCGATTTGGAGGGAAAATTGGCTGCATGTAAGTGTCAAAGGTCAAAGGGCACAAACAGAATCACAGCTCTGAGAGTGAGTGGCAGGAAATATGTTGGATATTAATAAGTATAAAAATACAAGTAGTTTGTGTTGAAAGCTAACATACAAAATCAATATTATCCTGTTTATTTTGAAAAAAAAAAAAAAAAAAAAAGATCCCCCACGTTGCAATTAATTCATTGGTTTGTATTTTTTTTAATATGTTTATTATCAAAAATGTCAACGCACGCAAAGAAAATCTTTCTGTATTTGTGATGTTTAGGGAACAAAAAAGGCTGAATGCTCCAGTCCAGGAGGAAACTGAAACTGAGACTGAGCTGCAGAACTCAAAAATGTGTATCAAAAACAAATATGTATTGCTTCTCAGTTGAGTCTCTGACAGAAATACAACAGAACAAAGAGCAAAAAAGAATTGGACAGTAGAAAACAATAACAATAAAAATATAAGAAATAAAGCTGTCACCTTTGTTGACGTCGTCCTGCGTAAAACTCTGAACAGGACCTTTGACAGAAACTTTCTCCGCCCGACTGCTCCGGCTGAGCTGGAGTTTTCCAACCGGAGGATCTTTGATGAGGACGTACCGGAGCTTCAGGGTGTCCGAGTCCAAATCTGAACCCTTCAGGTTCTGCTCTGTGATCGTAGACGATGACCCTGCAAATACACGGAGTGCTCAGTCATCTTCATCTTCCTGTGGTATTGAAGCATTTCGCATTTATTTATTTATTATTCTTGGTGAACTGAAGGAAGTTTTAACCTGCAATCAGTACAAATGCTTCTTCTCCACTCAGTGATGGAAGATGAGCACTCAATCAACCCGTCAGTTTATTGTAAATACAGTAAGCAGTCCCTCCAGGAGTATTTTAGAGATTTTGGCGATCCAAATCTTTAGATTTTCTCAAAAATATTTTTTGCGTAATATTGTCGAGAAACAATTTTCTTTTTTAAGCACTTCCTGTGATAATAATCATGCTGCACATCAGAAATATTTTTGTTATAATCTTTTTTATGTATTTATTGAACTTAGAGAACCGTGGAGCTCAAAGCTCCTAAAAGCTCCTAAAAGTTCCTAAAAGTTCCTAAAAGGTCCTAAAAGGTCCTAAAAGCTGCGTATGTTTCCAGAACAGAGCGTCTGTGACTGGAATATAGAAACAAGGACTACATCAGCTGTCAAAATAAGAGCTTTAGATGCTGTTTAATTCATGTTCATTCAACACATAGACCTGCTGGATGAAACAAACAAAGAGACGTCTCTGACAACTGGACGTGTGGAGAAAACTCATTTAACATCCAGTAATATGGAATCACTTCCTCTGATCACAAACATTTAATCACATCATTTTAATGTGAAGAACACATTTCCCACAAACCCCGTCACTTCCTGTTTCTCCTCTCGTTCCTGTTCCTCCGGTGAACAGAGTTTTATTTGGAGATGAAAACAGCAGCAGAGACTTTCTGGTTGAAATGAGGAGTTATTGTTGTTAATGAAGAGAGTTTTGTTTGAAAAGATTTACTTTATGTTTTAATACTTTCAGCACAGATTCTCATGATGATGTTTTTTTGCATTAAATTGCAGGAATTGAGTCGCTGCTTAAACCCATTTTGAGCTTCTGCAGAATGATCTTCTCTATCAAAACCTTACTAAGATTTTAATTTAGGACTTTTACACTTTTTAATAATCTCCTGAGAGGACAAAAATCATGATTTTCTTTCCTGTCCCTCATTAACAAAAAAGTGCTGACACCACAAAACTTGCTTCTCACCTGCTGGAAGCTGCAGACCTCTGTTGATGGTCAGTCGGGGTCCCTCGCTCTTCCTGACGTCCATGGTGAACTCCAGACGGCCCGTGTGGGTGTTGATGCCGTCGGTGAGCGTGAAGCCCATCTCATCAGCTCCCCCGCTGACGGTTTCAGGCGTGTAGACCAGCAGCTGGTCCACGACGTCCTGGTAGGTGAAGGTGGAGCCCTGCGACAGGACGCGGCCGTTCCCCAGCGGCTCAGAGTAGAACTGACGTCTGCGGAGTTTCCCTGAGGAAATAAGAGATGAATTAGGGTGTGTGTGTGTGTGTGTGTGTATGTATGTGCACACTAACTCAATAAAGCAGCACTTCGAACTGCATCTGGTTTAATGGAGGATGTTCCAGTTTTTTATGCAGGCAAGATCTTTGGAGAAACTAACGAGAATTTTTGTATCCCACTAAATTAAACCACTTCTTAAATCAAAGCTCAGGGTTAAATGGGATTTTTCATTAATTTCAGCCTAAATCCTGGAGCTGAATGAGAGCAGACACACACACGCACACGCGCGCGCACACACACACACACACACACACACACACACACACACACACACACACACACACACACACACACACACACACACACGTGCACATTTGTGTGTTTTATATTTTTGCTATCTTCCACTAAAATCTGACCAGTTTTGGATATTTGAGGCCGATGGTGTATGAAAGTGATGAAAACAAAAAATAATATATTATTTTATATGTTTTTGTTTCATTGCTTTGAAATCAAAACACTTCATGAGCCAGGAAATGTTGTTTTCTTTGTAATAGGAGCAACCCGGTCAAAGCGTGAAATAGACACACTTTGTGCTGTCTAGACGTGAAAGTTACACGTTTTTCTGTCGTGGGCGAACAAAAGCACGTGGTTGGGATCAACAGAAAGAACATGGTTGGGGTTCGGGAAAAAAACTACTCAAGAAAAACAACTTCAGAAAAACGTTGTCATCTCCAATTTGAACCTCATCGTCCCTCTTGGCAGTGGGATATGACACTGCCACCAAAAAATGTCCTTTGTTGTCTTTGCTGCAGGACCTTGGTCACACGATCCCACGTCACATGACATTAACGTGCGTGTAAGTTTACAAAAGGTGCAACTGTCACACCTAGCCGGCCCAAAGCGTGTCTATTTCACGCTTTGCTGTGATCCTGGGTTGTAGAGAGTGAAAATGCGTTAAACCCGAGGCCATGAATCCCCCCTCCCCCCCTCACCCAGGTGTTATTTTCTTTTAACATAATCATACAGTTCACTCATATCTATAACTGCTCCATCCTGTACAGGGTCAGTGGGAGGCTGGAAACTGCTGCTGCTGACATTGTGTTAAAGATAAACCTTCGACGGATCAGGAGTCCATCACAGAGCAAAGACAGAGACGGACAACCATCCAGCCGATTTAGAAACACCAATCAACCTTATGTTCCTTTCTTTGGACTGTAGGAGGAAGCAAGAGGACCCAAGACTCAAGCAACAACTTAGTAAAGATGGGGAAAACTATCATTATGAAAAATGTAAAAAAATTAATATGTCAACAAATATAAGCAGGCTTTCAATGCGAGCAGCCAGATTTAGGTTGGCATCTCAAAAGCACATTTCAGATGAGGATCTCTTACACTTGGTTATTAATAAAATAATAATCAAAATATGTGGCGAGCATTTTACTGCACAGATAAAAAAAAAAATAAGCCTGTCAGTGTTTGCAGGCGGATAAAGCCCAGTTTACAAATTATCTTCTGACTTACTTTAAGTAGGGCTGAGTGATTATTTTGGCACCTCACGCTGACAAGAAAGCAGTTCGATAGCACAAGATAACAGCGTGTGTGTGTGTGTGTGTGTGTGTGTGAGTGTGTGTGTGTGTGTGTGTGTGTGTGTGTGTGTGTGTGTGTGTGTGTGTGTGTGTGTGTGTGTGTGTGTGTGTGTGTGTGTGTGTGTGTGTGTGTGTGTGTGTAGAGGTGGCCTGGTTAAGAGACGAGCTGTCTGACTCTCATTGTTCTGTAAAGCACATCACTCGTCTGCTGCGTCCCAGCAGCCAAACACGCTGCTGGTTTTATGGCTGCGGTACACTCGGATTCACCAGCTGCTTTATGGTGCTGTTATTGGGGAGGGGGGGGGGGGGGGGAGGGGAGGGGTGGGGGAGGAAGGGGAGGGGAGGGGTGGGGTGGGGGGAGGGAGGGGAGGGAGGGGAGGGGAGGGGTGTTATGAGG
>NW_027185397.1:1105000-1135000 GCF_022577435.1 Embiotoca jacksoni
TTTAATTTCCCAAAACAAATCCCTCGTCAAGTGTACGTTTATTTTGAGACTGTTTTCACTCAGAAAAAAAAAGTTTTCTTTGTCTCCAGCAGAAACAGAAAAGCCTCCATGGAGGAGACCTTAGAGATTTCCCTTCATGTCTTTCAGGTTGGGCGGTTTTGCAGTGCTAATATAGCATCACTTCCCCGAGGGAGCCTCGTGAGTGTATTTCAGTTTAACCCTCATTAGCCTGGCATCACCTCCCGTCCTCCTCCACAGTTGGAGTCGGGCTCTTTCTAAGTGTGTTTTGTTGTTTCCTTTATGACATGTTCTGCATTTTTAACTGCCCGAGGAAAACGAGGACATGCTGATGCTTACTGAACATCTGAGGTAAACCATCCAATGGATATTTGATGAGCAGGTGATGAACTGGAGGTCAGAGTCAGTTGTGTCTTCACTGATAATCATCTCAACCTGAGGAAAGGCTCGTATATGTTCAATTTAAAAGTTTGTGTTCCTTGAGACAAACAGAGAAAAATGAATGTTCTTCTGAAGCACAGAGATATTTACTGAAGTTTGCATGGAGCTTGAAATATTTTAATATTCCCACGATTTTTCTGCAAAAAATGTCAGAATCTGTGTTGAAAGTATTAACGGCATAAAGAAAGTCTTTTCAAACTAAAACTCTCTTCATTAACAAAAAGAACTCCTCATGTACAATCAGAAAGGTTCTGCTCCTGTTTTCATCACCAGATAAAACTCTAAAATGATGTGATTAAATGTTTGTGATCAAAGGAAGTGATTCCATATTACTGGATGTTAAATGAGTTTTGTCCACACGTCCAGTTGTCAGAGACGTCTCTTTGTTTGTTTCATCCAGCAGGTCTATGTGTTGAATGAACATGAATTAAACAGCATCTAAAGCTCTTATTTTGACAGCTGATGTAGTCCTTGTTTCTATATTCCAGTCACAGATGCTCTGTTCTGGAAACATACGCAGCTTTTAGGAGCTTTTAGGAGCTTTTAGGACCTTTGAGGAACTTTCAGTAGCTTTTATCTCCACGGTTCTCTAAGTTCAATAAATATATAAAAAAATATTAGAACTAAAATATTTCTGTGATGTGCAGCATGATTATTATCACAGGAAGTGATTAAATATTTATTTATTTATCAGGTAGTGCTAAAAAAAAAAGCATTTTGCAACTTTTTCAAATTCCTGCAATTTTATGCAAAAAACTCACTTAAAACTTCACAAACTTCAAACATTTCTGATCGCAACAATCACAAAAAGACTTGGACTCCTGGCGGAACGGACAGATGGACAACTTGAAACATGAAGCCTTCTGCTTTATTCATATCATTTATGACTATTTCTGAATACAGAAGCAAGTTTTAAAAGAATATTTTAGGGTTTGAGTGGTAGAGAGAGGAAATAATCTTCTGCTTCCACACGGTTCTCAGACAGGTGAGTGTACAATCGAATATTTTAAAAATATTTTTTGCCTTTATTTTTGTGCTCAGTACAGAAGGGTACAGTATGCCCACCTTGATGCCGCTGTGGACGGTGACCACCGGGGGCTGTCGGGGCGTGGAGGTGATGGTGATGGTGCACATTTGGTTGTCAAGGCGATTGTTGTCTCCGTCGTGAACAACAAAGTGGAAGATGTCGGTCACCGGCTGACTTCCTGTCTCTAATGAAGTGATGTACCTGTGGACGCAGATGTTGGTTTATTAAACTGATCAAAAGATAAACACTAAATCTTTCTGGTGTATGTTTAATCATTTTAATTTCTCTTTCAATGGACACATAATGATCTGTTATTGTGTTGAGTCCCGGATTGATGGAGGAGTTTGGAGAGCTTAGCTTGAAGCCCTCTCACGATGATACAGCTGCTAATCTCTACAAAGCACAAATAAAAATTGAAATCCAGACCAGTATAATCTCCCCTAATCCCATTCATTCTCATAAAACAATTCCTGGCTCGTTTGTACGAGCCGGCGCCACAGAGACAAAACTAACACAGACGGTTCGAAGTTTGCCCCGGAGATCATCCGGCGCTGCTGCTAATCACGGCCTGCATTATG
This sequence comes from Embiotoca jacksoni, assembly GCF_022577435.1. Lineage (NCBI taxonomy): Eukaryota > Metazoa > Chordata > Actinopteri > Embiotocidae > Embiotoca > Embiotoca jacksoni. The sequence continues at coordinate 1,107,065 of NW_027185397.1, forward strand.
GAAATGAGGCAGTTAGCATGTGAATATTTATGTTTCATTTCAGCGCCTCTCATCGGGGGCCTCGCTACCTTCCAGGTAATATCAGAGATGCTAATTGCCGTTCCTTACACCAGCAGGCTGAGTCATTGAATGTAATGGGGAACAAGTGTTGAATTATTTCCAGTTAAATCATTTGTTTTCTTACTGGTTGTTAAATGTCTGCAGAGTTTTCATCTGGTGAGAAGAAACATCAGAGTGAAGGAAAACAAAATGACTCTGCAAGCTGTTACCACTTCCTGCTCTGGCAAAAATGATCCCGATTCACTGTTGTAATGAGAAAAATGTATCATGAATATAACTGCAGCGTGAGGAAGCCGTGATGCCTTTTAATCTCTTCGAGAGTGGAACAAACTTCAGATTTAGAAGCCTCTTTATTAGAGTGAAATCATTCACTTTATTAGAGGCTCGCAAATGCTGCTGGTACTCGGCCGAACCAACAACATACGAGGGTGAATCACTGAGTTCATGGAGGACAGCACCGTGGCGTGCAACGAGCAGCAGAAAGATAAAACACGGATGAGTAACTGGTGCAAATTTCATCTCTTGATCATCATCAGTTCCTGAGTTCCACTCGTGTTGATGAGCAGAGGACCTGTGATTTCTCCAGACCAGAAGGTTCACCTCAGGTTCAGTATCAAACTCTGGAAATCAGCAGTGGAGACTCTTGAAATGCTTCAGGAGGTCTGAGACCACAAAGCCACGATCCTGGAGACGTGTTCTAAGAGACGTCCAGGACGTCTCCGTCCAACTCCGGAAGAAGACGTCAGGAGAACCAGCTGGTTTTTCTTTGAGCGTCGGAGTGAAACCACAGAGCTCTGCTGGACCTTCTGAGGCGTCTGAGGACAAACGCTCACTTCTAATGACCCAAACTGTGTCGTCATGGTAACAGGGTTCTCCAACACGACACAAGCAGCTCACAGCACCATGAAAAGTTTCTACCCACAACAACACAATCGGAGCTGCTCACTTGATTTGTCTCCCTGAGACTTCTCTCTGTTCCCCAGAAACGTTTCACAAACTTTGATGTTTGCTCTGATAAAGTTTCAGGTGAGTAAAACATCGCTGACGCACCAGAACACTGCTCACACAAACATGTGCAGCTCAGGAACTGATGATGATCAAGAGAAGACATTTCTACCATCTTCCTGCTGCTCCGTGACGTCCACGGTGCTGCAGAGCAGGCGTCTCTGAACTTATTGATTTACCCTCGTATTGCTCTCGTCCTGAAAAAGTGTCTCGGTGCTTTAATGGTTCTACTCTCTTCTACCTAAATACTAAGAATCTGTTTTAAAACTGGCTGGATGAAGTGAGAACACGTCTGCAGGTGAAGGTGAAGAAGCCTCACACTTCTTTAAAAAGTTGTCATCGTGAGGGAGCCGTTAGCAGAACTCTGAGCATTTTCCTTTTATTGTCGACTCCCATGGACCCTCGTGAACCTTTATTGCTCACACAATGATGGCTTCTGGTAATGACTAAGGGTTTTTGAAAGTCATTTTTGGTTAATAGCTGCAGGTTTTCTGCTGATGTTCAGCTTTTATAAGCCTCTGAAGTAGCATTTAAACCATCACGGGAAACTAAGAGTCTACACTGGATATATGCTTTTGAGCAGTTTTTTTTTGTTTGAGACACTCTTGCCTTTGAAGCTCAGCAGAGCACTTTACAAATCACTGTGGATTTTTGGTTATTTTAATCGGTAGTTTGATACCCAAAAAGAGACTAAAATCAAACTTCGAGGTGTCATTAAGGAGTGAAAAAGTTCAATGCAGGCATGATCTAAGTCCCACCACTCCTACCTGATCCTGTGCTTGTTGATGTCCTCCATGGTGAAGGCGGAGTACTCCATCAGCTCCTGGTGCTCCTGCTGGGACTGGCTCCGGGTCAGGATGCCGTACATCGGCACCGACACCAACTGGATTCGGATCTGCTCATCTGGGGACGTGTCGTCCTGATCCATAAAACAGAGGTGAACTCACATACAGTGAAAAGCACCTGTTTGGCTGAATGAAGAACTTAGAGACCCATCCCAGCTCATATCTAAACAACCTGTCAGTCTATTACAGCTCCGACACAAATATACCGACAGACATTCTGTTCTACAAGTGGCAGATCCGTCTTCATGTCTTTGGACATCTTTGACATATAATACAGTGATCAAAACAGGATACAAACCTTAAAAGATCTTGTAATTAAGTGGTATGGACAATGAACAAGTTACTTGATTTCTAACCTAAAAAGAACATTTTTGACGATGATCTATTTGACCATATAACCAGCATCACATTTCAGCTGACTCATCGTGTTTCATATTCCAACCGGCGTTCATCTCCTGTCACTCACAGTGTAGGCGAGGTGTGAGCGTCTGACCACCGTGCTGCTCTTCTCTCCCACCTCCAGTGACAGCGTGGCGGCAAGGTCCCGCTGAGGCCCGTCGCCGCCGGCGCCCAGCACCGCCACCTCCAACACTGTGGTCGCCATGGAGATACCGTCGCTGACCGAGAAGGTGATGGCGTCGTCCTGGGTGGACAGGCCGGCGTGCCGGTACAGCAGGACGTTGCGAGTGACGTCGCCGAAGGTGAAGATGTCACCTGAAGAGGAGATTCAAACCGTTTTGGGTGTTTGTTAGTTTGAGACCCCTGGAAATCATTCATCTGTGTGGTAAATGGACATTTTTGTTTTTGAATTCTTTTGAAAGTTTCACACTGTATGAAGCTGTTGGTCAAAACAATCTGAATCATAAACCTGTAAATCTTCCAGTGGAAGCAGACGAGTCAGATTATCTGCACTTTGACCTCAGTCACACTGAGAAAAGTTTAGCTTTGTTTTGTACTCAGTCTGCACTTGTGGCATTAACGAACTTCCATATGTTATTTGTGTGTGTGTGTGTGTGTGTGTGTGTGTGTGTGTGTGTATCATTGTACCGTTATTCATGCGTGTGTTTGTGCTGCCATCAGTCTTGAGCAGCTCTCCGTGGATCGGAGCTTCTACCAGCTCAAACTCCAGCTCGTCTGGAGCGGTGTCAGCATCACTCACTGCCAGCTGCTGACCACCTACACACACACACACACACACACACACACACACACACACACACACACACACACACACATCAAAAAATGTCCCCTTGGGGATTAATAAAGTAACTACCTAACCTAACTACCTAACACACACACACACCAGAGGAATAAAGACGTGTTAGAGAGATGATGATCGGCGTGTACGGCCCACAAGCTGTCTTCTTGAATATTATGAGTGGTGTGTAGTGTGTGTGAGAGTGTGTTTGTGTATTTGTCTCTCACCGATGGGAGCTTGTCCTCCCACGCTGACCTCCAGCAGCGGGTCCAGGACCTGAAACACTGGCGGCTGCTGGTGATTCGACAACAGCAGGACGGCAAAGTCCAACTCAGGAGTGGTGTGTTCACCGTCTGACACTGAGACACACACACACACACACACACACACACACACACACACACACACACACACACACACACACACACATACACACACACAAGAAGAACATAACTACACACATCCCTGACGCCAATCAATTCCTAGTATTACAGGAAACGCTGAACAGTGTAGGAAGAGATTCAAGGATATAAGAGAAAAACCTGCATCTTATAAACACCGGCATTAAGAAAATGTCCAACAAAGAACATTCATCCAACAGAGTGAAATCAGGATCTGGAACCATGTTGAGTGAGCAGAAGTAAATTATTCACACTTAAAGCTCCTGATACAACTAATTTATTAACACTGATGACGAGCTCTAAACGTTCCTGCTGCCGTGGTGTTAATAAATAAAGTGCATCGATGGTTTGAGGGTTATAAATGACGCAGTGTCACACACAGCTGCCAGATTACTGAACCAGATCAGTGGCTGAAAAGGCTTTTGAATAGTTTCCTCTTTATGTGTAATTTAATTGCAATTCATTTGTAGTTAACCTGAGTGTCTTTTATATTTTATGACTGAGATCGGCTGCTGCTTCATGAAGCGCACCAGCTGCCCGATTCACATCCACTTCAATAGACAGATGTCCGTTTCATTTTTATATGATTCATTAAATCGGACGGTTACATTTAAAAAAAAAAATCTTGTTTTAATGATTTATGTAAGTGGGATTAAAGACTTGTAACACCCACAAACCTGTCTGTGGAGTTTTGGGTCTTTGGGACCTTAGATCTGTTTATTTGAGCTCTACTGAACAGCTCGGGCGCTGAGCCGGGAACCAAAACAGAGCCCAGGTTGTCTGATCTGTCCAAACTGCTCCCTGTGCACATCTGACCTGTGTGAACTCAACGCCTGGAAGACAAGACATGTTCTACTTAGAAATTCAGACAAAACTGAAGTTATTGTATCTGGCAGGAAACATTGCCTTGGCCTGAAGCACCACTGTGAGGACCCTTGGAGAGTCATTTTTGATAAGGATATGTTCTTCATTCTTTCATCTGTGCAATATGAATCAAATCAGGAGCATCCTGCTTCAGCACAGAGAAGTTGATCCATGCATGTGTCACTTGTACTTCTAGATTCCTGACGTTGATCCAAACTGCTGCAGTGAGAGAACTGACAGAACTCAGCAGGAGAGCTCATATTTCTACGACATTAGCTTCTCCTCACCGGCTTCCTGAATGATCAAGAATTGAATTCAAAATTCTTCTCCTGACCTACAAAGCTCTCTAATGATAAAGCTTGTAGTTAGAGCTGCTCAGTGGACCTTGAGTCGTCTCTTAGTTGTGCTGCTACATGTAGTAAAAGCCTCCCATGATGCACTGAGCTTCTCCACAGTTGTGTCTCATTAACATTATGTCATCTCTCTCCTATAGTTGTATTTACTGTTTGTTATCTCTCTATGCAGCTCTCCTTGCTTGGACAGTCTTTTTGGAGCTGCATGTTTCTGCTCTGCAGTTACTGACCCCATCAACGGTTAATCCTCTCAAGTATCTCTATGCTGCTCTTTTCTCTCTCTGCTCTCTCTTCACCCAAACCAGCTGAGGAAGACCACCACTGAGCCCGGTTCTGTCAGCGGTTTCTTCCTGTTAAAAGTATGTTTTATTCCCTTCCAGCTATCGCTCATGTGGAGATTGTTGAATGGTTGGGTTCCTCTCTATGATGTTGTAAGGCTCTGTTGTACGGAATTTACGATGTCAAGTGCCTTGAAATAACCCTTATTGTGATCTGGCGCTATATAAATCACTGAAAGTTACCATTATTAAATCAACCTTGAAAAAAAACAACCTTAAAACTACCAGCCTATTACCAATTTACCATTCATCTCCAAAACAATCTTGCTACACCTCAACTCCAGATCGACCTTGTCAGCAGTAATCTCTTTAAACAATTCCAATCTGATTTTCACCCTGAACACAGCACAGACCACCAGTGACCTCCTCCAGGCATCAGCACCTCCATTATAGACAGATATGGAGTGACCCAAATACCAAAAACTCAACACTAGTAAAACTGGCTCGATCTCTACACATATCAAATGCTAATACTCACTCAAGAGCCTTGGTGTTATCTCCATGTTCCCTCTTTCTCCAGTCATAAAAACTATGTGTTCTTGATCCACCTGTGAAACATTTCCAAACTACACACCCTGCTTGGAGTCCATGCTTTGGTTCCATCACACATCTTCTCTAATGCGATCCTGACAGACCTCCTCAACAGACCTCACCGGCTTCTACTTATTCATACATGATTACTGTACGTTCAAAGTCTGCTCACCACGTCACACCCCTGCTGATTCAACTACACTGACTCCCCGTGTCACAATGGATTAACTTTAAAAATCTCATTATTAATGCTTAAAGCTCTTCATAATCGTTCTCCTGCCTGTATCACCGACCTCCTTCAGACCGGCTCCCTGCCGCTCCCTGCGGTCTTTATCAGCAGGATTACAGGCGCTCCCCGCCATCAATCTCAGCACGATAGGTGACATAGAGGGCCTAATTATTATGATTATTAATTATCACAATTGGGCTTGATCAACTAACCAATGAACTGAATAATCCTGACATTACATCACTTTATATATAGAAGACTTTCTTTTCAAGTACAGGAGAAAAAGCAATTAAGTACTAGCAAAGTACCTGAGAGCTGTATAGTACTTGGATAAATGTACGTAATATTCTGAGCCGTAACTGTAATTGTGTACTTGGGGCCCTTTAAAGTCAGAAGTGAAGCCGTATGAAGGAGGATAAAAACTTGTCTGTGTGCTTGAAGCACCACAATAAAGTGAGAAGCAGTTTGGTGACACCTCTGAAACCTCACGTGGTGAAAACACGTATTCTCCAAATGTCTCCTGTCGGGTGTGGAGTTAGAGTGCAGTAAACAGAGGAGGACTGGTTTTATCTGCAGGCTAAAGGTCAAAGAGGAGGAAGGAAGAGGAAGAGGAAAAGATATTCAGAGTACAGAAGACAAGACAAAACTGGGGAGAATGAACTTAAAGGGATAGTTCAGACATTTTGATGTGGTGTTGTGTGAGGTAATAATCCATCCATCAGTGTATTGGCAGTTTGGAGAAGCAGGCAGCTGCACCATCGTGGAAGCTAAGCTCTGTTCTGTTACGGATGGGATTAACGACAAAAGTGTATTTAAGCCACCTATATAAAAAAAAAAAAAAAAAAAAACATATTCCAAATGAGTTTAAATGCTATATCTAGAACTTTTCCACCGCTGTAACGGCCGTTTACGACAGAAAACTGAGCCGTTATATATCCATCTCTGCTCTCTCCAAAGCCTCCAGACTCCTTCAACAAAAGCAGTCACTTTATCTCTCAGCTGCCAGCTCCTTCAAACAGGGAACATGCCAGCTCCCATCGACTGCAGGTATTATACTCACTGTGAATAAGTAATCAAGAGCTGACGAGCGATGCGAGAACAGCGAACAGAGGAGGAAAACAAGACCAAGTCAAAAACCTGCAATATGACTGGACTGTTTGAAACGCTGGAGGCTTTTTATTTCATTAGGCTAGTAATGTCATCGCTGTACAGATGGGGTGAAGAGGGAGTGGAGTCATGAGCTAAGCTGTTTTATTTATTATTATGTTTTATTTACAGGTCACAATGTCCTAAATATTGATGGACATGCACTATTATTAATATTACGAGAAGCTTAATTGATTGTAACAGCTGTATAAACAGTACCATAGAGTCATAGCCAACCGTCATCCATCAGTAATGTCATCAACCATCAGTGATGTCATCGTTGGTTTGTGAACATTATGAATCCTCCAGTTCAGATTCTGTCCGTCACCATCTTTACTAGTTCGGAGCGGTTTTAAGCACAAAGTGACCATATTTGGACGAGCTGGGGGAGGAGCCAGGGGTGGATCTAGGGAGGCTGTAGCTCAGTAGGTAGAGTGGGTTGCACACTAATCGTAAGGTTGGTGGTTCAATCCCAGCTCCTCCTGTCCATATGCCCAAGTGTCCTTGAGCAAGACACTGAACCCTAAAAACAATTGCTCCCAATGGTGTACTAGCGGTGTGTTGCAAGTCGCTTTGGATAAAAGCGTCAGCTTAATGTAGTCTGACTGGAAACCTGACAATACTACATCCTGCCCACCGATAGCTGTAACCTGACTGCACCACAGGCCTGTCAATCAAACAGACACGCCCCCAAAAACAGGTCTTCTTGAATCTTCTTTTCTAATGAATGAGGGATTATTTTCAGATGGACCTCCAGAAAACTAATAAGAAGGAGTGACTTTAGCTAACAACACCGAGATAACTGATGGACACATTTTATTCACTTTGGATTTGATGAGAGAAGTTGAATGGGAGTCTATGGAGCCGGAGGCTTTTTGGAGATGACCTCTAGTGGCACTCGCTGGTATTGCAGCTGAAGACACTTCTGGATCAGAACCATTTTACAGACCTGGAAGCTACGAACTCTTTTATATCCAGTCTGTGGTAATAACTGAAATCATTTATTATATTTGGTATTTGGCTGACCAATCGTGTAACTTTAGTCAGTCATGCTGATTTTGGCCAAAAGACTTCAGAAACCTGAAGAAAAAACACAGGAGGAAGATATTGATGGATGAAAAAGAGGAAAGGAAAGGCAAGATCTGACCAATTGGATATGTATCCTCCTTTGACTAATTTGGAGGGAGTGATGGAGTGAGGAAAATAAAAAGTAAGGGAAGATGAAGTCAGAGGAAACAATAATGACAAAATAAAAAGAAGAGACATCGTACGAGGGAGAAGACGAGGAGCTGAGGAGAGAAAACAAGACTGAGGATGGAAAGAAAAGTGGGCAGGATGTGAAGGAGGAGAAAAGAGGAACAAACTGCCTCTTTCTCTGGTCAAAGTTTAGGAAGATGAAGTATTTACCTGTAAAATAAACACTGAGCGACTCCGGCAGGCCTGTTGGGGTTGAAGAAAGAAAAGCGAGGTGATAGAAGTAAAAAAAAAACAGCGGATTCAGGCAGAGTTTATAGGGCGTTGCACTGAACATAAAAACTGAACGGTGAAGCAATACTGCATAAAAGTCAGAAGGCACCGAGGATGATTCACTGATGCAGAGTTCCCACTGGAGCTCCACAAACCCAGATTGGGAGAAATGGAAGTCAGCTTTGATCTCGGATTATGGATTATCTGTTGGAAAGTGCAACTCTTAAAAATCTTGCCTTTGAAATGGACTCACCCGCCCTCAGATTGTTTTTAAACTCCTTTTCTTCCTGTTCAAATATTCATCGTGTATATACATTTGTTGTTTGCTTTTAATGTGATCCAGGATACACAATCCAGAGCAGGATGGATTTAAAGTTTCGTTAAATGGCTAACGGCAAGTTGACCAAACTTTTACAACAATTACCTTTAAGTATTAAATACAGAATAATATCACTTGTACATAATTCACGAAAGTCTTGTCAACTAATAGACCTATTTTCAGTACTACAATTTAAAAAAGTTGTCCAGCAATGTAATGTTGCACTTCCATACGAGAGTGGATCATTAAGCCAACTACTGAGTCGAAGGAAGATTTAACCCTCATGAGTGAGCAGTAAGAACTTCGTTGCTTCGTTTCTATGAGCAGTGGACAGAGCGCGTCTGTGATTCCTCTGTGGACGTGACCAGAGGACGGACATCCAATTTGGTGTCAAACGCTTGAAATCATCAACGGAGACTCTTTCAATGCTTCAGGAGGGCTGAGATGATGAAGCAATGAGCCTGGAGAAGTGTTCTTGGAGACATTCAGGTTTCAGAGCAGCAGTCTGGGAACCGACCATCAACCATCAGCAATGTCATCAACCATCAGTGACGTCATCGTTGGTTTGTGAACGTTATGAATCCTCCAGTTCAGATTCTGTCCGTCACCATCTTGCTAGTTCGGAGCGGTTTGGAGCAGGAAGTGACCATATTTGGATGAGCTGGGGGAGGAGCCAGCGGTGGATCTGACCGATCTGATCGGAAACCTGACGATACTACGTCCCGCCCACCGATAGCTGTAACCTGACTGCACCACAGGCCTGTCAATCAAACAGACACGCCCCCAAAAACAGGTCTTCTTGAATCTTCTTTTCTAATGAATGAGGGATTATTTTCAGATGGACCTCCAGAAAACTAATAAGAAGGAGTGACTTTAGCTAACAACACCGAGATAACTGATGGACACATTTTATTCACTTTGGATTTGATGAGAGAAGTTGAATGGGAGTCTATGGAGCCGGAGGCTGGTGGTCAACACTCGTACAGTTGGGGCATGCAGCACACATTGTATACTTGACAAACTTAATTTTCCTTTGTGTTTTTGTTCTTCTGTTTTAAACCACTGCACCACGTTATGAAAACCGCTGTTTCAAGATTTATTACTGAACAATATTTTTGTGGGATATTCTGCTACGCTCCCACCTCCCTTGTTAAGCAGCAGCTCACATGATGTGTGTATAATGTGTGGTGCTGCAGAATATTAAGTGCTTTGAAGGTGGAGATGGATTCTTTGAAATCACTGCAGACAGTCGGCTCTATCGAACACAACAGAAGTAACACAGCAATCATTTCCAAAAGTCCATCCAAAGCTCACGTTGTTTAAAAGTCACTTAATGCTCATACGAGCCTGTTGGTGTTAAAATGAGGTGCAGTCAGGTCAACTTGTCTTTCAGTTACCCAATAATAGATATTGATTAAGCAGATTATTTGACCTGCAGTAAATGCAGGAGCTGAAGGTCAGTGATGTGTCGTGGGTCTACTTCACTTTCTTTTTCAGCCATGTAAACTTTACTTCCGGCCCCAACATTGATTTGCTGTCACTTTGGGTTTTCATTTTCAGCCTGTAATTAAAACCTTTTTGTTTGAACCCTCCTCCTCCTTTTTAATCTGTTACATAATCATTCAGTGACTCCTGTCTTGGTTGAATATATGTGTGTGTGGGTCGACCTCACCGATGAAGGAGTACTGGTAGAGCTCCTGCAGGTGTGACGGCGCCTGCGGCGGCCTGTAGATGATCTTTCCGCCGTTGACGTCGGCCTGAGTGAAATGTTTGGCCGGTGTGTACGGTCTGTCGCGGTGCTCGATGGCCCCTGAAAACACACAGCACAAGAATTTATCCTGCGTCTGTCTCACTGGAAAAAAAAAAATCCAGAAATATTTCTCAGAGGCAAAAAAGAGGCATGTTAATATTTCAAAATCATAAATACCAAGGTCATGATAGTTAATCGTATATGTCCCTTTCCACCACTATTTTCTAAAACATACAAAAACAAAGGACAATTTAGAGAATTTAAAATGGGTTTTCAATTTGTGTACAAACTAATGACATTAAAAATTACAATTACAGGACCAATTGTGTCTGTAAGCAGAAAAAAAAAAAAAAAAAAAATCCTCAATGATTGCAAAATGAGACAAACTTTCTTAATAGACGGAGGAACAGACATTTCAAAGCTTGGACTTCTACACCAGAACTATTTCAAAATGTAACCAATATTACAATTTCACTTGGAAGAAAATATTCTCTAGACTGGATGCTGAGAGGAAAATATCAGACTTCTGAAAATAAAATGTTTCTGTTAAATCTGGAGCCGTCCTCCTCCTCACTGGCTCCGTTCAAAAGGACTCCAGCATTTATCAGTACATTACTTGGAGGATAAGTCTCATTGTACATTTTTTGCCTTTCATTAGTCAGAGAGCTGAAAACGATACACTGCGCTGAAATGAACGTCTGCAGCTCTGAACGGCTGCAGCTCTGAACGGCTGCAGCTCTGAACGGCGCCTTAAATTCAGCTAAAAGGGGAGAAACGCTCGTTCATGTCCTTGTCAGCACGGTAATTAAATCATCGTGGAGAGTTGAGATGCTGCTGCAGCAGGTCGGGAGTCTCTGCCTCGTACTGGGAAAAGTCAAATCCATAAGTAGGTCATTACATCTGAAGTCCTGCTTACATGCTCATAACTGAATTTAAAATCATCACCTTCTATTTGAACATTTGTGTTTGTCCAGATAAGACATGGGTAGGCAGGACGTTTTCCACTGCTGAGAAAAACTTTGGCTCGTTAAGCAGGTCTGTGTCAGAAAACTGTGGATCGCCAGCACCTTGGTCCAAACCGCTGAAACGAATGAGGAACAGCGGAACTTCTTCACACTTTAATTTCTGCGTCTCAAGGTCTGAGTTTGAGAATCAAACACAGAGACTTTCTCACTGGATCTAATTATTCAGCTCCGACCCTCCGACAGGACGGAGATTTGAATGCTTTTAATCTTCACGTTACGAGGAGTGTGTCGAGTGTGTCGAGTGTGTCGAGTGTGTAGAGTGTGTAGAGTGTGTAGAGTGTGTAGAGTGTGTAGAGTGTGTAGAGTGTGTCGAGTGTGTAGAGTGTGTAGAGTGTGTAGAGGCTGACCTTGTCCTGGCGGGAGAGGTTTGGTGATGTTGTAGATGAGCTTCTCGCTGGGAGTCTCAGAGTCGACGAAGGACAGAGCTGAAGGCGTCACCTCGGTTACCCGATCCTCCAGAGCCTGCACACACACACACACACAGATGTAACAGATGAAAACAGCTGTAAAAAGACACTATATCCTCCAGATGTGATGGGACCCGTCGTGCTGTGCTGCAGCCACGTCTCATTCAGCTGTTGAGGGAAGATGCTCTGGGTTGTTTACATTTCTTTCAACCAATCACAATCATCTTGCTGCTGAGGTCAGAACGCAGCGATAGTGACCTTGTAAAATAGTTTTGTTTTAGTGGAGCATTTGCACGTGTGCATTAAAATATCTAAATCTTGTCAGAAACACTGTGAAGTACAAAGCTGCAGGTCCAGCGTGCAGAAGGAGGTCCGTGTTGTTTCCAGGTGTGACGGGAGTTTTGAAAGCAGCAATACGGAGATGGAGGAAGGGGAAGTGAATCAGTCGAAGCAGCGGCGGGTTTATTTAAACGTTCTACAACCACTGAATCAAGATGACACACAAACCAACAGACGACTAACAACTGCATCAGGATTTTCCTGTTTTGAGAAATATAAAAAAAAAGTCTGATATTGACAAGAAGTTCAGAAATACATGAAGATTTATTGATTCTAAATAATAACAATCAGTAAAGTAAATGACAACATGGAAACCAGTGGTGTCTGAAACAAAGCAAACTACATCTGACTTCCATAAATTGCATTTTGAAAATAAAAGTTTTTAACTTAAAAGTATTTCGATGTGATAGTTCTTCTGACTTATAGTTGCCATGACGCCTCACCGTGATCTGGAGGTCGCAGTCGGGGGCGAGCTGGGGGAAGCCCGGGATCTGAGGCAGCACTCCGATGGTGAAGGTCTGGGCATCACTTTGGAGGACGGGCGCCGTCTCCGTGGAAACCTGCAGACACACAACACACGTAGAGATTGAACACTTGCATCTTTAACCCTCCTGTCGTGTTCGTTTCTCCCCCCTTACTTTAGTGTTCCCGGTCTGTTTTAACTGCTCTTACGTTAACACAAAAAACATTAATCATCACCAAATTTTATTTAACACCTTTTTAAGATGTAAACAATGTCTCAGACTCGTGGTTTACATGAATAACTACTGTGAATGTACAAAGAATAGACACTGAAAATGTATCGCTAAATTAACATTTATTGTAAAAAATCAAAGTCAAAATAGAAACCAAATTCACAGAACATCAACATGAATAGTCATCTCTGTGTGTGTGTGTGTGTGTGTGTGTGTGTGTGTGTGTGTGTGTGTGTGTGTGTGTGTGTGTGTGTGTGTGTGTGTGTGTGTGTGTGTGTTCATGCACAGGAGTGGCATTGTGCAATTAGGTCAGAGCGTGCCTTGCAAACATAGGCATGACATTTAAGTCTCCACCATGGTGAGCAGCTGTTTCTGCAGCTCCTGACCGCGCATATGACGTAAAAGTTACCACGTGATATTCTGCCCCTTGAGACCGGCTGTCATGTCCTGTACAACACGCATGCCCTGTTTGTTTTCTGGCCTTCCATCAAGAGGTTTTCCCGTGTAGACCTGCATATTACAGGCATAGCTGCTCCTGGCATCACATGCTGCCTAGATCTTGATTCCATACTTGCCTGGTTTGCTTGGCGTGGGCTGCTTGAATGGACAGCGACCTCTAAAAGGGACCAGGCGCTCGTCGACTCACCTCAGGGCCCGGATTGGACATCAGTGGGAGGCGCTCCACCCACCTGTCCCAAACCTTTCCTTTCAGCAGGGGGCAGGTCGTATATCTCTGTTATCAAATCGGATAATTCTTGAGAGGACATGAAACTGTTGTAAGGACATTGTTGACAGGAATATAAGCCTCCCGGACTCTGCATCTCAGACTTTTTGTAGCCTCATTGTTTGACCAATATACTCCTGCTAGAATCAACAGACCCATGTAGGCTTGGAGGTCTACCTGGTCCAATGCTCTCCACGTGTCCCCAAACACACACCTCCCCTCCAGGTTGGTCATGTCCAGTATGATACCCTCAATGGACTCTGGTAAAAAGAGTTGGAAGCTGGACTTGATGTCATCCACACGAGATGCTGCATATCGTGTTGGCCCTGGCGTCATCCTTATTATGTTTTCAACTCTCGCTCTGCCTCCTCTGTCCTGGGAGGAGGGATACCAGAGCAAGTTGCCACCCTTGGACTGGTATGTCACCTCAGGTGCCTGTTCCTCTGGTTTCACTTCCTCGCCATCTGTTGACTGGTCAGTCTCATAATTGTCCGGATCAAAATCAGGATCAATGTTGTCTTCAATTTCTGAGACATCTTCCTCTTTCTCCGGTTCAACCTCCTCTTCATCTGGTTCAAAAATTCGGTGCAGAGACTCTGACAGAAAATCGCCTCATCAGTCGCCTACTCATTGTGTTCACAGAGTAAAATGAGAGCAAGGCACAAACAAAGGTTAATACAGGGGGAACGTGAGAAGATATGAAACATTGTTTAGTCTGGAAGGTGTGGTTCACGTGATAGAGATGGGTTCCCGTAACAAACACCGGATTATTTTGTTTGAAGTTTGAAATTTGAAATGTGTACAACTTTATATATGGAGCTGTGAACAGGTGTGTGTGTGTGTGTGTGTGTGTGTGTGTGTGTGTGTGTGTGTGTGTGTGTGTGTGTGTGTGTGTGTGTGTGTGTGTGTGTGTGTGTATGGGAGGGAGGAGGGGGGTTGTGGTTGTGGATGTGTGGGTGTGTATGGGGCTGTTTTCCATCTGATGGATGGACATAGTCTAGTGTTTAGTTGACTAAACTACAACAAATTCAATGAAAGTGGTGATCAGCAATTCTATATGTTCAAATGTCTAGTGTGGAGGATATCATAAGGCCTTGAGGCGATCAGATGTAAAACACAATATTTATGATTGATTCAAGTTGTAAATCGGTCAGATTTGACCCGAACACGACAGCAGGGTTAAAAAAATATTCTCATGCTCCTCTTCTTTTATCTTCATCTTCATCTCACTGTAAACTCTTGAAGTTTGAAGTCTTAATCTGTCGCACAGGATCTCCATTTTTTACATTTCCTCTACAAACTGTCTTCTGTATCATAATTTATTACAGCTGATGACATCTGCCGAGAACCACCAGCAGTCAGAGACAACAGATGTGATAAAAACAGGCTGCCTTGTAATAAGTGTGACAGCAGAAAGAGAAGCTGGCGTCAGCGGCTCTGCAGGGACGAACACGGAGACTCGCTTTCTTTTCATCAATCAACGTCTTCACCGCAACAATATTACAAAGAGGAGACGGCAGAATAATGAATGAACGTCTTCTGACTGAACGGACCACGTTTAAGTACTAATCTGTTTGCCTTGTTAGGACAGTTATTGCTCTGGTTGAAGAAACTACACTCCTGATTGCTTTTAAAAGATTTTCTGAAATCGATGAAAAGGAAAAAAAAATGTGTTTTAAAAATGTAAAATATAATAAAGGACACAGAGGGAGGCTCGGAGGGGGTTGTTCAGCAGCTGATTGTTCATTGATTGAAACAGTGGAGAGCTGTTTCTGAACCAGGATCATAAGAACACACCTCACAGGCTCTCATCTTTCTTTGAAGAAAATGGAAAATAATGACAATTTCACAATTGTTCCAAACACGTTTCTCTCTGAGGCTCAAAATGCTTCTTTAAAATCAGTCGTCTCAGCACTCTTATGTAACGTATGTAATGTTTATTACTCCAGGAAGTAGTCCGACCCTTAGCAACCACCCTAGCAACAGAGAGGATTTCTAGTCTCCAACTGAATAAATACAGAAAAATAGAAACACTAAACTGATCAGCTAGTTCAGTCTGGTTGGAACAAAGATATCTGATGAACAAAGATATCTGATGAACAAAGATATCTGACGAACAAAGATATCTGATGAACAAAGATGTGATGAACAAAGATATCTGAGGAACAAAGATATCTGACGAACAAAGATATCTGATGAACAAAGATATCTGGTGAACAAAGATATCTGATGAACAAAGATATCTGATGAACAAAGATATCTGACGAACAAAGATATCTGATGAACAAAGATGTGATGAACAAAGATATCTGAGGAACAAAGATATCTGGTGAACAAAGATATCTGATGAACAAAGATATCTGGTGAACAAAGATATCTGATGAACTAAGATATCTGATGAACAAAGATATCTGATGATCAAAGATATCTGATGAACAAAGATATCCATGTTCTCATGTGTTTTTAACATTTTAGCTCCGTGTCATGTGTTCAAACCAAACCGGTCCAGCTAGCCTCCTCTAGGATTGTAAGTGCGTGACTATCCGTGGTGTTACGGTACGGGTGCTCGGAGCGACCAAAAAGGACCAAAAGAGACCCGACTTCACCAAATGGGTCATTTAGTAGAACTATAACAAGTAGAAACTACATTATATTACATATTATATAATATTCTATTCTAATTCTATTTTCCTATTGACGAGGTGGAGGGATGTTTCTAGTGATGAGCAGGATGTGTTGTCATGGTGATTTGTTCCAGATGTACAGTTGACCAATCAGATCTCTGGGTTGGAACTCCTAAATAAAATATAGTCCTGTTTTATGTGCTCAATAAAAAAATAGGTTAGTTTCTTTTTTCGAGAGAAATTTAAGTAATTGTCTTTTATTGTTGGTGTTCAAATAAATGTTTTTAATTTGTGAAAGTTGAATCTATACATGTTGATACGTTGCCTGGCAGATCTTTTCTGTCACACAGGAAGTGATGTGTTTCAGGTTTATGTGGAATAAACAGAAGAAAAGCTATATAACTAAGATCAGGGCAGGTTTCAAGAGTGTTTCCTCTCTGATGTGGTCAGATAAGTGTGATGCAGACCTTGATGTCATGGCAACACAATGAGAAAATAAACTGCAGGTCGGATTCAGCTGTTGTTAACGTGCTCTAAAAGGTTTGGTAAAAGGTGCTCCTGTGGTTAAAATTAAAAAGAGAGCTGGTAGGAAACAGTCCCATGTTTTGCTGAGTCATGCATCTACGACCTCCATCATAAGAGTTTTGTCTCTTGTTTTTGTTCCCGACAAGATGAGTCATGATTCAAACAGACGTCGTGTGTGAGTAGTAATCATCTCCATTTCCAAAGAGTCAAAACTTTTCTCTTTTCTCTTCTCGGTTCAGTTTCTGACCTTTGATCTCTGTACTTTTGCTTTGCTGATGAAGCCGCTGAGGATTTCAATTAGAATTGAAGATGATATTAATTGAGTTTCCGATAAAAGACGGAGAAGCTGCTGGATCACTTTAACCCTCCTGTTATGTTGCGGGTCAAATTGACCCGTTTCTAAGTTTGAAAATCTGGAAAAAATATTTTAAAGTACTTTTTCTGTATCAAACGTCTTCTGCTTGCCTTAATTAGTGTAATCAATGTTAAAAAAAAGAAGTATTTGCAACCCCTCCCTGCAGGTTTATATTACAGAGATGATGTTCGGGTCAATTTGACCCGGCAGTGAAAGTGGAGGCTGTAAGGGGTCAAAAGTGTCAAGTTTGAGACAGTCTTTCTTACTTCCTCTCACCATGTTTCACCCCATTTCACACACGCACACACACACACACACACACACACACACACACACACACACACACACACACACACACACACACACATACACACACACACTCTTTCTAACTACCCCACTTGAGTGAGAAATACAGATACTATTTTGACTATTTAGGTCTTAGGAGTCCCACCAACTATACACTCTGCAGATACAACTCAGCAGCGAACTGTAGGACAACATGAGCAACAGAAACTAAAGGATGGACCCTGGAGGCTCTGGAGCACATCCTTGATCACGACAGTGAAATAGAGGAGGATGTGTCTGAAGATGAAGACCATGTTGAGGTCAATTCAGATTATAATGGGACTGATTATGAACCATCAGATGAGGAAAGTGATACACCTGTTCCTCCAAGCGAGACATTCGAGTCAAAAAATCATGAAATACAGCGGTCATCCTCACCTGATACACATCAGCCGAGACTGTCTGCCGAAAATATTGTAAAGACAGTGCCAGGCCAAACCAGGATGGCAGTGACTCGTATCACAGACATCAAGTCAGCTTTTGAGCTGGTCATTCAAAACTCAATACAGAAAGTCATTGTAGAAATGACTAATCTAGAAGGGACATGTGTTTTGGGGGAGAAGTGGAAGGAGCTGGATGAAACACAATCCTTATGACTCATTTGGCTTGATTTTGAGTGAGCGGGTCAATATGACTCTGAACAGCAGAGGTGTCTCATCTCTATTTGTCTACACCACCCCATGAAAAAAAGAACATTTCAAAATGCAAATAAAATATAGGAAAAAAATACATGTTATGGTAGACTAATGCAATTTATATCTATGATCTATGGAGGGGTGAATAACTCCATTCCACTAAAAAAATGATTGAATTGTTAGTAATGGTGTTGGTGAAGAGGTACAAACTATATTTATTAGGATTTTTTTGGTTTCAGACAACTTTTGGATGATTAAACATGCACCGGGTCACATTGACCCGGGAACATCATTGCTGTACCTAAGAAACGAACATAACAGGAGGGTTAATCCCCTTCGCCTTCTGCCCTGCCGTGAAATCACATCAGAATTTTGGGTGCTGCTCCTTTCTGCCCACACAACTTCAATAAACCGTTTTTGGTTTCAGCTTTATAGAGAAATGGTTTCTGGCACGTTCATTTCTTCTACAAGCTGCAGCAGCAGCAGAGGCCTCGCTTGTTCTTTCTAAAACCCAATTTTGATCCCTGCTCACGGATTCTGCTGCTGCTTGTTCCCGTCACATCGGCGCCATTTGGGGGAAAAGAAAAGTTCAGCAAGTTGTCGTCAACTGTTGTGTTGTGTCAATCAGAAGTAATGCAACGGCAGCGCGAAGCCCAGAGTCAGCGCCACCAATCACAAGCAGTTTGTTGTCATCAGAGTCACTCTTCAATCGGCTGGATTTATTAGAGGTGGTGGAGCTGCAGTGAATTAGTGCTTATTAAGTAGATTCCATTAAACATAAATGACTTACTGTATTTTACACAATATGATTTATAGGGTTTCAAATCCAATGAATTCTACATTATAACTCAGACTTGTAGGTGAGAACACAGCATCCTCATTGGATTTCTAAAGTTTGACGTCACATATCCAGCAGTGAATGTGAGACACGGTAAAGTTATTGACGTATGAAGTTCACTGACATCAGGTCAAATGAGTTCTGGGTGCAGCTAATTACAATCTCTATTTTCCTCTTGTTTCTATGTGGACCACAGACTGCACATATAAAAGTATTCGTAGCGTCCAGCTCTGTAAAATGGTTCCGATCCAAAAGTGTCTTCAGCTGTAATACCAGCGAGTGCCACTAGAGGTCGGCTCCAAAAAGCCTCCGGCTCCATAGACTCCCATTCAACTTCTCTCATCAAATCCAAAGTGAATAAAATGTGTCCATCAGTTATCTCGGTGTTGTTAGCTAAAGTCACTCCTTCTTATTAGTTTTCTGGAGGTCCATCTGAAAATAATCCCTCATTCATTAGAAAAGAAGATTCAAGAAGACCTGTTTTGGGGGGCGTGTCTGTTTGATTGACAGGCCTGTGGTGCAATCAGGTTACAGCTATCGGTGGGCGGGACATAGTATCGTCAGGTTTCCAATCAGATCGGTCAGATCCACCGCTGGCTCCTCCCCCAGCATGTCCAAATATGGTCACTTCCTGCTCCAAACCGCTCTGAACTAGCAAGATGGTGACGGACAGAATCTGAACTGGAGGATTCATAACGTTCACAAACCAACGATGACGTCACTGATGGATGATGACATCACTGATGGTTGATGACATCACTGATGGATGATTATTGATCTGGAGCCATCACAGTTTATTTTGCAGTGCACCTTTACCAATTTGTGTGGTTTTTTTTAAATTTCTTTTAAAATGTTTTGGATCCAGTGATTGAAGTCTGATTTTGTATTAACTTTGATTTCATCAGTTTTTGTCAGCAGAACAACTTTATTGTCTTGTCTACAACGACTGTCTCACAGCTTCAGTTTTCTTCTTTGTGAATACAGTCTGGAAACTCAGCTCGTATCAGCATTTTCACAGCCACTCTGAAGGCCGGACCAATCAGAGACCAGTGTTGGTGGCTAACCGCGTTTGTCCCGCCCCTCCTTCCCTGTGATTGGACGGCAGGTCACAGTTGACGAGCGTTAACACTTTTCAACTCTCGCTTACTGGAAAACAAATCGCCAGATGTCCCTCGTTCAGCGCAGAATAAATACTCAGCACCTCGTAAGCTGCTGGTGTTCATTAAAACTGTTTTACACGGTAGGTAGCTGCAGCGGTGGCAGAGTGTCGGCCGGTTCCGCTGTGAGCTGATTGGTTGAAATTAACCAGAGGTTTGATGTGTGTGTCTGGAGCAACCTCTGCTTTTTACTGAAGAGCTCCAAGTTGCGGCTCCAGACTGATATTCAAATCCATCACCTCTAAGAAAGCAACACACACTTAAATCAAATAAAAACTGGCGGAGGATGATAATACCATCCTGACAAACTGTCACGTTTAATCGCCACCTCTGACGCTAACGGCATTTCAGTTTGTGACGGGTTCCTCTTTTTGTTCGCCGGTTTTCCACCATCTCGCACAAATAATGAGACACTTGGGGAGTTCATTTGAATTCAGCAGTGTGTAATTGAAATGCATTTTGTCCTGATGGACGCAGACAAAATGCGGCGGGCCGGACGGATGCTGAGTGCAGTGTGATGAATGTTCCAGCGGTTTTAGAGGGATCGTCTCTGATTTGGAGCCAGTCTGTGAGTAATTTAGGGTCATTAACGCTAATCAAGATAAGTCGCCATGGGTTGATTATCAGTGCGGACGCAGTGAGAAGAAAGTCGAAGAAGAAAGTAGGTGAACAAATAAAGCAGGAGACAAACTCGAGACATAAATCCTGTCAAAATGTCGGCTGCATTAATGCAGAGTAGAGTTTGAAGTTGGTTCTGATCGATGACTGAACCTTTCAAAATAAAACAAAGACTGATGAACGCTTTTTACAGCTTCTATAAACCCAACAGAGGAGAGGAGAGGAGAGGAGAGGAGAGGAGAGGAGAGGAGAGGAGAGGAGAGGAGAGGAGAGGAGAGGAGAGGAGAGGAGAGGAAAACACAAGGGAACATGGAAGTGTGAGTGAACTTCAAAGAAGACGCCACCGAGACAGAACGAGGACACACGAGAAAAAAAACCAAAAAAACCCAAGGAGACAACACCCCTCTGTGTCGGTCTCCTCCTCCTCCTCTTCCTCCTCCTCTTTCCTTATCGGCCCACGGAGACTTCCTCACAGCTTGTATTTATTTTGTCTTATCAGTTTAAAATTTTTTTTTATTTATACCATATAGTGGCAGTCACACACTCAGCAGAAAGTATATTAAACCTTGAAACATGTTTATTCTGACAGCAGCGTCCTCCAGGATTTTATTTTACTTTCATTTTATTTAATGGTCTGCTGTAGCTGAACTCACCATTCATGATATGTTTCACTTTGAGTTCAAACGTTTAACAAATTCATACGATAGTTCAGGTTTTGCATAATTGAGTTGGTTTTCTTTCCCTCCTGCTAGAATCTTCATGGCTGATACTCAGTGACGTTTTTGATGGTCTGTGCTCTGAACCAGAACCTCATCTAACTGTGAATATGGTCTGTTCCTCCTCCAGAGAATCATTTGTTCCATCCGACTGGGCCTCGACCTCCAGTTCATTTTAACCAATCAGCTCGCGCCGAAACCGGCCGACACTCTGCCACCGTTGCAGATACCTACCGTGTCCACCGGGGGGTTTACTGAGTACTGAATATTTTTTAAACAGTTTTAATGAACTCCAGCAGTTTGACGAGGTGCTGAGTGTTTATTCTAGTCACCAAGACTTCAAAAATCTTAACACTGCGCTCGTCACTGTCACCAGCCGTCCAATCACAGTGAAGGAGGGGCGGAACAAATGCAGTTAACCGCCGACACTGGTCTCTGATTGGTCCGCCCTTCAGAGCAGCTGTGAACGCTGATACGAGCCGAGTTATTCAGGGAGAAGGAAACTGAAGCTGTGAGCGACAGTCGGAGCAAACGGCATACTTTTCTGTCACTTCGATCTCGTAAGTAGGTCTCTTTATAATATTCTGTAAAATCGTCCGTGGTGGCCAAGTCTATATCATCTGCTAAACCGTGCGGCCAACGTGACACATTTATGTCAATGTAAAATATGATGAGAGAATCAAAAGTCTTCTGAAACTTAAAAACAAATCATAAAAAATGGAGGTGATCCCAGTGTCCCTGCTGAAAGCTTCCAGCTCCAGTTCTGCTGTGGGTCAGATGCATGTTGACAGGACTCACAGCTCAACACTCAATCTATTAATAAGTGATGAAAACTGACTGGAAGCATAAAAGTGTGCTTTTTGTTACAGTTAGTGTAGTTGTATGTACTCTGTCAAATACCTTTGAGATTAAAACAATCCCATCTGAAACCTGCTCTCTGCACACAGAGTGTCAGAACCGGCTCTGACCTGGAACTGGAACGAGTCGCTGCTGCTTCCCGAGCCGAAGTGTCGGTACCAGACGGCGCCGTCGTTCACGTCCTGCTGGGTGAAGGAAGTTGTGGGCGTCAGGCCTCGGTCGTCGGCCAGAGAGGGACGCCAGCCCTCCGGTGGGCCGTCAGCGGGCATGGACACCAGCACCACCTCACCTGCACACAGGGTGGAGGTGGAGGTGGAGGTCAGGGCAAACACGCTGGTGGTGCAACATGACAAGCGTGCAGATATGAAAGGCTCATTCTCATGAAAACACAATGATTCTCAGTTTTAGGTGATTTTACAGTGAAATTAAAACAAAATATTCGATTTCTGCCAACAGATTCTTCTTAAATCCTGAACACTGAGCCTTTAAAACCAGTTAAGGACCAACTGCAGTTACAAAATAAGACATTTTAACACTGTTTCAAAACTAGCTCTTTTATACGTCAGAGATCTGTAAAGAGTTTATACCATATTTAGGTTGTCCATCCGAGGCCAAGATGGTGTAGACGATGTCATCGCTGCCGACTCCCTTATAGTCCGTCTGCAGGTACTTCTTATCAAGTCGGACCATGCCTCCCTCCTTCACCCAGGTCATCAGCACAGACAGGACGTGAGGGGAGTCTGCAGACTGAAACACACACACACACACACACACACACACACACACACACACACACACACACACACACACACACACACACACACACACACACACACACACACACACAGAGCAGCTCTGTTAGTTGGTTCTGCCTCTGACCCTCAGTTCCTCCTGAGCAGCAAGTTGTCTGAAACTTCATTTCAACTGATTTGAAAAATAACAACATCCATTTGTGTCATTTTGCTTTTTCTGAATGTGAATTTCTCCAGAATACTTTAACATTGATAAGATGGTTACTAACATCCATTTACACAAAAATATTTTTGCAAAACTAATACAAAAAAATGTAAAACTCTTTATGAACTGGTGCAAAAACATTAACATGTATTCTCATTTCATTTTCACACAATCTAAAATCCTTAATCCACATCTGCAGTGACCTTTAGGTTTGTGGGTCCCAGGAGGCGTGAAGCTCCGTTCTCTGGCTGCAGTCCTGAGCTCTGAGCCCGGCCTCAGCTCCACCAATCACAAATAATGTCTCACAAAAAAGATTCAGTCTGTGCTTCCTCGGTCTGAGAACTGACAGCACAACTTTGGAATGAGACTTATTTTTGTGATGGTGTATTGATCCAAGACATAGAGCAGGATTAGCTCAGAGAGCTCAGAGATGGAGGATGAGTCAGCGATGCTCAGAGGACATTTCAGCAGGGAAGCTCTCTGCTGTCAGGCAGCTTTCTGAAACTCAACCTCAAACTCACCGTGTCACCCGGCTGTCTAAACAAAAACAGGGATGACACACATCTAAGACATCTATAAAACCAACCGCCAAGTGTTTCAGGAACGTCAGCCAGTAGTTAAAATTGTTGCGTTGAAAATTATACTGAGAATATCCTGTAATAGTGGGAATAGTATTCCTGTTTTACCAACACTCTTACAACCTTCAGTCACCTTCACCTCAGTCCATCTTCAATGATCTCGGTCCAGAGAAGGCGGCGGTGTTTCTGGATCATGTTTCTATCTGGTTTCTTCTTTGGAGAGTTTTAACATCATTTGTGGACGCAGCGATGAACTGTGTTCACAGACGATGGTTTTCACAAGTGTTCCTGAGCCCATGGAGCGATTTCCACTCCAGAATAGTGTGTTTTTAATGCAGTGCTGCCTGAGGGCCCGAAGATCACCACCATCCAATATTGGTTTCCAGCCTTGTCCCTTGTGTTCAGAGATTTCTCCAGATTCTCTGAATCTTTTAATGATATTATGAACCGTAGACGATGAAATCCAATAATTCTTTGCAATTTCATCGAAAAGGAACCAACTTTGATACCATTTTCTAATAATATCTAATAATCAGTGTATCCGTAATTGTTTAATTTGACCAACGCAATACCAACACATCATGAACCTTCACATATAGTATAGAAGAGAAGACTTGATGTTTTATTAATAAATAAGGAGTGTTTATAACTCGACTGCCAGCACATAACTACATTATAACAACTGTCATGAAGCAGAAGGAAAAACAGCAGTGAAGGAGATCTTTCATAAACTGACAAACCCAAACCTGTTAATGCTTCTGAACTAACACACACACACACACACACACACACACACACACACACACACACACACACACACACACACACACACTCATACATTTGGCCATTTACTGAATGAGATAATCAGCGCAGCAGCATAAACACTGTGGTAGAGGGAGGTAATACATTACAAGAGTATGCACAGGTGTGTGAGCCTGACTGTGTTGGATGTGTGCGTGTCTGTGTTTGCAGATAACAACCTGCTGACCATCTGCGGCTCCTCCGCCTGCCGCGCCGCTGATCCAAATCACGCTATTACAGCGCAGCAGCAGAAGGCAAAGAATCACAGACGAGCGGCGGATCGACCGAGGAACAGAAAACACATAAGTCAGCACGGCAGGCTTTTAACTCACAGGACCACATCGTCCAGGAGATTATCAAGTGCTCACGATGAGCGCGGCGGCCTCTCAAGGACATTCAGGCCCAGAAGCAGTGTTCTTCAAAATGGATCCAACACTCTGCCAACTCCTCTGATTTCCCAAGATCGCTAACTTTCTTTGAACTGCCGGTGCTGCACCCACGTTTGGTAATTTACCGTTTTTTTTCCTTGGATAATACACAAATCTAATGAGCTTGTTCCATGTGAGATTTGTGTCTCTCCATTTGGACAGACAGTCTAATCTCCTCCAAACAGGTGCAGAGAAACTGAAATGCAAATTTCTTTGCTTTCGACTTTTGGGAAAGCAAGAAACAGAATTCGCTTGATGTAACTTTAAACTGATTCAAAAATGAAGAGGTTAATGAAACAAACACCATAAAGGAAGAAAAGCTGCAAACAGGACATTTGAGACAAGAATCAGAATCCACTTAATTCATTCAATTCGTTGTGTCTGTCTCTGATGGGCTGCAGATTTAAGATCTGGTGTTTTGGGCTAAAAGCTGGAAACAATTCTAAAACAGTCATGTTCCTCCAGAGAACATGAGAAATGAAAAATTAAGACTTGACTCCTACAGACTAGTAAAAATAAAACACTGTCTCTTTGCTGCTTTAAGGACATTAAAGGTGCTGATGTTGCTGCTGCTGCCTGCATCCCATCAACAATGAATCTCCAAAGGATCTTTCACATTTAATTGTGCTACAACAAAATAACTAAAATTTTGTCTTTAAAAATAAATAACTATATTATTCTTATCCTCAGCCACAGTACTTTACAGAATAAATGCATATAAAGGGCACTGAGACAGCCGGCCTGAGAAGACGAGATGAAGCCGGATGCAGAGCTTTTGGCTGCAGTTCACAAAAACAGAAATAAATGACTTTGCCGAGATGGAGTCAGAGTCATCCATAAAACATGGGCGGGCTGCCGACCAGGATGGTCGTGATTTTGTAATGACAACAGCATTGTCATCTCTCTTATTTCCATAATATTTTTGGGGGACGGAGCGGACAGGACGAACTAATGAACTTGTCAAACAGTAAGCGAAAGTCACAGAATGATGATTAGCTCCACATTCACATTTTTTCACAATCAAGCAGTAACTAACAGTGATGTCATCGTTGGTTTGTGAACGTTATGAATCCTCCAGTTCAGATTCTGTCCGTCACCATCTTTACTAGTTCGGAGCGGTTTGGAGCAGGAAGTGACCATATTTGGACGAGCTGGGGGAGGAGCCAGCGGTGGATCTGACCGATCTGATCGGAAACCTGACGATACTACGTCCCGCCCACCGATAGCTGTAACCTGACTGCACCACAGGCCTGTCAATCAAACAGACACGCCCCCAAAAACAGGTCTTCTTGAATCTTCTTTTCTAATGAATGAGGGATTATTTTCAGATGGACCTCCAGAAAACTAATAAGAAGGAGTGACTTTAGCTAACAACACCGAGATAACTGATGGACACATTTTATTCACTTTGGATTTGATGACAGAAGTTGAATGGGAGGCTTTTTGGAGCCGACCTCTAGTGGCACTCGCTGGTATTGCAGCTGAAGACACTTCTGCATTGGAACCATTTTACAGAACTGAAGCTACGAACACGTTTATATACGGTCTATGATTATAATAAAATGTCCTGCCATGGCGTCTGAAACAATGAAGCATGTGGTAAAAGTAAACGTGTAGCATCAGGGAGCTGCTTTTAAATGCAACAAATCAGAGCAGTCTAAAATAAGATCATAGATTTGGGATACAAAGCACCTTTACAAATTAAAGTGATGCTTCGATGAAGATGAAGACAAGCTGAACTCGAACTGCCTCTTCTGCTTGACGACAGAGATGAGCTGCTGACCTGCTGGATGGCTGATCAGAAAAAAAGCCATCTTAATTCCTTTCTCTTTCTGCCGGTGAACTGAAGAGCCCGAGGGTCTGTCGGAGGCTCAGACTTTTCTCCCCGAGAAAGTAATTGAAAACCCAGGGTCCTGCTTCCTATTCAACCGAGCTGCAGCTCAGCTCAGGGATCAAGCTCCATCAAGACAAAGTCCGTCCATCAGAGGGTCATTACGGGCCTGATTAGTCGTCTGCTTTCAGAGCTCAGTAATCCTACTTTTAGGAAGCCTATTGTCCCCGACCCAGCCGGGCATCGACAGCCACAGCGGCTGCCTTGATGATGGGCTTGGAAGTACAAAGAGTTTCAGAGAGTGGCACACTTTGAAAACTGAAGAATCATTGACTCCAGTTTTTTTAAATTCAGCCAGAGCTCCTAATCACTGAGGGATTTATTTAGGGACATTGTGGGAGGAGTCAGGGTTCACCGAGCCTTTCTCCAGGGGTTTTATCTGTAGATTTGTGGTTTTATTGCCTCTGATCCTTTTCTGCCTTCTTTTCTCACTGCCACGCCGTGCCACTCCTCCCAGTTGTGTGATGTTCAAGTTTGCAGGGTTTTTTTCTATTCTTGTGCATTTTTAGAAGTTTCTTCCTCAGCTGGATGCTCTCTGTGTTCGAGCTGCGATAGACAACTCGGCATTTCGGCAGATCCACATAGCAGCGAGACATTTGAACTTAAACATTCAGAAATCCTGTGAGACATCAGTCAACAACACAAAGCATGTTCATGTTTACCAACTAGCTGCTCTTTGATGGAATATATCAGAAAGAAAACTAAAAGGGAACAAAAGGAAAGAGTTGTTTGGATTATCAAAGCTTCCTCTAGCAGGTGCACTCACTTCCTGCTGTTTAGAAGACACTTTTGGATTTCATCTTGAACTTTCAGTGTGCTGCTGCTGGTTTAATAATTTCTAAA
Organism: Embiotoca jacksoni; assembly: GCF_022577435.1. Classification (NCBI taxonomy): domain Eukaryota; kingdom Metazoa; phylum Chordata; class Actinopteri; family Embiotocidae; genus Embiotoca; species Embiotoca jacksoni. The sequence continues at coordinate 1,134,930 of NW_027185397.1, forward strand.
ATATATGTACATTTTAATCTGTATTGTAATGTACACACTGAAGTCTCAGTCACAAAATGTAAATTATTCAA
>NW_027185397.1:1140000-1253228 GCF_022577435.1 Embiotoca jacksoni
TATGAAACACTGCTCATGAAATGTTTCAAACTTTTACAGACTCGCTGAGAGCACAGGAAGAAGATGATGTGTTTTCTCCCAGGGGATCTGGGCTGTGGCGGCCTGCCACCGAGGGAAATGAAGAAGATGAAGGGGGAGGTTAAGCAGGGTGCTTCATTAAGCTGCACTCAGCGCTACCTGAAGCCTCACTGCAAGCTGGCAAAAGATCTATCCAGCTAACAAAATCATTTTAGAAGCACCGGTGAAAAAGGGAGGACTCGTCTTGTGAGCATGACTTCATCCAGAGCTCCCTGTTCGTCTTCCTCTGTCTGCACATGCTCCACCTCAGTGATTGTGGAGCACAGACTGAGGATTAGAAGTGCAGAAAGTGGATGTTATACGATACAATGACAGGTACACACTAAAATGATAAAGCAGAACTCGAACTCTATACATTTTTGCTTTTTAAAGAGATGAAACTCATAATAATAATAATAATAATAATAATAATGACTATAATTGACTCTAACAAGAAATCCTCTCTTATATCTTTATGCAGCTCTTTGTAGCTTTTAGCCGTTTACTGACCTCCTCATTTGTAAGTGTGGAAATGTTTGAATGCGGTATACAGACTGTCTGGGTGGTGAGACACAACATAGAAGCAAGCTTTGAGTTCATTTCAGAACTGGTCAGTGAAAAATTAGAACAAACGCGTTTTCAAAGAAAAACAACAAAGAAAATCAAGAAGTGAAGGCTGAAAGCCAAAAAGCCGCTCTGATGCAGTTCATTTCAATACGTTGTCAGCTCGGCAGGAGGAGCAGGTGGAGCAGCTCGGGCCGGGCCTGCAGAGACGCCGGTGTGCCATGGCTCTGTATCAAACCCGTTGTCAGGTAGGCAGCCCGGAGCCACTCAGCCTCACGCAGGGCTCGCGTCCAATCCGCTGCCCTCGTGCTGCTGGCAGCGCTCCAGCTTTTTGGCATTACGGCAGCAGCTTGAGCAAAAAGGGGGATGCATGAAACAAGCTGGCGCCGGAGACAAGGATGACTTGTGGAAAGTCACACACGTACACTGCCGCTGACTGTCTTCGAACCAGAGTGACCTCTGGCTGGAATTTCCAGGCAGGGAGTTGAAACAAAGCAGAAAAACTCAGAGGGGGCATGTTGTTATCTGCAGCGCCGCCCTCTGTGTTCTGTTGGGGGCCATTTGGTGACAAATTTGTCGACGTCAGAGGAATTATCTCCAAGAGACAGAAGACTGGGTCTTCGGGCGCCCACCTAAATCCTACGTTGTCACCGCTGCACTTCATACAAGGAAAACAAAAGCTTTCTGGAGTGCTGGTGGTGCCTGCGAGTGGGAACGTGTGCTGCTTTTAAATCGTGCTAAGACATGCTAGCTTACTGAAGGCAAACGGTGAAATCTCTCCCCGAGGCGAAGGAAACAAACACAAACACAAGCACACTCAGGTGGGAGGGCTGACCTTTCATCCTGCCCTTACAGGTGATGGAGGGGGAGGTTGGTGTTGGGGAGACAGCTGTCGTCACCCGTGGGGCCCTTGGGGCTCTGCAGCACTTCCACAACAAGGAAAAGCTTTTTTTGTGCCGTTTCCTGACCTATTGTCTATTTGCTCTTTATTTTGTGTGGCTTCTCCTGCTGTGTTTGTGCCGGATGGCGTTCAGAGACGCAACGAGCGTCGCGGAAGTGTTTCGCAAGTCGATTTCACCCCCGTCTGGCTGCAAGCCTCGTTTTCTAACGGTGCCTTTTATCTGCAGCTTCTCTCTCGTGTTTGTGTGTCAAGCAGTCACAACACAGACTGTTGTACAGCTGGCTGCCTGGTACGATGGTTCAAAACTGACCAATTCATTGGCCTATTTCTGCTATGGTTTGTATTCTTCTTTTAACTGAGGTGTCATGACTGAATTTCATCAACAAAATAATGGTGGGAAATGTCTTGGGATTAATTTGACAGTTAAAGGCGTTGCAGAAACAAACACAAGTTATCATCAGAAAAAAATAAAATGTCTTAGAATCTTCACTTTAAATAAAAAGTATTACGTACTTTAAGTGAGAAGTGAGGCCACTTCTGGACTCTTGAACCTTTTTTTCTCAAAATAAGCTCCACTCCAGTCAGCAGGAGGAAAGACTATCTGAGGCTCAGATCTTCCATTCCTGAGGCTCTTACACTCTGAGGCTCCACTGATTTCAATTAACAAGCTATTTTTTCAGTTCATACACTGGGAGGGCAGCACAAGCACCACAGAAGGTATATAAAAGTGTTCATAACTTCCAGGTCTATAAAATGGTTCCGATCCAGAAGTGTCTTCAGCTGCAATCCCAGCGAGTGCCACTAGAGGTCGGCTCCAAAAAGCCTCCGGCTCCATAGACTCCCATTCAACTTCTCTCATCAAATCCAAAGTGAATAAAATGTGTCCATCAGTTATCTCGGTGTTGTTAGCTAAAGTCACTCCTTCTTATTAGTTTTCTGGAGGTCCATCTGAAAATAATCCCTCATTCATTAGAAAAGAAGATTCAAGAAGACCTGTTTTTGGGGGCGTGTCTGTTTGATTGACAGGCCTGTGGTGCAGTCAGGTTACAGCTGTCGGTGGGCGGGACGTAGTATCGTCAGGTTTCCGATCAGATCCATCAGATCCACCGCTGGCTCCTCCCCCAGCTCGTCCAAATATGGTCACTTCCTGCTCCAAACCGCTCTGAACTAGCAAGATGGTGACGGACAGAATCTGAACTGGAGGATTCATAACGTTCACAAAGACATCCCGGAGTCTTCTTCTGGCTCTCTACATACAGTATGATGTGTTTCTGAATATAACAAAAAGCAAGAATGTGCACAAAGCTAGCAGTGTGCACATAATCAAATCTCCATTCTGTACGTTTAAGCAACACTTGGAGGATGATGGAAGATTGCTTTAAAAAGAAAAAAAAAAAAGGCCTCCAAACAAAATGACAAAAACATGCCAGCAGGGTTGAGAGTGTCAGAGATCACAGCAGAGTGAAGAACAAGAATGCTGAAAGTTACATCAGTTTCTGTGATGTTCTTTGATGTGGAGCGAGAGGACCAGTCATACGTGACTCGATTCCTCTTTGTTTGGCTTTGTGACACATTTGTGAACTAACATTTGTTTCCAGAAATCTTTGTGAAACTAACAGAAATGATGAGCATCTCATAACGAAGATCCCAATAACTCCTCCTACTATTTGTAAAAGACAATATAAGCTCCTCACCCCTTCTAAAAAAAACCATGACACATATATGGGTGTTTTCTGAGCCACAACTTTGTTGTTAAGGTAAGTTTAAGCAACTAATGCGACCCGGTTAAATTCACAGATGGCTTGTTTACACATTTTTGCTCTGGTACAGGAGATAACACGATGGTTTTGTGGTTTATGGTGCGTTAAATAAAGATAATAAGCAGCTAGTGAGATTAACTACATTTTCATTTGCAATAAAGTGGTCGACAAAAAAAGCCAATCAGCTGTCAGGCAAAACACAGTCACAGAGATTATGTGCATATATTACTCTTCTTTCCTTCTCAGCTGCTTCTGCTGATGTTGTCTGAGAAAACTGAGCCAATCAAGCGATTGTGTAACTGAGCAGTCACCCCGAACAGACCCAGACACTCCAGCTCCACCCAATCACCATCTGCAAGCAGCGCTCAGAGCGCTACATCTGCAACTCTAATTTATTTGGGGAGGATTTCAATTTAAGACTGCAGCAACGCTGTTGAGTAAACACTGACAAAGACATGACACGCAAAAAAACAGATAGTTGCTTAAATTCTACATTGAAGGTGCAGATTTTCAGGAGACCCTCACGGTCAAGAAAAGTCTCCTCACATACAGACTGTATTTATTTTCATGTGATTATTTGAAAATCATGTAAACCCATACTTAAATGCAAATACACCAAAGACAACATATCCAATGTTAAAAATGAGAACTGTTTTTGTTTTATGAAAAATATATATACTCATTTTGAATTTGATGCCAGCAACACATTTCAAAACCGTTGTAAGAGGGGCATGTTTACCACGGTGTTGCATCACCTCTTCTTTTAACAATGCTCTGGAAACATTTGGGAACTGAGGAGACCCTGAGGTGAGCAGTTCAAGGTCTCCTTTGTTGTATTGTTCATGTCCTGATGCTCCAGATGTTTTCAATGATTGACAGGTCTGGACTACAGGAGGCCAGTTTATCAGCGGACTCTGAGAATCAGAGAGTTTTAACCTGCATTTGTGGACGCAGCGATGAACTGTGTTCACAGACGATGGTTTTCACAAGTGTTCCTGAGCCCATGCAGTGATTTCCACTCCAGAATAGTGTTTTTAATGCAATTTGCCCACACAGTCTTTGACAGCTGTTGTCTTTGGTCTATTTTTAATTAAACACAGGTTTACATGGTTTTACACTGTGTCCCAACTGTTTTGAAAACGGGGTTGTTGTTCATTTCAGTTTTTAATAATTACATCCCCATATGAAATTACATCAAAACTACTTTTTGAAATACAAAATTTTGCTTGAAAGACTGGGTTGGGTGAAAGTTACGGATGACTTTGATTTTCTCAATAAAAGACAAATAATAAATTTTTCCACTCAGGTAATAACATCGTTCTTATATACTTACGTTTGTTGACGTGTTTTCAGTTTTGCTATTTTCTATTTGTGTTCCTTCAGCATCTAGTCTTTCTGTATATTTCTCTCTGAGCCACAGAGCACAGTAATGCAGGTGTCACACTAACCATCGACACATCTCAGGAAAGAAGACTTCAATCCCTTGTCCCTCATTATATAGTTTATATGTGACAAAATCAGAGGTCAGCTTGACACCAATCAAGTCGTGCTGTCAAGCTGACGACGGCCAGTCGCAGCCGTGGCATCAATCAATGGAGGCGAAGCCTCAAAAAGGAGAGATGCAGATCAGCTGGGATGACACAGTAAAATGAGAAGCAGCTCCACGGTGGAGAATGAGCTGTCAGACTGACCAGGCTAACTGTGGCTGTGCAGCTTGTGTGGTTGAAGAGTTAGAAATGGTAACGCTGAGATATCTCAAACTTCTATGTGTGATTGTTTTTTTAATCAACACAATTTTAATGTTTGCTGGCTTAATTGTCTCTGATGGATCTGATTGAATGTGATTTTAGATACATAATGCAGTAATCGGCTAACAACGTTTATAGCTTGCTAAGTAGATGGGTGGCTGTCATCTATTACACCATGTAGCAAACTTCAGTATCTAGATGTTCGGTGCACATTGAACATGAAGAAGAACTGTCCATTAGCCATGAGGTTTCAGAGATGTGAAATAACTTCATGTAGCTTTTCTACAGTCAGAGAGGAGATTGGTATGTTGGTACCATTTAGCAAAAAGAAATACTAAATGCTAGTTTTTTGTTTTGTTCATAGAAAAAGGGAACGTGCTTCCTTATTGTACCGCTTTCTGTTGGCTTTGTCATTTGAATCCCTCACATATTGACTGGCGTAAAATGACCCGAGTGTTAAATAAAGAAGAGCTGCATACCTGCAATGACACAGCTTGAACTTGAATTGTTTCTGGTTGAGAAAACAGCTGCGGGTCAGCAACGCGCACGGTGAACTCGTCAGTCCTACAAGAAAGAAAGAAAGAAAGAAAGAAAGGAAGAAAGAAAGAAAGAAAGAAAGAAAGAAAGAAAGAAAGAAAGAAAGAAAGAAAGAAAGAAAGAAAGAAGAGAAAGAAAGAGAGAAAGAAAGAAGAAAGAAAGAAAGAAAGAAAGAAAGAAAGAAAGAAAGAAAGAAAGAAAGAAAGAAAGAAAGAAAGAGAGAAAGAAAGAAAGAAGGAAAGAAAGAAAGGAAGAAAGAAGGAAAGTGAGAGGACATTTTAAAACCACTTGAAGGCAGATCGTTTAAAGGAAATCTTTGAATTAAAGATTAAATTTCATCCTCTCTCGATCCCAGAATCACTTTGAATAAACATGACATAAACAGCCTTTAGTTAGCCCCAGAGGGTTCTGGGAAAATGAGTCCTACGGGGCGAACGTAGTGTGTAGTCATTAGGTGTAATCACCTCGGAGCTGTAGAGGAGAGTAACCACACACACACACACACACACACACACACACACACACACACACACACACACTCATCAAGAATATCTCCTCTACCCTGCTGTCTCAACATCACCAAAGACAAGGCTTATTACCCACAATCCCCCAGGGCTGGAGTTGGGACGCAGCCAATGACGTCTGAAGAGCAGATGACGGAGCAGGTAGTGTGTTTGGAGGGACGACCCGTCCACCTGGACACCAGGTGTCCCTGCTTCTTTTCTAATATGTTTTATAGGTGCTGAACAGAGGCTCATCAGCTGCATGTTACACTTACAACACTTGACTTCTATTACTTTGTTGTGAATACAAAACTGTTGTTTCAGCCAACAACTTGTGTTGTTTGCCATTTTTGTCTCCGAAAGGACTAAAAGGAAATATGGCGACGAGTGGATCCATATGAAGTGTTTTACGAGGCCTTTCCACTCCTGTCATTCAGTGTGCTCCCTGTAGTCACTCCCTCCTGCCACCAGAGGTCCCCAGTCTCCGACCTGCCACGCCCACCTCACCTGCTCCAAGCGACCCAGGCTGCATCCAGCCACACAGAGTACGACCCAACGTCCACCTTCAGAGTCACGGACGAACCTGACTGCTCCAACGTCAAAATATTACTTTTGTATATTTTGACAAACTTAAATACAGTTTGTAAACAAACAAGGTAAAGGTAAAACTCTTCATGGTCATATTTTGAATAAATTTGCTGCTGCTGAAAATAGTTGAGGGCTTTTTAAATGTGTCTAATGTCAACCTCCTGTTTAGTGAGTAGGTTTTGAAAACCTCCTTTTGTATTCGTCCGTCAAAGTATGTAAAGATCAGTATTCTCATGTTCAGTGTTTCATGTTTAATATCTAAACCATTGCCTCCAATCCAGATAAAATCCACAGATTTTACACACAGCACCTTTCAACAATGATGCCACTCTTTTTGAATTCTAATTTTTACCAAAAGAAGTGAGATTTATCACAGTGAGGATAGTGAAGGACCATTACAGATGTATCTGACATCTTATTAAAGTAACATAAGAAATATATTTCTTGAAAAAAATGCCACAGAACTTCTAAATCTCATTTTATGTTAAGATTATAAATACTGCTGCTATGTCTTTCTGATTCATTATAGATGAGAGATGGATTTTTTTTTTTTTTTTAACGCAGCCTTGAGACACAAGTGGAAAGACTTTTGATCTGTGTGTGTGTAGATACACTCCAAACATAAAACTAATTTTGCGTCAGTCTCCCTTTAACAGACATTAATGGAAGAAAATATCTTCTTTAGAAAAATGAAATGACTTTGTCCACTTCATCCACAGTGACTTGTACTGCATGAGGAGCTATTAGAGGTTTTTTCTCAATGTCATTTGGACACGGTTCGTGTTTCTCAGTTGGAAACGTCGAGTCTTCGTGGAATCAAACTGTGAGCGTTTGTTTGTGGCTCTGGTTCTGCAACTGTTATCCCCCACTCGACATAATTTGAAAAATATGTCTGTAATTCTCAGATTTAATCTTATTTGGGGCTTTACGTTTCACAGCAGTCTCCATTAATCTAATGGCTCAAAACTGGGCAGTGGATCATATTCTACTAATTCACTGGCACACTTCCATTTCAGTCCAGATCAGCTGAGTCAGGATGGACCATGTTGAATATGTCTGTTCTGATTGGCTGACGGGACGTTGGGCTCAAACACGACACGTCACAGACTGATTGGAGGAGAAGGCCGCAGCACAGCGGCTGTAATGAGGAGGACTGACCTCTGGCTGCGCTTTAAAGAGGCTGCGTTTAGTCTGTACATACATATGAGCAGCTGGAGTCAAATACAGTTAAAATGCAGGATATGCAAATTTAGCATAATTAAATAAGATGTGCAAATGCATTGTGTAGGATATGAACTTTTCCAGGGAAGAAGCAGCATAAATCAAACGGACGACAATGTCAAGTGCAGCAAAACTGAAATGTCAGGATGCTCATGAATGGAGAGGAGGGAGGCAGCGGGATTAATGTCAGCTTTAAGACAGGTAAATACTGAAAGGAAACACTGAGAGTCTCAAAACTGACAAGACGTATTTTAATTGTTGGATGTAAACTGATGTCCATCATTTGCTTATTATGTGCCCTACTTTCTCTCACTACATTATATATCCAAAGTATGTTTCTGTAAATATTATGCTTTCAACAACAAATGACAGATTGTCCCTTTAACAAAAAGTGTGTTTTGTCCAGGTCAGTTTCTGTTTTGTTGATTTTTCTCGTGACCAGATTTCCTTATTTTACCAGAAGAACAAGAAGGCCGACCTTCACTTGATTATCATTTTATTTGGATTTATTTAAAATTAAATTTGTCTTTGCATTGACTGCAACATATATTTTTCAGACAGTAACAGACACCTTAATAGGTAACAGATTAGTGATTAAAGTAAAACATTTCAGGTAACTGTTACAATCTTTCGCTTACTAAAAAGCCTGACCAGACTCAACTCAACAAGTTAAAATGACTGTTTTTTGAATGGAGTCTGGTAGCTTCGAGCAGAGTGATATTACAGCTGTTTCTGATTAAATAATAAGGTCTAACATCGTAGGAATCCGTTCTACAACACTTATAATTACACTCTGAACCTGTCAGTGGACTTCAGGAGGGCGCTGGTGAGCTAACGTAGCTGTAAGTCTATAACGTGTACATTGAACAGTGGTAACAGTTCGATCAGGACACATTGGTATTTTTTTTAGTATTGGGGGGGACAACTTTATTCTCTCATTGACATTCTTGTGCACCAAGCCACTCACCTGGCTTTGTCTCGCTGGTGTCGGAACCGGACCCGGCCGAGTTTCAGTTCTGCCCATGTGAAGGTGTCGTCCCTGCTCAGTTCTCGACCTGGCGTCCTTCGGCCTCCCGTCTCTTCTTCTACGTCTCCCGCTCCGAACAGGACCAGTCGTCCGTTGCTGGGGCCCCGAACGAGCTGGAAGATCAGCAGCTCAGACGGACTGTCTGGGTCCGACACCTGCAGCAGGGCGGGGTGCAGCGGGGCAGAACCATCGAGGGGCACCAGCAGGGAGCCGTTGACCCGGAGCGCCGGGGGGTGGGTGTTCACTGAGAGGGGGAGAAGAAAAACAGAAATGAATTGATCTTCAGTGTTTTTATCAAAGAAAAACTGAACCTGAAATCCCTGAAAGAAGGAGTAAATTCAACTTCAGTACATTTTTCAACTCCTTTTCAACTCTAACACCCAAAATAACCCACTTTAATTATTCCTGAGGGGAGATAAGTCTGGTACACATGTTCATAAACAATATTACAGCTAAAATGGGTTATCAAGTATTACTAGAATGAACATTACAACCTAATAATAAAGTTACGTTTAATATTACTCAGTGGAAATATGCAAAAGAAAAGTAGAACATTAAGAAAAAAAATAGATTAGAGAGGTTGACTGGTCTGATAACTAAGTGTAATAATAATTTATTCAAAACTCCCCAAAAACTTTTCATAGCATACATAAAACACAAAACATTGTAAAGAGCCTCTCTAGTTTCTAACGTTGTTAACACGTCCATGTGGTGTTTTATTTTCTGTGCTACAAGATATATAATAAATGAGATAAGCAGTCATTGACAGGCAGCTTTTTATACGTTAACTACCAATGAAACCAAAGCCGTCTAAAACTCGGTGCCAAACTTTGATACGTTTTTATCACCGACCAACTTGGTTCATTAGTCAATAACATAAAATACTTTGTGGTTCGGTCCCAATTTTTGATATCAAAGGTACATCCACAACAACACCTTTTCATTTTGAGACACTTGCTTGTAGATCTCATCGTTGTCATGAAGGCTCATCACTTCGCTTCCACTTATGTCATTTAAATCTTAAACCTTGTTTTACTCCCAGTTTGTGGCCACACACCTGTCCTAGTTGTGTGCTCTGCAGTATCAGGAGGTTTAAGCCAGTGAGACATTTACAGGACTTCGGTAAATTGCAGCATCCTCCATGTGATGCGTTAAGGGGACACCTGTTAATTGTAGCTACAGAACACAACCTGGGTTTCACTCTCCACCTCTAAAATGGACGGAAACTAAAGATTTGTCCCGTCATGTGTAATAGAATTTAAATGGATTTAATAAAATGAGTATTTTCTTCTTTTTTTTTTTAAAGTGTTGTTTAGAAACCGGAATCAAAGTCAAGGTACCGGAATTGAACGTTTTTTATAACAATACTTAATCCTAATCCTTTCACCTCAGGCAGCTACCTCACCAGCTGCAGGCGGAGGGTGGAGGGGTGGGTGGAGATAGAGGAGTGGAGTTACATCTAAGCCACTTTAAGCTATTAGGGGCTTTTATTTTGGAATTCTTTTTAAACATGTACGTTTTTAAAGATCGAATCAATGCCTATTAATGAGAATTTCAAATGACATTTCAGACTGGGACTGTGAAGGTGCTGAGAGGAAGTTATGAAATGAAATAAAAAAAACTGGCATTTTAGAAGTTGCTTTTAATTGGAACCAACTTTGTTCAGGAACTTTTTAAAGATCAGCTCTTTTGAGATCCACACTGTAATCTTATTATACCTCCACTAATGATGCCAAGAGGCACTCGTAAATCTCTAACTTTTTACTATATAATTACACTTAAAAATAAGAACAAGTCTGTAATTTAAACCGCTAGTTTCTCAACTTTTTTTGTTGACTGGCAAAAATGAAAAAAAAAAAAAAAAAAAAAAAAAGAAGCAGTTTCTTTGCTATTTTCCTTGATTAACTCGTGGATTAGTTGAAGCCTGGAGGCTAACAAATGTTCATTATTTCACCAGAAAGAAGCATTTATCACAAAGGGTGCAGGATAATGTATTGTACTATTCGAGCTCTCCTTCATCACGTTTCCCGAATCGTCTCCCAGCGAGACACGCTGGGAGACGTCCTGAAGTCCTCCTGAAGGCCCGAGGCGTCTCAGCCTGCAGGTTCACAACCAGTGTTTGAAGATAAAAGAGAAAAAACGACAGAACAAGAGGCCGCTAATGACCCAGCGCTGCAGACAATCCTCTTTTCTGTGTTATTCACCAGGACCAATTAGTACATTACCAACAGGAAACTTCTCCTGTCAGACACGGTCCATTAAATGTGACCCATTTGGTGCTCTTTTGTCGCTCTGTGTAACATCACAGAGTCATGCACTTCAAATCCTGGCGGCAGCTGGCTTCACAACATGAAAACATTTAGATTTCATATTTTATTTAACTGGTAACTTGTCCTATAATCACAGCATTACACGAGGGGGTGTGATCCTGACTGCATCACAATCGGGCCAATAATGACGTTAAAGAAGACCCTCCAGTGTAATATTACTTAAACCAACGACTTCGCAGAGTTTTTAGCTTCGAGGTGACGTCTGAAAGGACAGAAAACATTCTGCCTTTAATTCTGACCAGGAACTCAACTCAAAACGTACGTTAGGTTGTTCTGTATCTTCTGAACATTTACTGTCACGTGTGCTGAATATATTCTCTGATATTTTGTCCTGCTTGTTGTGGAGTTGTTCTTCCCACAGAAGGCTGATATATAAACTGGGACTTTATTCAGCCTTTACTGGGAACCAGTGGAAGTTTTTCACAAATATTTCTGCACCCAAAAAGATGTTTTTGCGACATGCAGGGAATGTTTTTGAGTATGAAACACAGCTCTCTCTGTGTGTGATTGACAGGTCATGATTTAGTTTGTCCGACTGGATGTGAGTGAGTAGGACTACCTCCCCGCTGGTGGCATAGGTGGAACAACGAGGATCTCAGCATACCGTGATTCTTTAATATAAATTAGTTTCTCACCGTCTGAGCTGCAGCTTTGGACGGACGGTAACATTTAAACCTCCTCGGGCTCAAACATACTTTTTTTTTGTTTTGTTCACTCAACCACTGTATGCGTTGGGTTAACCAGCCTGTTGCCTAGCAACCAGCCATGTGGATTTGATTTCATGCATGTCTCGTGGTAATTTGCATTATTTATGTGGCCATCATGATTTCATTCTCGTATAATAAAAAAGGTTGAACCGCTGGTGTTGGCGGAGTAACACACCGTTCATGATGCTTCGCTATAAAATATTTAGCTTTTGGATGAAAACATCTCGTTTGTTTTCAGGTTTAACTGAACTATGTTTTCCTCTAAACATTCCTGCTGCCATTCAGTTCCAGTCACATGTCGATGACACAGTGAACGCAGGCTTTCAAAATAAAGAGTGACAAGCTGACTAATTAGTGCAAAAGTCCAGAGGAGACATTTAATGAGCGTTCATGAATAAATCATAAATAGTCTGTACTTGTATAGTTTTATCACCTTTCGGTCTCAAAGTGCTTTAACATGGTTTTCCATTCACACACTAATGAGACAGATCACCATGCAGGGTGCTGCCATCAGGAGAACATTCACACACTGATGGTACACCATCAGGAGAACATTCACAAACCGATGGTTCACCATCAGGAGAACATTCACAAACCGATGGTTCACCATCAGGAGCAACTTAGGATTCAGTGTCTTGCTCAAGGACACTTAGGCATGTGGACAGGAGGAGCTGGGGATTGAACCACCAACCCTCTGATTAGTGTTCAACCCACTCTACCGACTGAGCCACAGCCTTCTTATATAATATATAAATAATACCGCGATGATTTGTGGGAGAATGTTTTTTTTTTTTTACTTAAAGCATTTTAACCAGTTTGTCCAGTAAAAAAGGAGGAAAGACAAAATGTAGACGCTTCATTCAACAGATAGAAAGTGTTGGAGCCTAAATCTAAATGTCAGAGATTCATCAACATCTCCAAACTCTACCGACCCTTTTCAGGTAATTAAAACAAGCATGATGTTCTCACCATGGCAGGTTCTGGTCTTGTGGTCGGCGTGGTAACCGTGTCCACAGTCAGGGGTGCAGTAACCTTCCATCAGGTAGGTTTGATTGCGACATACTTTGCAGAGTCCGACGCCGTCACACAGCACGCAGTCGGACGAGCAGACTGAGGACGATGGAAGTCAGTCGGAGGATTAGAAGAGATGTCGTCTTTGTGTAAAACACCTTTTTATTCATTTCATTTTTTATTTGAGCTGATATGTTTCTTGATTATTTTCCAAAACGAAACAAGGCAATTTCCATACTTTCATTCTCACGTAACCTCTTTTGATGCTTTTTTTTCAATTAAAAGATTAAAGTTAAGGTTAAAACTAAACTTTCTTGGCACAGATAGCATCTTTTGAAAAAAGAAAGTAAACTCTTACACTTGCAGACTTTGGAGTGGGAGTCCAGGAAGTAGTTTCTGCCGCATTCGAGCACACAGTGTCCGTGCAGAGAGGCGTAGGGAGGCTGGCACTCCCGGCAGCGCCCGGGACCCTCACACTGCAGACAGCGGTCGTCACAGCCTGGCAGACACACAAACATTTAAACATTAAACACGAGGATCAAAACCAACGCAGCATCCGCTTGAGCTTATGACTTCAAAGGGAAAGTTGTCATTCTAATTCTAACAGGACACAAAATGCACTTTCAAGTTTTCTGTTTAGATTGTAATGATGAGGTTTGGCATTTCGGAGAATATCTTGCTAGTGTTATGTATTATTAAGACAATATTAATACACAGTAGTTCACAGATTAAATAATAAAGAACTTAAAGATTCTGTCAGTTCATACCTATAAAAGGGTCCCATGAGTCATCTGCATTTGATTAATTTGCTTTATATCAATAATAATAATAATACATTTTATTTGTATCACACCTTTCATACAAGAAATGCAGCTCAAAGTGCTTCACAGCAAAAAAATGACTTGTTACACATAAAAACAAGATATAAAGGAACATTTAAAAATAGAAAAAAAAATCAAATGGATAAGAAGAGAAAATTAAACACAAGAATAAAGCATTTATTGCAATATGCATTTTAGAGGTGCGGTAGTTCAAGTGCAGGAGAGCTTCAGGAGTAGCGAGTTCAAGGCTAAAGTAAATAGATATGTTTTGAGATTACTATTAAAAGTATTTACTGAACTTTCCTGTCTGATATCTGCAGCTAGTTTGTTCCACAGATTCTGAGCAGAACCGACAGAATCTGCTGAACCTTCAGTAAACTAGCAGCAGATGATCTCCGTGTTCCTGAAGGCTCATAGTTCACCAGAGAGTTGGAGATGTAACTCGGTCCGAGCCCGTTATTAATGATAAATATATATAAAGCAACTTCACGTGGTCACAAATGTACGAACAGAATGGAATAACAGCGTAAATCTGCCTCAGCGGCACGTGATGTGGGTCAGCTCATCCTCTGTGTGTCAGACTGACCGAGGCATCTGTCTCCGTCCTGGTAGGAGCTGAGGGAGCAGCGCTGCGTGCACACGCCGTCCTGCAGCACGTAGCCCTCCATGCACTGCAGGCAGTCGGTGCGCAGGGGGCCTCGACAGGCGTTACAGCTCCAGTCGCACTCTGGGAGCAGGAAGGAGCAGGAAGTGAGTGTGTGTGTGTGTGTGTGTGTGTGTGTGTGTGTGTGTGTGTGTGTGTGTGTGTGTGTGTGTGTGTGTGCGTGCATGCATTGGGGCGATGGGATTACAGGTGAGGGGATTTTAAAGAAAAGGGCAAAAGGTGAGAGCAAAGCAGAAGAGGGAGGGAGGGAGAACAAAAGAGATTAACAAACTCTTTTTCAGCAGGGAATTGATTTTAAACCCTTTTGTGTGTTTTTTTTCTTTCTCTTTGATCACCTGCACATCTGTTGTGTTTGTGCTCCACTGGCATGAAAATTAATCACAATTAGGGCAATAAAAGTCTCCGTGTTTGGGAGAGCTTCTAGGTTTGTGTTTAAGCTGCAGCAGGACACTGATTTTACAAAGAGGAGATTATTTCCTCTGATTAAATCATACAGGACATGAAGGTCTACTGCGAGGCGTCATTCTAGCAATAACAACTATTTCAAATGTTTGAAACAACAAATGTTGAAAAGTATGACCTCATCAAAGTAGATGTTTGTTTTGTCTCAACTAGTTTGATGGTTAATCTTTGTGTTTATATTGTCATGGGAAGAGTGTTTACGATAATTCATGATTTCCTGTTAAAGGACACGAGACTTGCAGAGTTGGTGACAGAGTTTGGAGAAAAGTGAGGTGAAAACACCTGATGTTCCCTGAATGACTGGACAATAAACAAGTGCTTCGATTGGATAAAAGGTCAATACGGTGGCCCTGAGGGTCAAACGCAAAAATATTTCACTAAATGTAAAAACATTTCAGAAAACACAGTTAGTGAAATGTTTGTGTTCTATAAAATGTTCTATAAAAAAAAAAAAAAACTTTGCACTATTGTTTAGTTAGTTTTAATTTAATTATTCTATTTTATTCTATTTATTGTATATACTGTGCATTTTTATATTTAATATTTTTTACTGTTATTTTATTGCTTTTTTAACATTTCCCCTTGGGGATTAATAAAGTAACTAACTAACTAACTAACTAACTAACTAACTAACTAACTAACTAACTAACTAGCAGGTTCATTTTATTTGTGCAACACTAAGTGCTACAAAAGTAAAATAAAAAGGTAGAAACAGAACAAAAAGTAAAGTATCAATCAAACACTGGTGTTTTATTTGAGAATTCCGTTTTGTCCAAAATAAGTATCTTGAATAAAAACTAAGTTTAAATTGAATTGAATATGTTATTGTAGTAGCCATACAATGCATTGAATCTAAATTAAAGGAGATAGTCGAGTCTGTGTAACACTGAATTAAGATGCATACACACTGTTGGGTATTTGCATATCTGGTCCCGCAGTTTATTAGTTGATTGATGGAGGCTATAAACTCAATGTAGCACACTGCCCTACATGCAATATGGATGGAGAGCAATTTATGAATATCATAAAGGGTGAACTACATTTCCCCTGTTATTAATCCGGCGCCTCCCTGCACTGCTTGCAGTTTGTGTTGGGTTGTCATGGCGACGGCAGTGTACCTCTGCAGGCGCGGGTCGTAGTGTTGAGGTAGTACTGATGGGCGCAGCTCTCGTACTGGCACTCTCCAAACAGCAGCACCTTGGCCGGGTCACGGCAGGACGTACAGACGCCCGTCATGTCACACATCAGGCACTGGCTGTCACACGCTGCCAAACACAAAGAGGTCAACCAGAGGTCAACCAGAGGTCAACCAGAGGTCAGTCAGTAGACTCTTATGTAACGTGTGCAATGTTTACTACTCCAGGAAGTAGTCCGACCCTTACTTAAATAAAATATAGTCCTGCTTTATGTGCTCATTAAAAAAATAGGTTTGTTTCTTTTTTCCAGAGAAAATTAAGTAATTGTCTTTTATTGTTGGGATTCAAATAAATGTTTTTAATTTGTGAAAGTTGAATCTATACATGTCGGTGCATTGCCTGGCAGATCTTTCCTGTCACACAGGAAGTGATGTGTTTCAGGTTTACTTTTGACCGGGAACACCATGGGTGTTACAAAGTTGACTAAACTACAACAAATTCAATGAAAGTGGTGATCAGCAATTCTATATGTTCAAATGTCTAGTGTGGAGGATATCATAAGGCCTTGAGGCGATCAGATGTAAAACACAATATTTATGATTGATTCAAGTTGTAAATCGGTCAGATTTGACCCGAACACGACAGCAGGGTTAAAAAAATATTCTCATGCTCCTCTTCTTTTATCTTCATCTTCATCTCACTGTAAACTCTTGAAGTTTGAAGTCTTAATCTGTCGCACAGGATCTCCATTTTTTACATTTCCTCTACAAACTGTCTTCTGTATCATAATTTATTACAGCTGATGACATCTGCCGAGAACCACCAGCAGTCAGAGACAACAGATGTGATAAAAACAGGCTGCCTTGTAATAAGTGTGACAGCAGAAAGAGAAGCTGGCGTCAGCGGCTCTGCAGGGACGAACACGGAGACTCGCTTTCTTTTCATCAATCAACGTCTTCACCGCAACAATATTACAAAGAGGAGACGGCAGAATAATGAATGAACGTCTTCTGACTGAACGGACCACGTTTAAGTACTAATCTGTTTGCCTTGTTAGGACAGTTATTGCTCTGGTTGAAGAAACTACACTCCTGATTGCTTTTAAAAGATTTTCTGAAATCGATGAAAAGGAAAAAAAAATGTGTTTTAAAAATGTAAAATATAATAAAGGACACAGAGGGAGGCTCGGAGGGGGTTGTTCAGCAGCTGATTGTTCATTGATTGAAACAGTGGAGAGCTGTTTCTGAACCAGGATCATAAGAACACACCTCACAGGCTCTCATCTTTCTTTGAAGAAAATGGAAAATAATGACAATTTCACAATTGTTCCAAACACGTTTCTCTCTGAGGCTCAAAATGCTTCTTTAAAATCAGTCGTCTCAGCACTCTTATGTAACGTATGTAATGTTTATTACTCCAGGAAGTAGTCCGACCCTTAGCAACCACCCTAGCAACAGAGAGGATTTCTAGTCTCCAACTGAATAAATACAGAAAAATAGAAGCACTAAACTGATCAGCTAGTTCAGTCTGGTTGGAACAAAGATATCTGACGAACAAAGATATCTGACGAACAAAGATATCTGACGAACAAAGATATCTGATGAACAAATATCTGATGAACAAAGATATCTGACGAACAAAGATATCTGACGAACAAAGATATCTGACAAAGATATCTGATGAACAAAGATATCTGATGAACAAAGATATCTGACGAACAAAGATATCTGACGAACAAAGATATCTGATGAACAAATATCTGATAAACAAAGATATCTGACGAACAAAGATATCTGACAAACAAAGATATCTGATGAACAAAGATGTGATGAACAAAGATATCTGAGGAACAAAGATATCTGATGAACAAAGATATCTGACAAACAAAGATATCTGATGAACAAAGATATCTGACGAACAAAGATATCTGACAAAGATATCTGATGAACAAAGATATCTGATGAACAAAGATATCTGACGAACAAAGATATCTGACGAACAAAGATATCTGATGAACAAATATCTGATAAACAAAGATATCTGACGAACAAAGATATCTGACAAACAAAGATATCTGATGAACAAAGATGTGATGAACAAAGATATCTGAGGAACAAAGATATCTGATGAACAAAGATATCTGACAAACAAAGATATCTGATGAACAAAGATATCTGATGAACAAAGATATCTGACAAACAAAGATATCTGATGAACAAAGATATCTGATGAACAAAGATATCTGACGAACAAAGATATCTGATGAACAAAGATATCCAATGAACAAAGATATCCAATGAACAAAGATATCTGATGAACAAAGATATCCATGTTCTCATGTGTTTTTAACATTTTAGCTCCGTGTCATGTGTTCAAACCAAACCGGTCCAGCTAGCCTCCTCTAGGATTGTAAGTGCGTGACTATCCGTGGTGTTACGGTACGGGTGCTCGGAGCGACCAAAAAGGACCAAAAGAGACCCGACTTCACCAAATGGGTCATTTAATAGAACTATAACAAGTAGAAACTACATTATATTACATGTTATATAATATTCTATTCTAATTCTATTTTCCCATTGAGGAGGTGGAGGGATATTTCTAGTGATGAGCAGGGTGTGTTGTCATGGTGATTTGTTCCAGATGTTCAGTTGACCAATCAGATCTCTGGGTCAGAACTACTGGTTGAATAATTTACATTTCATGACTGTGTGAGACTTCAGCTTGTACATTACAGTACAGATTAATGGACAAAAATGGCTGTTTTAATGGTACATATATTCTGGTGTTGGGTACAGAAATGATTAAACCAGCAGCGGCACACTGAAAGTTAAAGATGAAATCCAAAAGTGTCTTGTAAACAGCAGGAAGTGAGTGCACCTCCTAAAGGAAGCTTTGATAATCCAAACAACTCTTTCCTTTTCTTCCCTTTTAGTTTTCTTTCTGATATATTCCATCAAAGAGCAGCTTGGAAGTTGGAAGTTGTGTCATGTTTCACATCAGTAGTCATCTTTTGTATTATTACAGAATGATATTTACCACCCGTCCACCTTTCAGTTTGTCACTTCAGCTTTCTCGTCCTGCAGAGTCCTGTTTTGAGTCTCAGCCCCACGACCCTGGAAATGTTTTCACTTTTTCTGACCTTGTGAGTGAGTTTCTTTCAAATTGTTCAGATTACACAAAAAGAAGTGCGATGATGTCAGATGTTACAGAACTGGGATGAATCTTAGATCTCACTGTTCAGACTGCATTAAAAAAGTCCATTTTTCCCAAAAAGAAAAGGAGCAGGTGTTTACTACAGATCCACCGTACAGTCCGGGGTCTCTACGTTTTTGAGCGACTCCTGTCAGTCATTAAGGATCATCAGATTATTATCTCTTTAACTGATGTCACGTGTCACCACTCAGCTAACACGCTGTGGTCGTATCGTACTTACCCTGACAAACCCTTTGGCCGTTGTCATAGTAACCAAGTGGACATCTGGGGGCACAGAGACCCGAGGGCATCAGGACGCTGTTGGGGGGGCAGGAAGTGCAAGAGAGAGGCCCCGCCCCACTGCAGGCCTCACAGGACAGATGGCATTCTGGGAAAAGAAGTAATTCGATTTCATTAAAATGAAACTTGATGTGGGAAAATGTATAATACCAAAATAATGTGATCAAATAATGCAGTTCAACCATGATGTAGCTCAGAAAAGCAACACTAAGACTTACTGCTTGAATAAAATGAAATATAGTTTATAAGAAACAATACAGTTTACTGGGAATTAACATCAAATGAATCCAACCAAAATAAATGAATATGTAAATAAATCCAAAAACTCAACAACAGTGCAATATAATAATGTGTAATAATGCAAATGGTGGCGCAAATTCCATTTCAAAATGAAGGTGATTAACATCTGAAAATATTTCTGAGACTAATTTACAAAGCAGAAGTTTGTTTCATTTTTGCTCTGAATTCAGTTTTACTGTCGGGTCCACAGAGGGCCGAGAAAAAAACTGAGCAGGTCACGAGGTCACCCCGATCTTAAAGATCTGACTGATGAATATAACACGGACGCTACGATTTTTAGTTTTACATCCAGGACAGCGACTGCTTGACCTCTGACCTGCCCGGACACTGTGTGAAGGTAAAGGTCCTTACTGATGCAGGCGCCATGCCAGCCGTAGTGTCCCCGAGGACAGTGAGGGACGCAGTGGTCGCCCAGCAACCACGTCCTCGGCACTTTACACCAGAGACACACGCTGCCGACGGCCGTCTGCAGGTCGGCCGAGCAGCGCTGGCAGTCCGAGCTGCACGCTGCAGGAAGGAAGGAGGACATTTCTCAGCTCATCGTACTGCAGACAGACGAACACCACGACGTTATCAGAGTCTCACAATCGTTGACACGATGCCACGGTGAACAAATGATCCGTTATCAAACCGAGGCTGACAGGAAAACAATAAACTTGATTTTCTATTGGCAATCTTCAGCTATAAATAAACTGCAAAAACAATCTGTTACAATACACAGTTGAACATAACTTTCAAGGACTTGATTTTATGCCAAGACAGACGCATTTTTGCTTCTTTCATATAACAAAAAAGTGTTTGTAGGATGTAATGTTTAACACAGGACAGAGTACAGATGTCATTCATTTATGTTGACAACTTTTGTGTCTATAATTAGTGTCTCCAGAGCCAGTAAATCAAAGCCTGGTGGAGTCCTCCTAAATAATCATACAAAAAAAGTAACGACAAAAAATAATTACAAACAAAACTTTCATAAAAGTTCATTTTTTTTGTCTCATTTAGAACCAATCATCAACCATCAGTGATGTCATCAACCATCAGTGATGTCATCAACCATCAGTGATGTCATCGTTGGTTTGTGAACATTATGAATCCTCCAGTTCAGATTCTGTCCGTCACCATCTTTGCTAGTTCGGAGCGGTTTGGAGCAGGAAGTGACCATATTTGGACGAGCTGGGGGAGGAGCCAGCGGTGGATCTGACCGATCTGATTGGAAACCTGACGATACTACGTCCCGCCCACCGATAGCTGTAACCTGACTGCACCACAGGCCTGTCAATCAAACAGACACGCCCCCAAAAACAGGTCTTCTTGAATCTTCTTTTCTAATGAATGAGGGATTATTTTCAGATGGACCTCCAGAAAACTAAGAAGAAGGAGTGACTTTAGCTAACAACACCGAGATAACTGATGGACACATTTTATTCACTTTGGATTTGATGAGAGAAGTTGAATGGGAGTCTATGGAGCCGGAGGCTTTTTGGAGCCGACCTCTAGTGGCACTCGCTGGTATTGCAGCTGAAGACACTTCTGCATCGGAACCATTTTACAGACCTGAAGCTACGAACACTTTTATATCCAGTCTGTGGATGAAACCCTGGAGTTTGGTGATAACATGCATTGACTGAACTAAATGAATTACTGTTTGATATAAGAAAGACTTGAAAACTATATTCTAGCTAAAGATGTGAAGGGAGAGAAGACATGATTCCCATCTTTGTTATTCTTTCTCTCTCTTTGTCTCTTTCCACACCTTTAAGTCAGATCTCCATCTTTGTTTAGTTTAGATGCCTGTGATAGGTAGAAGCCCACAGACCCGTATAAACCCTCAGAACGGGCCGAGATCAGTGGAACGGTGGAGAACAGCCGGCGGTGTTTTATCTGATGGTATCTGCGGTGTGTCCTGCTGGCACAATGGTGGGGACCTTAAAGTTATCTGCCTGTGCCGAGATGATATCTACAGAGGAAGCAGAACGACATGGTTCTGCAGGTGAGACGGTACGTGCTGGTCAGGTGAGGACAACGGTTAACCAGGTCGGTCAGATATCGGGAACAACCGTGACAGACCTTCATCAGCTGTTACAGACAAATATAAAACCACGTGACACGATTTGATAAAAACATGCAGGTGATCCTCTTCCCATGTTTTTGTTGTCCTGCTCTTTAGAAATCACAAGAATAATTAGAAGAGGACAACACGTGTTACACTTTTAAAAGAGTTTAGAAGTGAGAAAACTGTAAAACTTATTTATAAGCAAAAATTATGCTGCAAAAAAACTAAGTGAATTTAAATAATTCAAGAAGTGCAACCTGAAGCTGAAACCAAGTGTTCATGGAATATATAAAAACCAACCGAGGGAAGGAAGGAAACTTCTGCTGCTTCTTCTTTTCTTATCTGACATAAACTGAATAAATAGATGTTTTTTTTTCTTTGCCCTGCAGGCATGTTTTATTTAACTCACTGTTTCCATGGCTTTGATAAACACACTTATTCATAGCTGTGCTTTCTTTAGACCAGTATTTTTCCATTGATTTCGTTTTCTAAAAAAAATATGGAGGAGGTTTATTTATAAAAGATGATCCTGACAGTCAGTCAGGCCCGCAGGGAAAACTGTGTTTACCTTCAGTCTCCATCCTAAAAACCAGGAATGTGACATTTAATCAAAAAAAGAGAGCAGATGGAGAATTCTGATCATTAATGAGTCATTATAGTTGCATTTCTCCTGCATATTTCCAATTGTGAGTTTTCAGCTCTGCTTGTTTGGTTCATTTCAGTTATTATTTTGGTCAATCTCAGCACAACTCAACTACTATATGATGCAGTTATGGGTGAAACCTGAGAGGCATCAGCCAATCAGAGGTTAGATTCAAGAGAGAAACTGGAAAACAAGCTACATTTGACAGCACTCACTCATGTTAAGTTGTATCCGCAAGATTTCTTGTCATTTCTTGTCTTTTTTTAGGGGTCCAAGCACCAACGGTGGTGGAACCAGCTCGTATTATTTTTTATTATTATTGTTATTACTACGTCTAGACAAACAGTTCTGGAGCCTAAACAGTAGGCGGTGCAAAGATTAAATTTTAATGGAAGACAATGAGCCCCGAAAATTCTCTTCTGAATAGATTTGACACGCCAGCCATGAGGGGGCGCTATAATACAGGTCAATGTGTTTTTGTTGACTAACTCATAAAACCTACTTCACACATAAAATCGCTGTATGTCCACGCCGCCTTTCATACCAATGCATCTGCTGGTATAAGCCCCGCCCATGTCCGCACTTTAATAAAAATGTTTTGCAATGTTGCAAAATCCATTTTTCCAACTACTCCCTGTGTGTTTTTCACTCAGACCGACTAAAAGAGGGTCAAACGATTCTCTGGTGTTGATGTTGTTGTTTTTAACGCTGTTACATTATCATCGGGAGGAATTGATCTCTGTATATTCACACAATATGATTTCTGGGAAAAGTGCACGTATATATATATATATAGATATATATATCTATATATATATATATTCTATGTCAGGTTTAATTAATGTAATGGTGCTGCAGCGCAGTCTGTTTATGGTACATTTATTTATTAAATTCCTTTCTGTGACGTATCTTGGGTCAGATTTTAGGGGAGTTAATAATGGCAGCATACCGATGGGTATTATGGTTTCGGTGAGACTTAGTTCTGTCTGATAATGTAATTTGTCCATAACTTTACCTAAAAAAACATTTTGAGTGTCTTTCCTGTGAGAACTGTTCCCGTGACATCGACGGTTATAGTTAAACGTGGGAATGTTTGGCTCTCCCTTCGTGTCTGACAGATACTCAGAAAGTGAACGAGATCATTTCTGCCTGCAGAGCAGCTTCTCCTCTGATAGGTGCTCCGATCTCAGAAACATCTGCATCTGCTGCAGGTGAGTCTCTCTGTCCTTCTGAAGCAGCTCCAATATCAACAGAGTGAACGAAGGAAAACAAGAACTTCCTGTCCGTCATTCACATCCATATCTTCCACATCATATCACTTTCCAACAAATCACATATCAGTATTCCTGCTGCCAACTCTGCAGGCGATCCGGCTCTGGGCGCCGAACAAACGGCTCCACGGAGGAGATAAGATAACTCAGGCGTCTGCGATCATTGATTGTGAGGACTAAAACTGAATATCAAACTAAAATGGTATTGATCCGGGTCCACAGAGTCCCTTTTTATGGCGTAGTTACCAATTTTGAAGCACATAAAAGGGCATGCGAGAGCTATAAATACACGGCACACAGACTCTTCTGCGGCCAGGATTTATACCTGGCATGATCCTACAGTATGTCGTACTTGTTGTCCTGCATCTCCTTCAGTATGCAACACAAACTTCCTTAATGAAAGACAAGAACATAAAGACTCTCAAATTTCTCAGTTTATTTCGTCCTTGAAAAGAGAATCAAACTTGTTTGTGAGAGCAAGTTTCTCTCAGGGATGAAACCTGAGTGCAGGAACTGTTCAGAGACAGAGAGGAACAGAAGTGGGACATGGTCTTTATTTGAAGTCTGTGTGGTCCTCCGACGCCGACTCCTGTCTGGACAAGTCGTCCCAACAAAGAACGGATTCACACCAATTAAAGGTGTCCTACTTTTCTTTTCCTGCCCAGCTCTGAATCACTGCTGGCTCAGAAACACTTCTGTTCTGGTTTCAGGTGTCAGAAACAGGATGATTACTAGAAAGTAGGTGTGAGAAACTTGTTGTGTGTTGTCCGTGATTCTAACTTACTTCAGCCTGCACGGATGATATATATCACACATGATGTAATAATGAACAAGTATGAGGTCTTTTTTAAAGAAACTTCAAGGGACAATAAATAAAAAGAAAAAACAAAACAAGAGAAAAACATTAAAAAGAACAAAAAGCTTCTCACATGTGCTTAACATAAAAAAAACAGCTTTAAATCACTTTCTGACTTCAAGAAAACAAATTCAAGGAAGAGGAAAATACATATTCCCCCAAAACACCCTTCCTTTGTTTAAAAAACATTTTCAAATGCGTGAGTAAAATAAAGTACAGAATATATATGTTTATAATAATATTGGTAGATATTTTCTTTCTTTCTTTTTGTTTTTTTCTCTTTTTCTTCCTTAAAAAAACAAAACACCCAATGTTTCCATTTGGTTCCTACTTTACTGCAAATAGTTAAAAAGATGGATCACTTTTGTAAAACTGAAAAATGTTGTTACGTGATTCTAAATAAAGAAATGTAGTGTAATGTAGTGATGACGCTTACAGTGATCACAACACAGAGAGCTGTGGACTTTATTCTGGGGAGTTGTAAATAGATGTGTACCTGAGTCAGTAAAACATTGAACCCTTTTGATGATGCAGGGAAAAATATAATATATATCGATATTTTAGGACCTTGTAGGAGCTTTTAGGAGCTTTTAGGAACTTTGATCTCCACGTTTCTCTAAGTTCAATAAATACATAAAAAAAGATGAGAACTAAAATATTTATATGATATGCAGCATGATTATTATGACAGGAAGTGATTACAGATTTATTTCTTTATCAGGTAGTGCTTAAAAAAAAATGCATTTTTCTTTCTCGACTTGTCATTTTTTCTAATCTCGCAAATAGAAAAAAGAAATCACTTAAAACTTCACAAATTACATCGACATTTTTGAGAAAATCCACCGCAAATTCAAACATTTTTGATCACAACAATCACAAAATACTCAGTGAAATCGTGGAGGGAGAAATTAACCAGGTGACCTCAGTTATAAAATCAGAATACAACCTCCATATTATCCTCCATAACACACATCTGATTGGTTCAGCTCTGCCACGTCGTCCTCCTGACTGCTCCGTGTTGGCTTGAGGCCGATGACATGATACAACGTAATGAAATGTTAGAAAACTAACTGATGTTGGTGGACAGTAATCAGATTAAAAGGTGTCATAGAGGAGAAGCACCGGCCCGACAACAGATGTGACATCTTTCACATCTCTTCGTCGTTACCGTCTCTCATCATGTGTCCAGGAGACGTCCGCTAAAACATCACGGATCAACCACTCAAGTTTGGCAGATCTCCCGGCTGGAGCGGCCCTGAATAAGTACGTGTTCAGAGTGCCGATGCTGTCAGATACCGAAAACACCAAAGAGAGGAGAGTTCCTGAAGAGACGGGCGATGCAGATGAAGAGGAGACATCTGATGGCCGCTCTCACATGAACTCATGATCGACACTCATCGCCTTAACACGTTATGTAACAATGGCGGTGCTGCTGGCTGGACAGAGGTAATCCAAGCCTCTCTGTGTGTGTGTGTGTGTGTGTGTGTGTGTGTGTGTGTGTGTGTGTGTGTGTGTGTGTGTGTGTGTGTGTGTGTGTGTGTGTGTGTGTGTGTGTGTCCGGGGCCATGGAGAAATGATGACCCCAGTATTTCTGTGGCCCAGAAGTGCCACAAAGCATTTTTTATTAACTACAGTTTGGCTGAGCTTGACCCATTTGAGATTAGGTTGTGTGTGTGTGTGTGTGTGTGTGTGTGTGTGTGTGTGTGTGTGTGTGTGTGTGTGTGTGTGTGTGTGTGTGTGTGTGTGTGTGTGTGTGTGTGTGTGTGTGTCTTTAGGCTAAAATGCGGGTGCACTTTCACGTCTCCAAACAGTGTGTGTCATCAGAAACTGTAATTAAAAGCCAAAAGCGTCTATTTTTTCCTCCACATTTTGTTTACTTGCTGGTATCTCGTCCACGCTGACTTCTAGTCGTGTAAACACGCCGCTTTTTAATCTACAGCCTGATAGGTACAAACTCATTTTACTACCCAGCAGGAGTTACCTTCACACACACACACACACACACACACACACACACACACACACACACACACACACACACACACACACACACACACACACACACCTCTTTGCCAGCGTCCTGGCGTGTTGGGGGGAGGGGGGAGGGGAGGACTGTCTTTTATGAATAAACACTAATAAGTTTCTCTGAAACTGCCAGCAAGAAACTTCTCTTCTCTTCCTTTTTTACAGTTATGGAGAGAAAGTTTTCGGGTTTGTTTTGGAGACCAAGAATCGTTTGTTTCGAGAACTGAACTGTGAATTCTATTTTCCAAAGCTCACTTTCATTGATAAAAATGGAAATGTTCACAAACAAATGATTCTCAAGGAAATAACCATCCATGTATTTTTATGTTATGGCTATTAGTCTTAGTTATTTCAACAGAAATCACATTTTTGTCAGCTTGTTATGACTCTCAGTACTCTGATACCCATGAACATCAGTTGGTGTAGCTTTGTAGTTGCAGTTGCTTCATTTATTCAAACTAGACTGAATGTGAAAGTTTTATGATGTTTCCACAGAAACAGCCTCACCTCAATGGTGACAATGCAAAAAACACAGTGTGAAGGCTATTTTCCACTGGTTTCATCTCCACGGGAGGAATCACCGTCATTAAAGTCAGCGTTTCCTCAGCAGCGTCCCAGAAGCAGGTCGCTGCTCTGCTCCACTAAAGATGAGCAGCGAGGCTGTTTATGAGGGAAGACGCTCGGAGACAGAGCAGAACGGCCGGGCAGGAAGTCAGTCGAGAAAAAACAACAACATCCCGGGAAAATTTCAAAATAAAACACCCAACTCCTGATCATAAAACACATCACTACATCACCGACTTTCAATTTGGACAAGAAATGCGTCGTCCTCCCGTTGCAGACACGGCATGAGGAACAGTTACACAATAAACAGGAGGATTCGTGGTTTTAATGAAACTCAGCAGCTGTTTTAACTGTGTCTGCAGCACAAAGTAGGAAATGATGACAATAAACACAAAACGGACTAAAAACAAGCCGTTGAACAACGTTTACCCGCGATAGAAGAACAGAAGTCAAGGAAACATCATGGAAACAAGAAGTGTGATAAAACGGGCAGACACAGCGCTCCCGGTGGACATGAAGCCGTGCACGGGACGGAAACAAAACCGCAGCGCACCAGACGTGACGGACCGTTCAGTCCACGCTCAGAGACAACACATATTGTTCTAATGTACTTTTCAGTTTTCTCCTTTAATAGATTTAATCAAATCAAACACCTACTTATTTTCTTCAGCATGTTTTGCACTAATGACTCCACCAGTTTTATATCTATTCAATGTCAACGTTCCCTCCAGAAAAAATGCTAAATGTGACTGCAGCTCATTTCAGACTCAGCAGAAGGTCAAACATATGAATCTAAGACCAGCTGACATTTCTTATGAATAATGCTGTAAACTGGAGCTTCAGACGCACAACGTTTGCTACGTCTCGTTGGTTGTGCAGAACTCAGCGGGCGGAACGAGACTCCATCCCTGCCAGGGTTGCTGGTTCTGATCCCACCGGAGCCACTCAGCCCAAAGAACAAGCACTGGTGGCAGCGAGTCTGATGAAAGCTTCACGCATATAAATGGAACATAATGGCATATAAATCAGCTTTCCACCAGACACACTCACACTCACAGACTTACTGAAACACTCTCCGGTGACGGCGTTCAGGAACTGTCCGTCCTGGCAGCTCGTCCGGCAGTAGCCCGTCTGGAGGGAGGCCAGCGGGGGGCAGGAGACGCAGTCAGCCTGGGACGGACCGGAGCAGGTCTGGCAGGACGGATGGCATGCTGGGAGACGGGAGGACAAACGGAGGGGAGGGGATGATGTGTATTTTTATAGAAACTCAGTTTTTATTTACTTACAACACTTTTTCACAGCCTCGAGCCCGAAAATATCACAGTGGAGTAAACACATGAAAAGAAATGTGCAACAGCATTAAGTCCAATATTCCTCAGAAAAGTATCTGGCTGTTCAGTCTCCAGGACTTCCATCAAAAATGTTTCATTCTGCGGCTGATTTTCTCAAAAATTGAGATGAAAGTTGAGAGATTGAAGTGAGTTCTTTGGGTAAAAAAAAGTTGAGAGAGAAAAATGAGATTTTTTTTTTTAATTGCTGATGAAAGCAGGAGCAGAGCCTTTCCAATAAAGAGAGTTTTGTTTGAAAAGATTTACTTTATGTTGTTAATACTTTTAGAATTTGCATTAATTATTGTGTCGCAAGATGACTATTTCCCGGAGGGACTGGCTATCGAGGCGAAAGAAGTTTCCTTTGTTCACCAGCTCGTCTCACCTTTTCTGCTGTTTGTTGTACAGAAGCTTCATCGGAGCTAAAAACAGAGCTGATCAAGTAAAAAAGGCTTCAAAGCTCTGTCATTGGATTTGTCATCATTAAACATATTTTATATAACTTGAACAACATGTTGCTGAGCATAAAAAGTCACCAACACTTTAACTTTGTGGTAAAAGTCAGTTCTTCCTCTGGGTATCTGGGAAGCTTCTAAAGAGCCAATCAACACTGAAGAGGACGAGACAAGCAGAGTTCATTGGTTTTGGTTTCCCAGAGGTCGATGCAACCTGAGCCCATCGCTCTTCTTCACGGCTTCAGTGTCTATCTTCATCTCCCGCTTTAAATACTCAACCAGGTTTGGGGTCAAAACTAAAACTGTATTTAGAGATCCAGTGATGATTGCCACAGCTTTTTGTCTTCCTCGAGATAAACAATAAAATTCATCCAGCTTATAAAGACCTGAAGACAGAGCTGATAAATAGGAGACAGAAAAGAGGGGGTATTTACTGTCTTTCTGAGGAACATTAGATTTCTGTTAGGATTTAATGTGATCTTAAATTAGCTGTAACCTGACTGCACCACAGGCCTGTCAATCAAACAGACACGCCCCCAAAAACAGGTCTTCTTGAATCTTCTTTTCTAATGAATGAGGGATTATTTTCAGATGGACCTCCAGAAAACTAATAAGAAGGAGTGACTTTAGCTAACAACACCGAGATAACTGATGGACACATTTTATTCACTTTGGATTTGATGAGAGAAGTTGAATGGGAGTCTATGGAGCCGGAGGCTTTTTGGAGCCGACCTCTAGTGGCACTCGCTGGTATTGCAGCTGAAGACACTTCTGGATCGGAACCATTTTACAGACCTGGAAGCTACGAACTCTTTTATAAACCATCTGTGCCGTGACCTCACCTGTATAGAAATCCCATTGTCTGGTGAGCACAGAAGTTTGACCACCTGCCTCGGACACTTCATGCAGTATGAATGCCTTTCTTAACATTACCTAAATAGAAAACTGTAGTCTGGACCCACTAACACCAGAACCCACCGAACTTAAACATCTTCGGAAGAAAAATCGGCCTCATTTTAAGTCTAAATTTCAATTTCCTGAATGATTATTCTGTTGACTTCGGCTCAGCTCAGCTAAGTTATAAAACAGCGTCACAGGCCGAGAGTCAAGATCTTCTAGAAAATAAAGACAGTAAAGTAAAGCATTTCATGCAGAGTGAAATCTGTATGTTTGTGTGTGCGTTGCTGTTTTTCTTCAAAAGCAGCTTCCGACCTTGAGAGTGGAGGAATCTTTGGAAGCAGAGGACATTTTGTCCAACGCTCACTAATTAGAAGGCGGTGTGAGTTTTGGTTTTAGGGCGAGGATTAGGTGCTGTATAATGCATGATGTCATTGGTCGGTGCAGCACAGAAACGCGTGAGCTCTCACCTTGACATTGGTTGTCCTGGATGAAGAAGCCTTGCGGGCAGGCGGGGACACAGCGGCCCTCGTGCAGGCCGGACGGAGCGGGACAGGACGTACAGTTATCTGCAGACGGGCCGGTGCAGAGCCGGCAGGACGGATGACACTCTGAAAAGGACACGCAGAAAAGACACTTTTTAAACATATAAAAACCCCATGAGGCCGAAGACGGAGGAGGTTTGAACTGTGCCTCTCACTGCTGTTCTACAACCACAACAGAAGAATGAAAACACGAGTGGGCTTTTCTTTTACTAGATCACCGTTCAAACGCCTAGAAAAAGATTTTGTTTGTGGTAAAAACAGATGCAGTCATGTTTCCTGTGAAGCTCAGAGAGAAGCAGGAGTCCAGTGTTACAGCGTGGCTGGAGGTCAGCGGAGGGAGGTGTGCGTTTGTTCGTTACTCTAGCCAGCAGGGCTGCCCACACCTTTTTTGGGGCTTTTGAACTACTTTTGAAACAGCTCAATGACATTTACCAAACAATTCCAGCGCTGAAAATACATATAAATGTTCCCTGTTATTCCAGTCTGAACCCTCCACATCACAATATATTCATTTACCATATTGTGATGACTGCGGGTGGTCAAACCAGAGACTCACTCAGCGGACACATCCCAGTGATTTGCGTGAAACTCGTTATATTTGTTTATTTTTCATACAAAGTGGGTTTAATATCGTTTAATATCGTATGTTGGAGACAGAACAGAAATCAGCTGTGATTTCAGAACCGGATTAGATGAAGACACTTTGTCGAACAGAGAAACAAGTTTAATCAGAAAAGGTGAGTTCTTCTGTTTATGCGGCACGTTGTGAAGCGATCGTGACTTCAGGCGTAATTCAATCAGAGAGCATCGAGGGTGGAGAAGGAGGCGGAGCTGCAGCGCTTCGTAACGGACGAGACGCTGACGTTGGAGGAAAACTCAAGTCGTGCAGTTTGGTAAGAAATGAGCTGCATCTCTGTGATTAACACTCGCTGTGCTACTCATGAAGGAGAAGAAAGGGCGGGAATTTGGAGGATGAAACTGCGTCGGATGGAAAACACATGAATGTAGCGACCGGATGGAAAAAAGTAAAGTTTAAAGCTGCGGAGTGGCCGGTTCATAGGAATCAAGTGGTCTATTGAGGCGGGCCGAAAATCTGGAAAAATAATCAAACGCCTTTGTTGTTTTTTTTAATGAAGCACGATGTGCCAGAAGAGTCATTGAGATGGACACCTCTGGTTTACAGCATGTTCCTGCTCCGCTGGAGCATCAACACATGTAAGAACGATCCTGTGGAACTGTGAACTGAAGCCAGTTTGATCTGCTGTCTTTGTTCTCCTGCAGCCACTCTGCTGGATCTTCTTCTTTCCTGACTCACATTTTTTTGGAGTCTGATTCTGAGGAGATTTGAGTCGACTTTGCCAGCCGAAAGTAAAGCGACGCTCAGACGAGGCCGGCAGCCAGATTCCCCGATCAGAAGTTACACATTAACACGGGAGTCAGTGCCAGCCGGAGACCTGATCCATGTGGACGGACGCCAGCAGAGGCTTCGGAGAGAAGCTGGGCTGCTGGTTCGGAGTATTTAGCAGCAGATAACAGCAGCAGATGAGAGATAATAAAACATAAACCTTCCAGAAGAATCAGTATACGATAACATATATCTGAGGAATATAAAACCTGGGTATTGTAGGGGAGGTTTACTAAATCTGGGTCTATTAGTGACGAGTGAGTACACCATTATCTCTATCTGTTACACAACTGAACCATCACGGTCCGTACGGATAGTACTGCTCAGGTACTTTTAAACTTTTAAATACTTTCTATTGTCTTCCTGCATGTTTTCTACTCGCGGTTACTTTTAAACTTTCAACCGCTGCTGCAACATTTCTCTACTTGTACCCTCCTTCACCTCCCCCGTACCCTCCACCTCCCCCCGTACCCTCCACCTCCCCCCCGTAACCCTTCACCTCCCCCGTACCCTCCACCTCCCCCCGTACCCTCCACCTCCCCCCGTAACCCTTCACCTCCCCCCGTACCCTCCACCTCCCCCCGTAACCCTTCACCTCCCCCGTACCCTCCACCTCCCCCCGTAACCCTTCACCTCCCCCGTACCCTCCACCTCCCCCCGTACCCTCCACCTCCCCCCATAACCCTCCACCTCCCCCCGTACCCTCCACCTCCCCCCGTAACCCTTCACCTCCCCCGTACCCTCCTTCACCTCCCCCATACCCTTCACCTCCCCCATACCCTTCACCTCCCCCCGTACCCTTCACCCGCCCCGTACCCTTCACCCGCCCCGTACCTTCACCTCCCCCGTACCTTCACCTGCACAACAGCTGCCCATAAACACCACTTTTTTTTGCCGTCTTTAATGTCTGCTTTGGCAGCATGAAGACAAACAGCTGAGCGGTGGAGTCAAAGACAAAAGTGCCGTCACCAACTGGCCAGGAGCAAATGTGTGTCTAATCCGGTGTGTGTGTGTGTGTGTGTGTGTGTGTGTGTGTGTGTCTGTGTGTGGTTTGTGTGTGTGTGTGTGTGTGTGTGTGTGTGTGTGTGTGTGTGTGTGTGTGTGTGTGTGTGTGTGTGTGTGTGTGTGTGTGTGTGTGTGCACCTGTCATTTTGAGTATTTTTGCACTGAAGTGTGTGTGTTTATAATTACTCCTTTCAGCCTCCTGTCAGTTGTATCCAGGTCTTGTGTACACGCTGCCTGACATGCAGGAGCCCTGTGCTGCCCGACCCGAGCCAACGCTGCTGTGTTTGTGTGTGTGAAAAAAATATTTACCCACCGGGAGCATCAGTGTCAGAGCGGGGACGGCGGTGTCAGCCAAAAACCGTCAATCTGACACACCATCATCGCCCACCGTGTCCCTGCCGCCTACCCATAATCCCCTCCTTCGCTGTCAAATATGGCAGCTCAGTTGGTGAGCTGAGATGAGAAGGAATCCACTATGTTTTTACTTAATTGAGTTTTGCCACCCACAGACATGTCCATGAACGCACCACCAGCACCATCACGGGTCCATCAACACACATTCAAACATTAAACACAAACCTTCATGTCAACAGTCCAAAAACAAACTCAGACTCGGAGCATATTCAATAGGGCGGCTGTCAAACTTATATCAATAAGGGCGGAGAATAAGAATGATGAATAGGAGGCCTCTAACTCTTTTATTGCAGCTTGGATATCTAATTTGTTGCGAGGAGGAGAGCACATATTGATTCCTGAAGTATCCAAATTGATGCGTGCAGGCGTTCTCATCACACATTATTTGGAGCGCGAGCTCAGAGAATCAGATTCATTACTTTGTGTTGTGCTGATAGGGTCATAATTGAGGTGGGCGCAGTCAATGAGGGTGTGATTTAGTTTGGAGGGCGGAGTGCTCCTCGATGCCCTCCTTAAATGACCCTCCTGGTACAGTGCAGGGTTTTATCATTACATAAGTGTGGCAGAGAGTTGTGCACACTGGCACAGCAGAAACACGGTGGGATGATTATATCTCTGGTTATGTGACTCTGCAGAGTCTAAGGTGTCACTCATATTCAATCTGCTGCGTTATGGTATTCTAGAAGTCCATTCAGTTCTATGAGAAACAGGTTTCCCTCTTTTTCCAATCAATCAGTCAGATCAACCACTGCCTCGTCCGCTCTGAGTCCGAGTTTATTATCTCCTAAGTTCAAATGTTGGCAGTGTTTGTGGACCTCGTTGTCAGCGATGAGGCTTCCAATTGGCTCATCAAAGAGGACTGGCTTCATATACTGCAGCCAGACAATGAATATTCGTAAATATTCATGAGTGTGATTGCTTTAAGAAATACTTGACGAGAAAAGAGTTGATAGAAGTACCAGATGGTGGAGACGATCCTGGAACTCAGCCAGCTGGAGCTAATGACACCTTTCAGCTTCATCACCTGCAACAAACATTCATTCATTCTCACCAGGATTTGTCACGATGGGTTCAGTTATCCTGCTGCAGTTTGATTAAACTTAAAACCTAAAAAACAACTGTTTAACAAAGATGTAACACAATAGAAGACGTGGGCACTGGATCGATCTGTTTCTGTGTGCAAACAGACTTCAGACAGAACTAAAGCTGCATCTGGAGTAAAGATTGAGGTGATACACACCATTGATCACAACGATGGAGGGAAATAACGCCCAGTTGTGTATCATGTGTCACTAAAATCACTTCAGCTCAGCCTCATCACACAGTGCAGATGTCAAACAGCTGCAACAAATGCACATTAAATATTCAGGCATTTAGTCAGATGAACAATTCTTCCTCCTTCTACAGCTTCATTTCTAAAATTAGACACAAACAACAAGTGTGAAAGCCTGAGAGACAGTTCATGTGTCCAACATTATAAATATTGATCCTTTACTGTTGTGCTGCAGTTCGACTTGTCTATCAGAGTTAAACTGCTTCCACACCAGCAGGCTGCTGACAGGATTTACAGCCTGGAACCTCAGACACCTGATAGCTGCTCAACGTTGGACCCTGAATATCTACATGAATGTGTGTGTGGAGTCAGAGAGTCTCATGCAGGCTCACACATCCTCCTCCTCCGCTTCATTACAAGAGCTGCTGGTTATCACACACACACACACACACACACACACACACACACACACACACACACACACACACACACACTGGTACAATAGCCTGCATTGTTCACCTGAACCCACTGACACTCCACTGAGGGAAACCTCTGTTACTGAGAATAAAAGCAGGTAGAACAACTGCTTCACATTTCTCTGTGAATGGAGCTTTAATGATGTGACGTTTATCGAACAGATCGTCAGCTCAGTGAGTGTTGAGCCTGAATTAGTCGTCTTAGTGAAAGACAAGTAGATAACTGGAACTCTGTGCTGAGACAAGCACTTCAAATACAGTTTTCTGTAGAACAAAAACAAATGTGAACAGGAAAAAAGCAAAAATCCAAAAACTGAATTCAATCAGATCAGATGAATGTAATGTTGTGCCCAACTTCCCTTGTCACCACTGACTGGATATAAAAGAGTTCGTAGCTTCCAGGTCTGAAAAATGGTTCCGATCCAGAAGTGTCTTCAGCTGCAATACCAGCGAGTGCCACTAGAGGTCGGCTCCAAAAAGCCTCCGGCTCCATAGACTCCCATTCAACTTCTCTCATCAAATCCAAAGTGAATAAAATGTGTCCATCAGTTATCTCGGTGTTGTTAGCTAAAGTCACTCCTTCTTATTAGTTTTCTGGAGGTCCGTCTGAAAATAATCCCTCATTCATTAGAAAAGAAGATTCAAGAAGACCTGTTTTTGGGGGCGTGTCTGTTTGATTGACAGGCCTGTGGTGCAGTCAGGTTACAGCTATCGGTGGGCGGGACGTAGTATCGTCAGGTTTCCGATCAGATTGGTCAGATCCACCTCTGGCTCCTCCCCCAGCTCGTCCAAATATGGTCACTTCCTGCTCCAAACCGCTCTGAACTAGCAAGATGGTGAAGGACAGAATCTGAACTGGAGGATTCATAACGTTCACAAACCAACGATGGCATCACTGATGGTTGATGGTTGCTCATCATGCCTAATGCACCAAATATGGTGTTGAGAGATGAATACATGAAAAATTAAGAACAACTTGTCAGATCAACACCTTCTGCTTGAGGTCTTCATCAGGGTCAACCTGCTGGTAAAAGTGTGTATTTGTATGTTTGTGATGAGATCAGCGTCTCATTGATCTCAGAGTTCATCAGAGGCTCTGGTTCCTGCTCTCATTTCCTGTCAGTCTCTCTCATGTCTTCACTCAAACAGCCCCCCGGGGAAAATGTTTTGATCAAGTTGAAACATCTCCAACACACACAGGCAGGTCTCTGCTCTCAGTTTCAGCTGCCATCGCTCTTTCTTTAGACGTCATGAGGAACGGCACCACCTCTGAAATTCACTTTGCAGTCTGTCTGCACACGATTACACAGATTTCTGCTCATGCATCCGTTATGCGAGTAGGTGAAGTAGTGTCGGTTGTATCCCCACTTTACTTCACCGACATCAAGCATGACAGCCGCTGCCAAGCTTGATATTGTCTTGTTCAACATGAGTCCGGGCTCGGCTCTGTGAGGCTGCACTTCATCACAGCTGTGCTGAGCTGAATGGTAACGATGTCTAAAACATGCTCACAATGGCAATGATTACTGCCACCGAAGGAAAAAAGTCAGGAGACAACAATAATCCGTAGGTTTCATCCTCTGGGGACCACAAATGTCTGTTTATATATTTCATGGTAATTCATCAGATATTTGTAAAGAGAAAAGGCTAAACTCACAAAGTACCACAAGTGACTCTGTAACACCTCTAATCTTAATTCACACTGTAATTTCAGATGATAACAGAATGAATCAGATGGATTGAAGTTCACTTTCTTCGGTGTAACAGAATTAAGACTCCATTAAAGGATCACGTGGCTTTTTGAATTGATTTTATGCTTCTTTTCCTGGTTAATCTGAGGTTTCGCCTTTTATTGTCTCGTTTTTTTCGATATTTGCTTTGCAAGTCTTGCTACAAACTAACTTTCTATTTAGTGACAACAGCTTTAAAAATGGGTTTAAAGCCACTCTAACTTGTGCATCGGTTCGATGCAGGTCCTGTGGGACTCGGAGAGATGAATGGGTGTTAGGAGACACTCTAATCCAACTACCACTCATCGATCTCTAATTGTCTCTACCAGGATGATTAAGGAAATCCAATACCGCTAACGGCTATTCAATTCCAGGTAAAGTAAACAAAATTTTCACGGCTGCTTGGCCCACTCTGAACTGGAAAGTAAAGTGTTGTGAGGAGACAAATCATGCTATTAGCTCACAGCTGTGGGCTCAAGATCCTTAAAATCAAAGTGGTGCAGGGAGAAAGCTGCAGACTGTTCAAGTGTGATGCAAAATGAAAAGAAATTAACTTTTCTTTTAAGGCTGTTTGACTTGATGTATTACAGAAAAGAGGTTTCAAATAACCATAACTTAAGGTAAACTCCATTTGCAAAAACAGTTGGGATGCTGTGTAAAATGTAAATTAAAAAAAAGGAATTGACGATTTGTAAATCACATAAACCCATATTCAATTAAAAATAGACCAAATACAACGGATCACATGTTTAAACTGAGAAATGTATTGTTTAATGAAAATGATAGTCTCTTTTTGAATTTGATGACAGCAACACGTTTAAAAGAAGTTGTGACAGGGTCAACAAAAGACTGGAAAAGTTGTGCGAAAAAACCAAACACCTGGTCGAACATCTCACAACTAATGAGGTTACCATGGCAACAGGTCAGTAACATGATTGGGTATAAAAAAATTATTTCAGAGAGGCAGAGTCTCTCAGCAGTGAAGATGGAGAGAGGTTCACCACTCTGTGAAAGACTGTGTGGGAAAATAGTTCAACAATCTAAGAATAATGTTCCTCAACGTAAAACTACAAAGAATTAGTGGACTTCATCGTCTACGGTTCATAATATCATTAAAAGATTCAGAGAATCTGGAGAAATCTCTGAACACAAGGGACAAGGCTGGAAACCAATATTGGATGGTGGTGATCTTCGGGCCCTCAGGCAGCACTGCATTAAAAACACACTATTCTGGAGTGGAAATCACTGCATGGGCTCAGGAACACTTGTGAAAACCATCGTCTGTGAACACAGTTCATCGCTGCGTCCACAAATGCAGGTTAAAACTCTAGTCCGGGTGATAAACTGGCCTCCTACAGTCCAGACCTGTCACCCATTTAAAAAACTTTTACTTTTAACTATTAAAATGAAAAATATGACAAAAGAGATGCTGAACTGTTGAGTAGCTAAAATTATATCTTTAGCAATAATAGGACAATATTTCACTTTCAAAACTCCAGAAACTGGTCTCCTCAGTTTTCAAACGTTTATAAGAGTGTTGTAAAAAGAAGAGGTGATTCAACACAGCGGCAAACATGTCCCAACTTCTTTGAGATGTCAAATTCAAAATAAGCATATATATATATCATAAAACAATACAATTTCTCAGTTTCAACATCTGAAATGTTGTCTTCGGTCTATTTCTAATTAAATATGGGTTTATGTGCTTTGCAAATCATTGCATTCTGCTTTTATTTACATTTGACAAAGCGAGCCAACTTTTTTGGAAACGGGGTTGTAGAAGTGTGTTCATGTCTACCAGTAAACATTCAACACTTCTGTCATGCTAATACTCATTTACTTTCCTCACGTAGAAATTCACACAGGAATTAGAGAAAAAGTATTTACAACGGAAGCAACAAATGTTTCTGAGCTCCAAAGGGACCATCAGCCAACAGGAAACCATAAAGACACTCCTCAGAGCAGCCTGTAATTAACGTGATCACTGAACTGCACTCACACCTCGAAACACAGCTGGTTAACTGCAGCAAACAGAAGACAAGGACGTGTGTCTGCAGCTCCGTGGGAAATCCCAACAAAACCACAAAGACTGCAGCTTTCCTCGTCTTCAGACTCATGTCACTCATCTCCTCTGACTGCTAACAGCTCATTCACAATTTAAAGTTTCAATGATAAATAATAGTGTAATTCTGTAGTGATTAAAATAAGCTCTCTATTTTCATTTCCTCCAGTAATGGACTTCCTGTTTACATCGTGTTTCTACAAACTTTAAACTTCGACCATGATTTTTCCCAAACATTTAGTTTCTGTGTCTAAACCTCATGAAACTTTAACATTTGCAATGTCACAACAGAAATCAAGTCATTTGAATAACTTTCATCAAAAGGTAAAAGGTGCCCGACTTTAACTTGAATCAATCTTTATGACTTAATTTCTTTCTCTAACAACAAAAAACAGCAACACAACCTTTCTGATTCTTCAACCAACAGCAGTAAAGAGTGAATAAGAACCTTGGTTGATCCCAGTCAGATATAAATACTCTGGTAGTCAACAAAAAACAGTCAATCAAACAGACACGCCCCCAAAAACAGGTCTTCTTGAATCTTCTTTTCTAATGAATGAGGGATTATTTTCAGATGGACCTCCAGAAAACTAATAAGAAGGAGTGACTTTAGCTAACAACACCGAGATAACTGATGGACACATTTTATTCACTTTGGATTTGATGAGAGAAGTTGAATGGGAGTCTATGGAGCCGGAGGCTTTTTGGAACCGACCTCTAGTGGCACCCGCTGGTATTGCAGCTGAAGACACTTCTGGATTGGAAACATTTTTCAGTTTATACTTTGGACCCAAAACAAAAAGTTAAAACATGATCTAACTCAGGAATAGTTGGTTGTAATTTGGGACTTGGCTTCATTGTCAACCCCATTTCATGGTTTAGTCTCTAGGAATTAGTGAGTACAAAATCCTTATGTCACTAAATTCATTCTTACTGATGCACTCACTCCTTTCTCTGTCAGGTAAGTTCCTAAAACTCAGCCTTAAAGAAAGCAGCAGCTCCAGAACCATAGCGAGCTTTATCACATTGAAAGGTAGAAGCAGCTCCGGCAGATGAGATGTGAGCCGAGGGAAAAGTGGAGCTGAACCAAACGGCAGCGCTGCTGAATGACTCGGCTGTGTTTGTGGAAGAAGACAGCAGGTGGAACAAATATCCTTCTGCCTGCCAAACACCAACTGCAGCGCGGTCAGTGGGCACGAAGACCCAACGGGGAGGTAAGAAGGTAGGAGAGCGATGATCGTGGTAAATGAATCAAATCTCAGAGCGCATGGTTGGGACGTACGAGGGAGGTGAAGGAAACTGATTACGCCCTCTTCGTCTCTCTTCTCGCCATTGTTGTCCTGCTGCATTTAAAGAAAACAACAAATAATATCTCCTGGCATTGTGGGGAGGAGGTGGTAGTTCCAGCGGTGTCTGTTCGTCCTGTGTGTTGGTAGGTGGGTGATAATTATTCTCACTTGACAGACTACTGCTTCAAATCTAACAACACACCTTAAAAATGTTCCCATTACATGCACAATTTCACACACACACACACACACACACACACACACACACACACACACACACACACACACACACACACACAACCTAATCAGGCGTCTCCACACACCATCTTCCCTCCCGTAAGAGAAATACAACCACAAAGTCTGCAAACACGACTCAGAACAGATTGTCCCAAGATACCAAGTTATCTTTGGTTTGCAGGTAGCGGGGGGATGGGAGAGGGGGGTGTGGGGACAGGGGGGGCTCTCCACTGCCATTCAACCATTTAATATGCAGTTTGGACAGGGCATGAATCTCATTTAAATGTTATGCAGGTGATAATTAGATAGTAGGCCTCAAAAAGCTGTATGTTTGGGGGCGTGTCTGTTTGATTGACAGGCCTGTGGTGCAGTCAGGTTTTCAGTAAAGGTGGACAGGTGTAATGTTCTGGCTTCTCAGTCAGACTGAGTGACACTGACCACTTGTTTCCTCCCCAACTCGTCCAAATTTGATCATTTCTGGCTCCAGAGAAGAACGATGGCGACGGCTCGAACATCGAGGCTTCAAACCAGGAGTTCACAAACCAAAGAATGACGCATTATTGTTTCACAACATTGTGACAACAGTTTAAAAAGATTTAGAAAATATAAACAAAATGTTTTGGTTAATTGTCCATTTAAATTCTGTCAATTCAGACTAAACACTTCAGTGCTACTTACGCAAATGAGGACACGGTCTGCATCCAGCTTATCAGCTTGATTTTGGGAGTTTGCTACATCACGGATCTGATCTCCGACTGGATGTTTCCTTTCCTTGATTGGTTTTTACCAAATCACATTAATCCTCGTGACTACGTGACTTGTTGCTAATTAGTTCGGTAATGACTCTGAGCATGACCAGCAAAAATGCTCCATTTAGACTCGCATGTACATGTTGTCTGAAATTAAACGGGGAAATAAACCGAAGACTTCATGTGCTCACCTGTGCATATCTGCATGTGGTCCAGAAAGCTGTGTGCGGCACATCCAGCCGTGCAGATGCCGTGCTGAAGGTGAGCAGACTGCGGCAGGAGAGCTTCCTCTGGTTTGAGGCAGCGGAGGCAGTCGGAGGCCAGCGGTCCCACGCAGGAACGGCAGGACGGGTGGCAGTCTGGGTGGAGAGAGGGAACACATCAGAGGAGGGAGATCAGCGGTGGAGGAGCAGGAGGAGGACTTAGAGGCGAGGAGGTGAAGTCTCACTGAGGCAGGTGTTGTCCAGAGAGTACAGCCCCTCCCCACAGGCCTCCACACACTGGCCCTGGTGGAGGAGGAGGCCGCCTGGACACAAGGTACACTGGGATACCGACGGGCCCCAACAGGTGGCGCAGGAGCTGTGGCAGGCTGCGGAGACAGGGAGGGAAAGATCTGAGGAAGAACTGGTGGTTCGAAGACGATAAATACAGTCTAATCATTTTTATTTCACCCTATAAATTAAGATTATTCAGCTATTATCTATTCATTTAATCATTGTTCTGTATTTCTGCTACCCGACACATCCACAGACGTATCCTACCTCTGCATCTGCTGTGGTTGTCCAGGTAATGCTGAGCTGGACACTCTGTAATACATTTCCCATGATGCAAGGCGGTCCCTGATGGGCAGCTCATACACTTGGGGTTGTCAGGGAAACAGGAGGTGCAGGGCGGATCGCAGGCTGTGAAGCGCAGCATGTAAATGTTAATGGAACGATAAAATGCTTCGTGGTCAATTTAAAAAACGCATGAATTAAACTCAAGTCAGAGGAAAGT
The DNA here is from genome assembly GCF_022577435.1 of Embiotoca jacksoni. Taxonomy (NCBI): domain Eukaryota; kingdom Metazoa; phylum Chordata; class Actinopteri; family Embiotocidae; genus Embiotoca; species Embiotoca jacksoni. Next base: position 1,182,103 of record NW_027185397.1, read on the forward strand.
GTCTTTAAATAAACCGTCTCCAAAATATATTCTATTCAGGAGTCATTAGGAACGACAGCCATGGAAACCAGTGAAACTATTTGTGCTCGCCAACTATATGAATTAAAAAAATCAAAACAATAAATGAAGAGTTAACTCTTTATGGTAAGGCTACATGAATTATCATGAATTAATGCATTAATTAAGCGTTACTTTAAACATTAATACCTCATGAATGATCAGGAAGTACCATGAGTTCAAAGTCTTTCATTCATGATCTCCTGCATGAACAACGCATTAATAAAGCTTTAATTAAGGTGAGTAATCATTGATGATTATGATTCATTAACCTTCAGAACCCTATTTTCAGTTTTAAACTCATGTTGGTCATTGTAGTTTCTAACCATTCATACTGCATCTTGTTTTTTTCAGGAGATTCTCAGCGATCCAAATCTTTCATCATTTAATTTGATAATACTTCGAGATTTTTTATATTAACCTTTGTATCAAGGAAAAACATTATTTTGTCTTGTGAAATTGGTTTTACATGTATCTCACCATGAAATATTGTCAGTAGAGATATCTTTTTATTATTATGTAGAGGAGATTGTCTAGAATCTGGTAATATCTGAACCATGTTTGTGGGACACTGTATGAGTCAGCATTTAAAAAATAAATGATGTGCTTAGTGCCCGATGGAAAATAAATGTCATGAATGACTCCGGGGACTCGATGTTTGGACCCCAAGTGTTTGCCAGTTATTATAATGTCTGAGTTATTATGTTCGTGTCTTGTTCATTGTAACCTGCAGGAAACTAGAACTATTGTTATAAATCTCACTGTAACAGTTATTTGAATGTCAATCAGTCGTACTATTGTCACTTGCACTGTTGTCGACACACTGTTATGTGCAATAATGCATCGTGAACTTTCTGACCAACAGTCACCAGATTGCTGCTTAACTATTTCCATTGTTATTCATTGATAAGTTCTTTTTTTTTTTTTGATTTTGTAAATATTTATATATATATATATATATATATATTCTTGTTTAGGTTAGGGAGGAGCAGCAAAGTGATAATTGCATTGCCTTTTTTCATACTGTGCATATGTCAGTAAAATAATCTTAATCTCTTTTAGAAGTAATGCTTATGTAATGAAGGACTTCATGAATGAATCCTTAAAATGTATTCATCCTTAAGTGAAGAGTTACCAATGAAGAAGATAAAAGATATTTAAAAGAGAATAAAAAGTCAACAACAGTCAAAAAATGTCCTGAAATCTAAACTTAATAAACTGACTTTGTCTGTGTGACATGCTAACATGCTCTGCCAGGCTTTTCTATGTCCAAAAATATACTCATTTTGTTTTCCTCCATCATTCTCGGGGGACAAAAAAGAGCACGTATGATATGTATCAGACGAAGCCCAGCGGAGTTAAACGGCCCTCATCTCTCTCAGGAAGGCGACATTTAAACCTTCCCTCAAACCATAAACCGGCAAGTTCAAATGGATCTGACCTTCTCCCACAAAGTTCCCCAGGTTTTTGACATTTTCTGAAAGATGGCTCCTCGGTGAGAGCTTCAAAACTTTCATAAGAGCAACAGGACCCCCACCCCCCACCCACCCTCCACCTCCTCAGCCCCTCCAGGTGTTTTTAACCACAGAAAGAGCTTCGCTGTGCTGCTAAGTTCACCATCACCCTGAGGGAGGCCTATTCCTACCCTTCTCTTCATCTCACCACTCCAAAATAGAAACCATCCATATTCATACAGGATCTCTTTATTCAGGGAGTTTCTGAATGCTCATTAGTGCCAGAGAGGACTGCTTATTATTGTATGTTTCAAAATGTTTGTTTGCTAACTCCGGCTTCTGCTGACTTATCATTTTGGCAGCACATGGCGTGGATGCTGGCGAGAAGCTCCACAGGGAAGCTCAACAAAAAGAAACAAAAAAATGCCAAGCATACTACCTTCACCTTCAGCTCACCGCTAACAACAATAGATAAACCTCCCACTGTTTCACATGGTGCTTTTGGTATTTTCAAATATTCTTTGTCTGTTTAAATATAACCTTTTTCTCCCATCAAACTGGTGTCAGATAAACTGACACAGATCATTTCTCTTTAATCTTTCCTGTATTCTACATCTTTTCTTTATTCCATTTCTTTCAGACTTGAATGTATAAAAGAACAAACGACAGCATCGCATAATTTTTTTTACTTGTGAGCTGAAGGAAATGTGAACAACTTTTTTCCATATTTCCCCCTAAAAAAAAAATCACAGCTGACATTTCAGACACTTTTGGAATTAAAATCGTCAAAAGATATTTTCAGTGCAGCAAAAATGACGTTCAATATTTGTCTCCTGCAATTTGAAGATTTTCAACTACAATAGAATCACAGTCTAATTACTCCACTCAGAAAACAGTCCTGAACACACGTCACCAATAACACAGGTGATGTTGTCATCATGTTTACTGGAAGAATGAGTTCAGATGAGTTCTTCCTGCCTGCATGTTTATGTCCATTTGCCTGAAGCTGCTGAACACAAACTGGGTTCATTAAATAAAAACACATTGACATTAAAGGTCCCTAACCCTAACTCTCTTCATGCAGGGTGAGTTTGCTGATGAAAATCTGTTTCAGACACGTGATTATAAACCAGAATTATCTCTCATCTGGCAGAGAGTTGCTGTGGATGTTTCCACGACATAAATATAGTTAGAGATCCGTCTGTAACCACTGAGGGGACGTCAGTCATGAGGACGTCAGTCATGTGGACATCAGACTTAGTGAGACGGTCCTCTGTGGACTTCAGAGTCTTCAGAGACAAACAAACCTCTTTGGCTTTCCCCCTCAATTTTTATGAGCTATAGATGCTCTCATTATGTTTTATTTTTACTGATATCATCCGACAACAGAGACTCACTGAACCTCTGAAGACTTCTGCTTCCTGTACGAATATACCAGGAAGACAATTTACTGCTTTAAATTATGTTTTTATATTTATTTCTTAATTGCTCTTCAGTCCTTTCTGAAATTATTAGACTGTCACACACGTCATGAAAATACATAGAAGAATACATTCATTAAATTAAATATACACATGTAATTAGAGTCCCATCTTCCTGTGTGATATTAAGACTTCTTCCTTATTTTTCTAGGATGATAGTTTATTCCTCGTTTGTAAAATCTGTCGCTCTGCTGCCAGAACACCTGTCCATGTTTGTGATTGGTCAGATGCTAGTAGCTCCTCCTCTTTCATGTGAACGTGCTCGTAGCTGGCATGGTAAACCCTGAGTTGAGCTCGACCTCGTTGATCAGGGCTCATTAAGGCAGATAACAGGAGGATGTCCTGGTATGTTGAAGCTGCTTCAGGAATGTTTCTTTACACCCAAACATGACGCTCTGTGAGGACGTGAGTCAACTTTACCGTAGCAGACGCCTTCTTGACTGTAGAAACCCGCTCCGCAGTCGGGGACACACACCCCGTCTTTGAGCAAGGCAGCGGGGTCCGAGCACGACACGCACTCCTGCTGACTCGACCCGCGGCACTCAGAGCACGACTCGTCACAGCCTGGAGGACGAAACAACGGAGAACACAGGTGAGACACAATATACAGAACACATGCAGGACAAAGCAGGTTGGAAAGGAAGCTTTAAAATCCTTCTGCATGTTTGGTGATGACAGATAACTTGAATCCAGCTCATTCTAAAACCTCCTGTGGGTGACGTGTGATTTGTTGTAAACACATACGTGATGCCAACACGGATCAATACAAGTAGTAGAGCAGACTTTAAGGGTATAAAAACATCAAGAGGGATATTCAGGCTGTACAGCAGGTATCTACACTCTGTGTGTGTGTGTGTGTGTGTGTGTGTGTGTGTGTGTGTGTGTGTGTGTGTGTGTGTGGTGTGTGTGTGTGTGTGTGTGTGCGTGTGCGTGTGTGTGTGTGTGTGTGTGTGTGTGTGTGGTGTGTGTGTGTGTGTGTGTGTGTGCGTGTGCGTGTGTGTGTGTGTGTGTGTGAGAGTGTGTGTGTGTGTGTGTGTGTGTGTGTGTGTGTGTGTGTGTGTGTACATGTTGAATCTCCAGAAATCTATCTCAGCACCAACAGGTATGATTACTCCTGATCTCCCAGCGTCTCAGACTGAAGCTCGATCCCTCAAAAAGAAAACGGACACAAAGAGACTAAACCTCGTTGGAGGATTTCAGAGCTGCTGAATCCTGACAGAGTTTTTCCTGTGGTGACGACGTCTTAAATTAAACTGCAAAAACATACTGTCAACAAAAGCATTCCTGTTGGTCGTCTTTAGAGTCGAGACCAGAACTTTAGATTGAAAAAGATGCTTCAAAATGTCATTTATTATTCCTTGGAAACTATTTTGAGAGTGATTGAGGTCAAAGTCAAAAAGTAAGACTCAGGAAGAGAGGGGAAGTAGGAGACATGAGAAGATAAAGATGAAGAAGAAGATGAAGATGAAGAAGAAGCCAGATGTTCAGAGAAAAGTGTAATTGATTTGAATCAATGTTTATGAAATACATTAATGAGAAGCCAGAAGTTCAGCCGGTATGTTTTTCAAAAGTTGTTGGAAACAGTTTGAGATAAATCTTCTGATCCTCCTAACGATGTTCATCTCTGTCTTCATCATCTTCAAAACACAAACTTCCTACTAAGTTTTTCTTTTAAATCAAACGTACATCATTTCTTCCATCCAACAGGTTTTGTAATTTGAGGAATATTTAATTGATCTTGACATGAAGCTGTTTTTATTCTCCTCCATGCTGATCTGCTGTCACTGAATTCACTGAAGTCTTTCACTTCAACAAATCTGCTCACACTGTTGGTTTGTTTCTTAGTTTAGAAGATACCGAAAAAATATCAGTAAAATTTGTTGTAAAGTTCCGACACGTTCCAAAAAGAACGGTTTAGTTTTTAGTTTGAAGACTTTTTATAGGACAATGGTGTTTTTAAAAGATGGTCATTTTGGAGTAGAAATCTTCACAGATTTATAATTTTTTTAACATAATTTTTTGTTCTTTCTGAAATTAAACCAATCGTTAAAAAAATGTGGGACCCAACATAAATGGAAGATAAAAAGAGAGGCCCACCTGACATGTTTAAGATGCTATAAAGTAGGAAATGTACAAATGTAGTGAGTGTGTCTCAGGCATCATTTGTAAAATTACATCATATTGAATGGATGAACAGATTACCATGGCAACGACATGAGGATCAGATGCTCAACAGGCGGCCGTTCATTGTGAATGTGAATTTAAATGTCTCACGTCCTTCAGCTGTGCGACCTGAAGAAACCCACAAAAGTTCTGTTTCATGCAATTTTACTTTTTTCATGCAGACTTTCTGTATTTTACTGCAAATTAAAATCCAGATAAGGGTTTAAAAATGATAAATACATTCTGTTATTAACCAATTTGGAGAACAGTAAAAGACATACTCTCTTTCTGGTGAGACAGTTTGATGTTGTTTTGATATTTATCTCATCCACACACACAGTTTTTCTTTTATCCTTTTTGTTTTTCCTCATGCAGAGTTTAGACTCACGTCATTTCCGTCCAGTTCTCCCATTTACATGCATTTTATTGCACCAAGATTGCTCCAATAAAATGCATTGAGATCCCAAACTGTCTTTATTCTGCATGGTGTGTTTTGCACGACGGATCCAGATGATATTCTTTTTTTTTTTTTACATGTGTATTCAAAATAATTAGAAATTCTGCCCTGAAATGACTTTTCAATGACTCTGTCTTTTCTTTGTTTGTCTTTTGCTCTATTTTTTTTCTGTTGTCTTAACTTTCAGGGTGAAAAATCACCATCAACACCAGGAGAATCCAGTTTTACTCATGTTCTGCTGCTGGTGGATAAATCAGTGTTTTCTAATCGGCATGGGATGTAATGTGCCGCAATGTGACGACCACACTGGTAGTTTCACATTTTCTAATGCTTTTAAGTTTCATCTCATGTCAGCATGATATGAAATATTAAAATGAATTGATAATTCTTTAGTTATGATCACATGCATGAGTGTTTTTCCTTTTCGGTAGCTCCAACTTTAAACATGTGAGAGGAAGCTCCTGAACAGCTTTGCGTACTTTTGAGCTTTTGACTTCGGAGGAACGGAGTCGACGTGGATCCTGAGGAAGTCAGAACGAACAGGTCACTTCTTCGATGTGAGATTTTGGCAGTTTGACAGTTAACTTGAATGTCTGCTGGTTCCTAAACAACCTGAAGTCACTTCAAAGTTTCAGAACAGCCCCGTGCAGCTTCGCTGTAAATCAAAGAGACTGTACGTCGGTCCGAATGAACAGCAGCTGCAGCGAACGTTGTCTGTGATTGATGACATTTCATTTTCATTTTCTACTGACATGCATGCAAACTAACGGCAGCCTGAGAGGGAGGAGATCCATCTGAACTTTCACGCCGTGCTCTGACATATTAACGGCAGTAAAGTGTACACGATCTGTAGATGGAAGGCTAAAAGATGCAAAATAAAAGCTGGAGATGCAACTGAATCCCAAACAGGATCCAGAGGAGGGAAGTTTTCTTCACGTCTGCCTGCAGAGTTGCAGAACCAGACCTGAGCTGTGGCCGATGGATTGACAGGTGAAACAGCGTCCGGCCCAGGTTTCATTTTTTATGCTCCTCAATTCTGAATATTTCCTTGCGATCATCTCGCTGTCGATCATTCTCTCTCCGTCTCCTCCCTCCAGCCTCCCTTTCTCTCTGTGAGTCTTTCTTGTTCGTTCTCATGTTTAATTTGAATGTCTCTCTCTGTAGCTCTTCTTTTTAGTGTGGTCCAGAAATGGTTTAATATATTCTCTCTAAAAAAAGCTTCCCTGCAGAGTCACTGCAGCGATACATCAACTAGTTTCTACAGCAAAACCCAACCATTTCTAGAAAAAAATATTTTAATCAGATCAGAACTAATGTCCCATTTAGTCAGTCCATCCAGGAAATAATGAACACAAATTCAAGCAAATTCAGCAATATTTGCGAGAGCTATCTTTAAATTCCTGTGATTTTTCCACAAAAAACATCGATTAAATGTTTGTGATCAAAAGAAGTGATTCCTTATTACTGGATGTTAAATGAGTTTTCTTCACACGTCCAGTTGTCAGAGACGTCTCTTTGTTTGTTTCATCCAGCAGGTCTATGTGTTGAATGAACATGAATTAAACAGCATCTAAAGCTCTTATTTTGACAGCTGATGTAGTCCTTGTTTCTATATTCCAGTCACAGACGCTCTGTTCTGGAAACATACGCAGCTTTTAGGACCTTTTAGGACCTTTTAGGAACTTTGATCTCCGCGGTTCTCTAAGTTCAATAAATACATAAAAAAAGATGAGAATTAAAATATTTCTGTGATGTGCAGCATGATTACTATCACAGGAAGTGATTACAGATGTATTTATTTATCAGGTAGTGATTAAAAAGAATCGCAGTTCTCTTTCTTGACTTGCAATTTCTTCTCAATCCCACAATTTTATGCAAAATTCTTTTGAGAAGATCCACGGCAAAAATCAAACATCTTTGAGAAAATCTGCTGCAATAATCCCCAAAAAACTCAGTGAAATCCTGAAAGGAACTGATTTCACAAGAGATCTGCTGGAAAAGAAGAAACTATTCTTCTTTCAAATGAAGTAAACAGACAAAACGATATCTACAAGTATTCAGTGCAGGATGGGATTCCTACATTTATATGACTGGGTCACTTTCCACACACACACACACACACACACACACACACACACGCACACGCACACGCACACGCACACACACACGCACACACACACACACACACCCTCCATAAAAGGTTGTAGGCAACAAGGGGATTACACGTCCTTTACCTTGCCCCTCACAGGAAAGCAATTTATTTTGCTGTGCAGCCTGAAGCGTAAAGTTATCAGCACATGTAATCCAAACAGGCCAGTTGCCAAAAAGCTCCTCTAAAGCCTGCTCTGCATAAACCAGGGGAGGTTGAGATGAATGCACAGTCACACGGCGCGCTGGATAATCTTCCTTCTCTGTACTCCTGCGACGGGCGGGGACACAATTACTGCGCCGCCGCGGTTCACATCCCCCCAAACCTCCCGTGATAAAACGAGATGGGATGAGAGATTCAGCAATTAAACTAAGCACAGGGAAAGCAGCTTTGGAGAGAGAAGCAGATAAATAAATAATAAAGAATAAAACTGAAAATCTCTTCCTGGACTGGAAACAGAAACGGAACGAGCAACGTTTGCATGAGGACATGTCTTTGGTCTGTTGTTCTGATACCTGGTTGTTGGAAGCAAAAAGCTCATTTCTCCAGCTGCAATACAGCAAAGTCTGCAACCTCTATTTCTAACAACTGCTGTACAATCTGAGCTTTGAAGTGTTTCTTCTCCTGCGTGAAGCAAACTGCAGAATTAGCTCCAAAGGAACGCAGCAGAGGTCACAATGAAACTCAAATGTATAGATCAAGTAACTGCCATCGTTTCAGTAAGGTTTCACAAAGCAAAGCCTCACAACTCTCGGAGCGGCGAAGTTCATAGCGAACAAAACAGGATAAAAGCTTCTCCAGTTCAGTGGAAGAATAAAGTATGACTCTCAAAAAGCTTCTCTGGCTGTCAGATGAAGTGTGAATGAGAGTTCATGATACAGAACGAGCAGCAGAAAGTCAAAATGTTGGTATAGACATGCATCACAGAAGACTGTCCTCGGATCATCCAAATGAATGTCGTAGATGATGATCAGTATTAGAAGAAAACTACTTGAAAAGACTGATAAATGAAATAAAAAGTGTTTGACTTTCTCTACTAACTCCTTTTCGAAGTGGGTAGAAAGTTAAAAATAGATAAAGTTCATCAGATGTTAGCTCCTTTCTCAAAACTTTCACCGCATTTTTTTCTAAATTTCTTCAGAGGTTTATGCTCAATTGTATAAAAAAAAATGTTTTCATTCAAAACAACCAAAATTTCTTTCAAACAAAGGTTAAATTTTAAGGCGTTATTTGTCTTAAAATTGAAAAATAAAGCAGATCATTTGTTTAAACCCTTTAAACAAGCGATATTTATGGTTTCCCGAGAAGTGACCTCTAAACGTTAAACGATGGTCTGAGCACTAAAAACATAAACGTTGATCCACTCTGCACCAGAGGAACTGATTTAGTCTCAGTTGTGTGAAATGTTATGGTATCATTTCTGAGGCATGTCCCTGTCTGGTGAATCACAGTGCTATGATGGAAATTAAAAAAAAGGATGCAGGAACATGTCATCCATTAACATCACTCATGTATAGCTCTCTCATGCTGTATCATATTTAACCGTACTTTCACCTCTATAAATCCAAAAACCTCAAAACGAAAAATGAGTAAGAGCGACTGTGAGCCTGAAGGTCCACAGTGAAACGGGAACTTGATTATTATTTGTTTTCTTTTAACCATCTTGTCCTTGATCATGAAGATCTTTATCACGTACTGCTTCATTCCTAAACTTAACCCCTCGTGGGGTTTCTATGCTCAGCAATGAGGAATTAATTGCATCTGTAGAAGTATTGTTTGTGTTAATGATTTTATCTCCCACAGGACCTGTAACACTGTTTATCTGCTCCCTTTAAAATGTCTTCTTTATTGTATGATACCTGAGGAAGAGCCAATCTTAGTTCAAAAAGATGTAAAAAAGAAGAAGATGCAGGTGTTCAAAGTCCTTTGGGAGACACAGATTGTTGTTTTTTTATACTGCACATGAAAACGATTAATTTGTGTTTCATTCTGAATGTTCGTCTCTAAACAGGCAGACATTATATTTTTATTTGGACATAAAGAGGTTGGTGATAGCAGGATGTTAAACAAAACATATTCTTCCCCAGAAACAGAGTTTCTTCTGTTTTTATTTCTCTAGTCGGGAGCTGCAGTTTGAGCTGAGTGTTTCTATCACAGTAAAGATTCAGTCACAGAACAGAGGTGTGAAGAAACACCACGAGGTCTCTGAGTCCTGGGTGGTCCTGGTCCGCTGCCAGGAACCGCTCCAATCCGGAGTAAACATCTCCAGCACCATCCCAACACCTCACACACTCATTACTGCTGTCACCTCCCATCTCTTCCTCCTCTTCCTCCTCCTCTTCCTCCCATTATCCCCATAAACAAATGCTGGGAAAGGAGCTCGTTGGGGTTAAATCCACCTGAACAGCTCGACCTCGACTGATTTACAGTCACACTGATGGGGAGTCCAACGGCAGCGTAGAAACATTGGAAAATCCAGTTCCAGTTCCAGTATCCATACTAACATACCATTTAGCACACCAGAGAAAGGTTTAGTACGTCCCAGTACTCAGTATGTTAAACGCAGTATTCCAAAAGTACCAGGATGTTCTACTACATCCGGTTGTATTCTGCAGTCTGCAGGTCAGCGTGATACTCTGGATGTTCTGACCCACAATCCTCTGCAGCGGGAGATTCGTCACATCGACTGAACCGCAGAGACAGTTGGTGGCGCTGAAGCTCCGCCCACAAAAGGAAGAAGAAGAAGGAGGAGAAGAAGAAGAAGAAGAAGAGTAAGGAGAAGAAGAAGAGTAAGGAGAAGAAGAAGAGTAAGGAGAAGAAGGAGAAGAAGAAGAAGAGGCAGTTAAAGGAAGCGTACTCGTTCCAAATCCACAACGGATACGACAAAGTGGGTCAAAGTTCAAGATGCATTTTTATGATGAAGTAGTTTGTCTCAGTTGTTCAAATACTTTTTAAGGGGAGCTGCAGTACTGTTGTCGATGTGACTTCACGGAACATTATTTTCTGCAGAATTAAACCTACATGAATGCAGGTTAAATGTGTGACAAGGAACCACATTCATTTGATATTCCTGTGCAACATTCAAGAACAAAATACAGTGCATCTGGAAAGTATTCACAGCGCTTCACTTCTTCCACATTTTGTTGTTACAGTTTTATTCCAAAATGGATTAAATTATTTTTTCCTCAAAATTCTACATATATCCCATAATGACAAAGTGAAAATAGTTTGTTTAAAATTTTTGCAAATCTATTAAAAATAAAGAATGAAAATATAACACGTACATAAGTATTCACAGCCTTTGCTCAATACTTTGTTGAAGCACCTTTGGCAGAAATTACAGCCTCAAGTCTTTTTGAGTATGATGCTACAAGCTTGGTACCTATTTTTGGGCAGTTTCTCCCGTTCTTCTTTGCAGGACCTCTCAAGCTCCATCAGGTTGGATGAGGAGCGTCGGTGATCAGCCATTTTCAGATCTCTCCAGAGATGTTCAATCGGGTTCAAGTCTGGGCTCTGGCTGGGCCTCTCAAAGACATTCACAGAGTTGTCCCGAAGCCATTCCTTTGTTATCTTGGCTGTGTGCTTCAGGTCATTGTCCTGTTGGAAGATGAACCTTCGTCCCAGTCTGAGGTCCAGAGCGCTCTGGAGAAGGTTTTCATCAAGGATGTCTCTGTACATCGCTGCATTCATCTTTCCCTCCATCCTGACTAGTCTCCCAGTTCCTGCCGCTGAAAAACATCCCCACAGCATGATGCTGCCACCACCATGCTTCACCGTAGAGATGGTATTGGCCAGGTGATGAGCGGTGCCTGGTTTCCTCCAAACATGACGCTCGGCATTCAGGCCAAAGAGTTCAATCTTTGTTTCATCAGACCAGAGAATTTAGTTTCTCATGGTCTGACAGTCCTTCAGGTGCCTTTTGGTAAACTCCAGGTGGGCTGTCATGAGCCTTTTACTGAGGACACTGTCTTCCATCTGGCCACTCTACCATACAGGTCTGCTTGGTGGAGTGCTGCAGAGATGGTTGTCCTTCTGGAAGGTTCTCCTCTCTTCACAGAGCAACGTTGGAGCTCTGTCAGAGTGACCATCGGGTTCTTGGTCACCTCCCTGACTAAGGCCCTTCTCCCCCGATCGCTCAGTTTGGCCGGGCGGCCGACTCTAAGAAGAGTCCTGGTGGTTCCAAACTTCTTCCATTTACAGATGATGGAGGCCACTGTGCTCATTGGGACCTTCAATGCTGCAGAAATGTTTCTGTACCCTTCCCCAGATCTGTGCCTCGATACAATCCTGTCTCAGAGGTCTACAGACAATTCCTTGGACTTCATATCTTGGTTTGTGCTCTGACATGCTCTGTCAACTGTTGGACCTTATATAGACGGTGTGTGTCTTTCCAAATCATGTCCAATCGACTGAATTTACCAGGTGGACTCCAATCAAGTTGGAGAAACATCTCAAGGATGATCAGTGGAAACAGGATGCACCTGAGCTCAATGTTGAGTGTCATGGCAAAGGCTGTGAATACTTATGTACATGGGATTTTTTTATTTTTTTTATTTTATTTTTATTTATTAATAGATTTGCAAAAATTTCAAAACAACTTTTGTTCACATTATCATTATGGGGTATTGTGTGTAGAATTTTGAGGAAAAAAATGAATTTAATCCATTTGGGAATAAAGCTGTAACATAACAAAATGTGGAAAAAGTGAAGCGCTGTGAATACTTTCTGGATGCATTGTATCTGCAGAATGGATTCATTTGAGTTACAATATAATCCTCCCCAGTGACAAAGTACACTTTTTATACTTGAATCATACTTTTAGTAACAAAAGTGTGTTATTGCTAGACTATTGTTACTAATGTTGAAACAGTCAATAAATCTTTGATTTTATTCCAAATTACACAATTTGTACAAGAGACAAATACAATTAAAGTGCATTCACTGTAAAATGTTTGCATAGTATATTTACAAGATAACATGCAATGCAATTAAGTACACTTATTAAAAATACACTAGAATTGAAGTATGTTTCTAATTGTTATTAAATATACCTTTTAAAAGTGTATTAATCATTATGTTTTTAATCTATAACTTAAGTACTATTTTTCACAAATATATTTATAATTACTGGATGAAAATTGCTTCAACATTTTATTTCTAGCAAGTTTACTTCAAGCGAAAGTACCCAAAAATATGGGAAAAATATATTTTTAATCTATTAAAGCATAGTTTAAGTGCATCTTTCAAAATGATACTTAAGTGGTTTCATTTTAACACAACTTGAAGTATAATTATTTTAACTTTTAATGAAGTATACCAAAGCATAGTAAAGTATGCTTATAAGAACTATACTAAGTATATTTTTATGACACCACAGCAGGACCGAGGCCTCATAAATACACCAAGTGGTGTTTCCGTGGTGACAACTGTACACAGCTCATGAAGCAGGAAGAAGAACCGACGCCGGGTTTCTAGCGGAGCTGCTGCTGTCGAACCTATTTCAGCTGTTCAACGAGCGTGTGTGCTGGGAGGTCGGAAATCCTCCTGACAACAATCATTACGGTGTGAAATTGAGCTGCAGAACTGTCTGGACGGGAATCACACCGCGACCCGCCCCTCTCTCACGCTCTCTGTTTCTACCCATCAGCCCCGGGAGTCGCAGCAGGGCTCAGCGCAGACACGGCTAACTGTTCACACAGTATCAGTGAGCTCACACTAAGCCACACTTTTATTTATGAGTCCAGGATTTGGATTGTCGGGAGACCTTCGAGATAGTCGACGGGATCAATGTGAACAACGCTCGCTGTGTATTTAGTGTTTCAGCAGCGCTGCAGAAAGAGCCAGATAACAAACCTCCCTCAGTACTCAGTCAGCACTCTTCCATGTTTGGACTCTCAGGGCCGGATCTTCTAGAGGTTTGCATGCAAACTTCACACCACCTACACAAAGAAAGTCCAGCTGATCGACTAACGACGTGCAGTGAGGATTTCAAATGTTCAATTTAACACACGTCGTGTGGAGGGGAAATGGTTTTAGTTTTAGTGGAATCACTTTAAAACACGTGATTTGCACCTGATATTAGTGTTGCAAAACGGGTGCAAAATAAATGTGCAAACTTTTGGAATAAACATGCAATCCACTGTCTTTTATCTGAGATCGGGTCATTACTTGTTGTGTCCTTGTTTCAACAGAGTAACGTTATCTCAAATTGAACACCTCCATTTTGCACTGGAAAACTGAAATTAAATATTTTACCCAGAAACCAACGTGTTTTTGTGTCCTCTGTTTAACACACTCAATAAACACACTGATTCTTCTGTCCAGCACCAGTTGGGTGCTCCTTAATGAAAAATATACACTTTTGTGTTCTGCAACAGCTGCAGCTTCCTCAGATGCTTTATTTTGAAAATTCTTTACAGTATTTCTGCAACGTAGCCAAGATGGCGACCGTTGAGTTTGGAAAAAGTCAAGAGTTTCACACTCAATTTGTGGAGCGTTTTGAGTGCATCATCCAGGTACTTACTGTATGTTTCTGTACTTGAGAGTGTGAACACACTTGTGCCCTCAAAATAGTGCTAGTATGTAAGTATGCCATTTTAACACAGCGGAAGACTTGAAAACTCTCAAAGCACACGTTTCTGTGCACTGAAGTTTTCAAAATGTTCAAGTCTAGTTTACTTCTCCGCTCTCGTTTGGCATAAACAGCAAATGTGAATTTAAATGATGTATAAAGAAGTTCTGCGGGAGAAGAATCAGTCACTTAAATCACATTTACAGGAAACACAATCTCACCATTTTCAGGAGACTCGTTTCCATCTCCATCAATCACTTCCTGTTTGTGTAATTAGATTTTCCTTCAGTGTTGTGTCCTGTGTGGGATTAGGTCCTGACAGACAGGTTTTTTTCCAGTGAGTGTGAAGTGACTGACAAGAGGAAGAGTGTGTGAAACACATTCAGCGTTGCTCGAGTAAAATAACAACAGAAACAGAAAACTCTGAAAAAAAAAGATTCTGCAATTTTCAACTCATTTTCTAATGCTAATTGGTTTTCATAACGGTCTTTTGAAAGACTTGGAGAAAGAAGACGAACAATTAGAGTCAGAAATATGAAAAAATATATATATTCATGACAAAAATTTGAAGCTCTTTTTGTACGACAGAAAAACTTTTTCAATCAATCCAGAAAGAGATTGAATCAAAGTGCAGCAACAGATCAGCAGACACATGATAAAGAGCAGCCATCATCTCATCACTCACGTCCTCCATCATCTCATCACTCACCGTCCTCCATCATCTCATCACTCACGTCCTCCATCATCTCATCACTCACGTCCTCCATCATCTCATCACTCACGTCCTCCATCATCTCATCACTCACATCCTCCATCATCTCATCACTCACGTCCTCCATCATCTCATCACTCACGTCCTCCATCATCTCATCACTCACGTCCTCCATCATCTCATCACTCACGTCCTCCATCATCTCATCACTCACGTCCTCCATCATCTCATCACTCACGTCCTCCATCATCTCATCACTCACATCCTCCATCATCTCATCACTCACGTCCTCCATCATCTCATCACTCACCGTCCTCCATCATCTCATCACTCACGTCCTCCATCATCTCATCACTCACGTCCTCCATCATCTCATCACTCACGTCCTCCATCATCTCATCACTCACCTCCTCCATCATCTCATCACTCACGTCCTCCATCATCTCATCACTCACGTCCTCCATCATCTCATCACTCACATCCTCCATCATCTCATCACTCACATCCTCCATCATCTCATCACTCACGTCCTCCATCATCTCATCACTCACGTCCTCCATTATCTCATCACTCACCGTCCTCCATCATCTCATCACTCACGTCCTCCATCATCTCATCACTCACATCCTCCATCATCTCATCACTCACGTCCTCCATCATCTCATCACTCACGTCCTCCATCATCTCATCACTCACCGTCCTCCATCATCTCATCACTCACATCCTCCATCATCTCATCACTCACATCCTCCATCATCTCATCACTCACCGTCCTCCATCATCTCATCACTCACGTCCTCCATCATCTCATCACTCACGTCCTCCATCATCTCATCACTCACGTCCTCCATCATCTCATCACTCACGTCCTCCATCATCTCATCACTCACGTCCTCCATCATCTCATCACTCACGTCCTCCATCATCTCATCACTCACGTCCTCCATCATCTCATCACTCACGTCCTCCATCATCTCATCACTCACGTCCTCCATCATCTAATCACTCACGTCCTCCATCATCTCATCACTCACGTCCTCCATCATCTCATCACTCACGTCCTCCATCATCTCATCACTCACCGTCCTCCATCATCTCATCACTCACGTCCTCCATCATCTCATCACTCACGTCCTCCATCATCTCATCACTCACGTCCTCCATCATCTCATCACTCACGTCCTCCATCATCTCATCACTCACGTCCTCCATCATCTCATCACTCACGTCCTCCATCATCTCATCACTCACCGTCCTCCATCATCTCATCACTCACGTCCTCCATCATCTCATCACTCACGTCCTCCATCATCTCATCACTCACGTCCTCCATCATCTCATCACTCACCGTCCTCCATCATCTCATCACTCACGTCCTCCATCATCTCATCACTCACCGTCCTCCATCATCTCATCACTCACGTCCTCCATCATCTCATCACTCACCGTCCTCCATCATCTCATCATCTCAAGTTCATCTGGTAACCAACTAGTTCAACACAGTTTATCTGTTCATTGTTCTGAAAAGCAGTAAAACTAAAAGATGTCAGGATTCTGATTTTAGGAAAAGAAAAGTCAAGATAAGTACATATTTCAAAATTAAAAGTGAACGAGTATAATTCAGAAGAATAATGTCGTAGAATATATAACTGTCCATTGATGATAAATTGATTTTATCAAAATGATTTTTTTGTTGTTGTTATTGTCAAAATCAAAAATATTTGATTTTGCAGCTGATTTTTTCAAAAAGAGTTTTTAGTGAAAATACTTTTATGTCGTGATAGTTTCAGCACAGTTTCTGCTGATGACATTTCTTGGTGGAAAAATCGCGGGAATCTTTAACATTTTTTGTTTCCTGTTGCTCTATTTTCTTCGTCACTTCAGCCACGCTGTCAAAATAACTCATTAATATTTACATAAACTTGCCCAATGTTCTGTCTGCGTTTTCAGTTTCTTGTCCCTGTTCTTTATATTTCATTGCAATTTTGTCATCCTCCCCATCGCCACCTCATCTGTTTGGTTTCTTCCTGTCTTTCATGTAGGAACATCTGGATCCCTCTCTGTAACGTGGTCTCGGCTCCAAGCCTGTCCGACTCCTACCTTCTTCATATTACTATTATAAATACTGTTACTCCGTCCTCATGGTCTCTCCTTGTTATACAAGCTCATGACTCTTTATTCACCTTTATAAGTAACTGAATCAACTATATTCATATTGATTCATCTACAAATTAAGATGAACTGTGACTGATCTCGTTCATGTAAACCAACATTCAGCAAAGCTTTGAGAGAAATGATCACGTTCAAAGATCCGACTGCTGACTCGGCATCCTCAATACTAAAAGTTCAGAAAGATTTCATCTCCCTTAGCGTGAGTGTCCCTCTTTGTGTTTATTTGTGAGTGGTTGAGTGTGAACTGAAACACCATGCTGACCTCCAGGAGAGCCCTGAGGTCCCATTACATCACGCGGTACTCACGGCGACAGTGTGTGCGGTCGTGCTGGAAGGAACCCGGAGGACAGGAAGCCGTGCAGAGTCCGCCGCCGGTGCTCAGGAAGGGCAGCTGGGAGCCGCAGGACAGGCAGTCCCACCTGCTGGAACAGGTGGCACAGGAGGGGTGGCAGGCTGCAGGGAGGAGAGGAGGGGGCAGGGGGAGGAGAAGGGGAGGAGAGGGGGAGGAGAGGGGGAGGAGAAGGGGATGAGAGGGGGAGGAGTCAGACTGGCAGAAATCAACTTCCTCTGCAAACCTTGGTTCACAAAGAATCTCAGAATCCTCTCAGAGACGCCTGACTGAGTATCAAGGACTGTTCAGACAGCTGATCGTAGTGAGGAGGTGTGGTCTTCACGCTGCCATCACCTTCACGTCTGTGTTTGTGCTGAGTGGGAGATCCACCACAAACATCATCCTGCAGATATCATCTGGAGAGTTTCAAGAACGGCATTCAGCGTCTGAAGAATATTGCTCTGACCTCCTCCCTGCTCCGAACACTTCTTCTCCTGAGCAGCTCTCTGAACATGTTTTGTGAATAATTTGAGATCTTTTAGGGGAAATTCTTCGAAAACGTTACAACTGTAAGAGTCTTCTGAGAATTTCGTCACTCGGAGGAACTTTTAGTCGGAGAAACCTTGCGGTGATGGGACGGCCTGTCACAGCTGTGGTGGAAGTAAAAGAAACAACCGGATGTGCAGTTCATCAGGTGATCCCAGAAACACATCCACACCTTTGGGGGACTTTATTTCTCTGGTTGTTTTAGTTCAGGTGTTTTTAGAGCGGTGCTGCTTCATATAGACGATGACGTCCTTGGTTTAGTGGTCTTCTCATCAACGTACCTCAACTTTGTTCCCCACTACAAGTAACACAAGGAGCAGAGAAGGAGTCTCTCATCGGTCTCACAAACACCACGAAAACCTTCTGCTGTCTGAGGCTGCACCGACGTATGAGAAGATTAACGCTATTATTCATTTAATGTCGCCACCGAAAACAAACCAGCAAAACGTCTTAAAAATACCTGACGTGGTAAAAACATTCCTCTGAAACAGAGAGCAGTGGAGACATTCATGCTCATTCAAATGCCTTTCAAATAATATAGACCTACTGAGATGAATTACAGATAAAGAAGGATGACATCCAAATCTTCTGATTAAATGCAACATATATATCTTAAACTTTGGATCCCCTCGTGTTTCTGTCTGCTTCAATGTCGTCTATTCAAACACATCAATAAGAAAAAGAATAAGACTAGTGAATGCAAAAAGAGAGAAAATGTAATGAGGAGACTTCAGATGTTTTTAAGGGGAAATCTCAAGATTACAGAGTGAAAAACCAACTGAACCCCCTTTAAACCTCGGCGCCGCCCACGCAGACAGGAAGTGGAGATAAGAGGAAGATCAGGGTGAGGAAGATGATGCTGATAACAGTGAAGAGAAGGACACAAACAGATTTAGAAAAAAAAAAGGGGAGAAAAAGATTTTCAATACCGATAAAAAGGAGGAGGAGGAGGAGGAGGAGGAGGAGGATAATCACAGCAATCTAAGCCAGAAGAAATGAAGGCATGAATGATCATCTCCACCTCGGTCACAACATTTCTGAATTCTGCAGTGAATTCAGAAATGTTGGAGCGAATCTGATGACTGACACGATCGTCAAAAGAAAGTGACTCATCAAAAATGACCCCGATAAGTTTCACAGCTGATCTTTGGCGGCGACATCTAAACGAGCTCGTGCTGATCGACGTCAGGAATGACGTCTTCAGAAACGATTCAGGGCTTCTGACTTATTTAATTGAAGTTGATTTTCAGTCATCAAAGAGCACCATTAGGTAGGGTACTTGTTGTTCAATGTCTGCAGTAGTAAAGCTGGACCACTGTAAGGTGTTTACGAGTCCGTCCTACCTGCACAGACTCGTCCGTCGGCGTAGAAGCCGGCCGGACAGACGGACAGACAGCGGCCGAGGTGGAGGACGGCCTTCGGGTCCCTGCAGCTCTCACAGTGGTCCGGAGACCCCGAACAGGACCGGCAGTCTGCACGGCACTGGGCTGCAAACACACACAGGTTTGGACAGTTCAATAACATGTTTACAACTTCAGGAACAATCTGGATACTTGATGGAAAACAGTAAATATGCACAACAACAATCAGACCGACTCAGCACTTATTCCACCATATAAATCTCCATCAGCAGCACTGGTGTGTAAAAGACTGTAAAAGAGCACTGCAACACATTTTAGCCGAGCTGTCACAGGAAGCCCCCCCCCCCCCCCCCCCCCCCCACACACACTCTCCCCCCAGCTCTCCCCCCAGCTCCATGCGGTCCGTGTGCTCCTTCAGTCAGACTCAGTGAGCAGCGCTGGAGAAGTTTGAACTCCAGTGAAATGTGTCCTTCTGGGAGGTTTGGAGTTTGTCAGCCAGCAGCTCCACTGGAGCGTTTTGTGACGAGGTGTTTGAGTGCTTTCTGCCCTCACGGCTCCCCAGTCGCTCCTTTCATGTGTCAACCAGCTGCAACTAAAAGTCACTGAATGTTCCAGCGGGTGAAGAACGTTTTCACCACTGAAAGGTTAACGAGCATCTTACACTTTATTCAATCAGTCGAACAGGTTAGAAAGCTCTTTCATGCTTGTTGATATTTTAGCAATATTTGGGACATCAAGACATTTTATTCTTGTTTACAAAGCTCTGATTGGTCAGTTTGTTAGTTGTTAAATATTGATGATTATGAAATGAGAACTCGTAGAAAGATAATTGCCAAAAGCATATTTTTCTAAATCTAAATAATTGTCAGTGTCAGCTGACGTCCGACTTAAAGTCACATTCCAGAAACAGATTCCAACATTTTCCATCCAACAAGTTGCATTAATATTGCAAGTAATAATAGTGATAATAATAATAATAATAATAATAATAATAATAACAATAATAATAATAATGAACTTCTTTCATACAAGAAATGCAGCTCAGTGTTTTACAGCAAGAAAAATTAAATGCAGTTTGCTCCACAGATTCTGAGCAGAACCGACAGAATCTGCTGAACCTCCAGTAAACTAGCAGCAGATGATCTCCGTGTTCCTGAAGGCTCATAGTTCACCAGAGAGTTGGAGATGTAGCTCGGTCTGAGCCCATGAAGAGCTTCGTATGTGAGGAGGTGGAGCTTAAAGTTTATCACTGAGAGCTGAAAACTTCCAAATAAAAAAGTCACAAGGACCAAACAATGTCATATGAATAATCATATCATAAAAAAAAGGTAATCGCAGTTTGGTGTTGTGATTCTTCTGAACTGCATTCATGTTTTTCATGATTTCCATAACAAAGTCCACTTGTGATCTAAAAACTTTATTCCTGACGGGTTTGGAGGAGATTTGTTCTGCCTCTTTTTCTCTGCAATTATACAGTGGTGTGAAAAAGTGTTTGCCCCCTTCCTGATTTCTTATTTTTTTGCATGTTTGTCACACTTAAATGTTTCAGATCATCAAACAAATTTAAATATTAGTCAAAGATAACACAAGTAAACACAAAATGCAGTTTTTAAATGAAGGTTTTTATTATTAAGGGAGAAACAAAATCCAAACCCACATGGCCCTGTGTGAAAAAGTGTTTGCCCCCTAAACCTAATAACTGGTTGGACCACCCTTATCAGCAACAACTGCAATCAAGCGTTTGCGATAACTTGCAATGAGTCTTTTCCAGCTGTGGAGGAATGTTGGCCGACTCATCTTTACAGAGTTGTTGTAATTCAGCCACATTGGAGGGTTTTCCAGCACCAACCTCCTTTTTAAGGTCATGTCACAGCATCTCAATAGGATTCAGGTCAGGACTTTGACGAGGCCACTCCAAAGTCTTCATTTTGTTTCTCTTCATCCATTCAGAGATGGACTTGCTGGTGTGTTTTGGATCATTGTCCTGCTGCAGAACCCAAGTTGGCTTCAGCTTGAGGTCACGAACAGGACATTCTCCTTCAGGAGTTTTTGGTAGACAGTAGAATTCATGGTTCCATTTATCACAGCAAGTCTTCCAGGTCCTGAAGCAGCAAAACAGCCCCAGACCATCACACTACCACCACCATATTTTACTGTTGGTATGAGGTTCTTCTTCTGAAATGCGGTGTTACTTTTACTCCAGATGTAACGGGACACACACCTTCCAAAAAGTTCAACTTTTGTCTCGTCAGTCCACAGAGTATTTTCCCAAAAGTCTTGGGGATCATCAAGATGTTTTCTGGCAAAAATGAGACGAGCCTTAATGTTCTTTTTGCTCAGCGGTGGTTTTGGTCTTGGAACTCTGCCATGCAGGCCATTTTTGCCGAGTCTCTTTCTTCTGGTGGAGTCATGAACACTGACCTTAACTGAGGCAAGTGAGGCCTGCAGTTCTTTGGATGTTGTCGTGGGGTCTTTTGTGACCTCTTGGATGAGTCGTCGCTGCTCTCTCTGGGTAATTTTGGTCGGCCGGCCACTCCTGGGAAGGTTCACCACTGTTCCATGTTTTCTCCATTTGTGGATAATGGTTCTCACTGTGGTTCTCTGGAGTCCCAAAGCTTTAGAAATGGCTTTAGAACCTTTTCCAGACTGATAGATCTCAATTACTTTCTTTCTCATTTGTTCCTGAATTTCTTTGGATCTCGGCATGATGTCTATCTTTTGAGGATCTTTTGGTCTACTTCACTTTGTCAGGCAGGTCCTATTTAAGTGGTTTCTTGACTGAGAACAGGTGTGTCAGTAATCAGGCCTGGGTGTGGCTCGAGAAATTGAACTCAGGTGTGATGAACCACAGTTAAGTTATGTTTTAACAGGAGGGGGCAAACACTTTTTCACACAGGGCCATGTGGGCTTGGATTGTTTTTTTCTCCCTTAATAATAAAAACCTTCATTTAAAAACTGCATTTTGTGTTTACTTGTGTTATCTTTGACTAATATTTAAATTTGTTTGATGATCTGAAACATTTAAGTGTGACAGATATGCAAAAAAATAAGAAATCAGGAAGGGGGCAAACACTTTTTCACACCACTGTATTTAGAGTGTGTGAAACAGAAATGTTGAATCTTATCATAAATAAAACTTATATATGAAACAAATTGGAAGAAAAACATCCCAGTCTTGCAGAAACATCTTTGTTAGACGTTTAATTCTCTGTGGTTTCATCTTAAACTGCAGAATCGGCGACGGCAGTAATAACAACCGTCATATCTGGATGACACAACAAGCCGCTTCTTGTCGAGCAAAACGCGCTGCTGGCACTTGATTGCACTGTGATTGCTCCATTCATCAGAAGACTACTGAGTAAATAAAGTTCTCGTTGCTTGTAGATTCATGACTGAGGGATGTGATTAATGTGACAAGTGCAGAACAAGGAGGAAGAAGAAATAACAAGAAAAAACAGAGAAAGAAAGAAAGGAGTTGTAGAGAGACGATGATGAAGGGGAGAGAAAAGGACACGAGACAAAAATGAAGAGACTTTAATCTTGATGACTCATAACTCTGTCAGTAAGGCAGAACGTCCTGTTCTAAGTCTCTCATTCCTTCTTTCTCCTCTACTGCTTCATTTTTTTGTCCATTTTCTTTCAATCTGCCGCTCATTCTCACTTTTTAATCTTTTCATCCCGCTGTTCCTGTTTTCACAGACGGGATGAAGGAGAACAACTGGAGCAACATGCACAAATCAGACAGTGAGAACAAGCGGCAACCAGCAGTGATGTCATCAACCATCAGTGATGTCATCAACCATCAGTGATTGTCATCGTTGGTTTGTGAACGTTATGAATCCTCCAGTTCAGATTCTGTCCGTCACCATCTTTGCTAGTTCGGAGCGGTTTGGAGCAGGAAGTGACCATATTTGGACGAGCGGGGGGAGGAGCCAGCGGTGGATCTGACCGATCTGATCGGAAACTTGACGATACAACGTCCCGCCCACCGATAGCTGTAACCTGACTGCACCACAGGCCTGTCAATCAAACAGACACGCCCCCAAAAACAGGTCTTCTTGAATCTTCTTTTCTAATGAATGAGGGATTATTTTCAGATGGACCTCCAGAAAACTAATAAGAAGGAGTGACTTTAGCTAACAACACCGAGATAACTGATGGACACATTTTATTCACTATAGATTTGATGAGAGAAGTTGAATGGGAGTCTATGGAGCCGGAGGCTTTTTGGAGCCGACCTCTAGTGGCACTCGCTGGTATTGCAGCTGAAGACACTTCTGGATCGGAACCATTTTACAGAGCCGGAAGCTACGAACACTTTTATATCCAGTCTGTGGGTGAGAAGGAAAAGTGGTACTTAGATGTGTATGTTCTGGCTTATTGGCCAATGTTTATAAAGTGTTTATCTCTCTACTCAGCGGTGGCCGAAGTTTTAGCGATAATGTACCAATCTCCTGGATGTACTCTAAACTCTTTATATCTTTCTGCAAACAACTCTTTCCTGAATGTTAAACAGTGGAAACACATAGTGCAGTTTAATGCAGGACTCCACCTGACTGGTTGGAGGATCATTACTCATTTGCTTTGACAGCTGAGAGTGAAGCAGAATTGATTTTTTTTTTTCCCCTCTTGAGAATAAAGCCCCACTCGAGTTCAGCCTTCATACATTTTCATACCAACCATTGTTTACAGGAGGCAGCCTCGTGGCTCGTACGCTGCACTTTAATTTATAAACCAGAACCCCTGAGGCACAAAATTTAAAAGTGAAGCCGTGATTAACAGCTGCATGACAACAACTAATCCGGAGGTGTGGATCCAGGCACACGTAACTACACAGCACCACCTGATTAAGACAAATAGTCCATGAGAAAATTCTCACTCTAAGACTGCAGATCTGAAAATATTAGACATATTTTGTACTATTTTGTTGCTTACAGTCATTGGAAAAGAGAAAAAAAAATAACCTGCCAATTTGACGTTGAGCCCAAACTTGACCTCCGACTCCAACTGGCTACCTGCCACGACAGCTTGGGAAATAAACCAACTTATCAACCAGACTTTGGCCGGTGATTCATTCATTTCACAGCCTGATTCCCACTAAAAAGGCAGCACACCATTCAGTAATCCCCCCCACACAGTCTGCTGCCAAACACTCCATCACAAGACTCTTTATTTAAAACAACAAAGCCCCAGGATCAAATCCATTCACTTCGTCCCGACTTTGTTGATGAAAAGTGAGGAAATAATGGTGAGAGGATTATGTGATGTTACGGCTAGACTCGAATTAGTGTCAGCGCTCATATTTATCAAACATCTCTGAATCCCTCCAGGGAGTCTCACTTCAACTAAAAGCAGTCGTATTTCAGAGTGAGACTTCAGAGTTATTAATGAAGCTTATTGAACAACTGTTTTGTTTTTTTTCAAACAGAAGTTTCTAAAAACGTTTCTATAATAACTGAAACAATGAGTTATGATAATGTAAGTTAATATTAATAGCTGTGATAAGATCGAGATGAAATTCACAACAAATAAAAACCCAGGATTCATCGTATGTATAAGCAGTCAACTTTTCTAGTTGGTTTTGTTATGTACATATTAATAAATAGCTTGAAACACATAATGAATGACTGAATGAATAAATGCCTTTATTGTCATTGCACAGCACAATGAAATTGGATGATTTTCCAACATTAAATGTACATAAACATCGGCTCAACTCTCTGAAACCTGGAGGCTGTTTTCAGGGTCATTTCACTACCTTCACTTTTAAGCTCATATCTTGGTCATTGTAGTTTCTAACCAGTCAAGCTGTATCTTCTTTTTTTTCAGGACAGTCTAGACCAGGGGTGTCAAACTCATTTTAGTTAAGGGGCCACATACTGTCCACTTTGATCTCAAGTGGGCCAGACCAGTAAAGACGTCACATTTACACTGTTTTTGAAGCAATTACTGGATCGATTAAAAAAATTGTACTCATAAACCTCCATATTCTCATAGAAATGCAATTTATGTCTTTCTGTAATTTTCACACTTCGCAAAGTCATCCGGTGGGCCGAGCTGGACCCCCTGGCGGGCCGGATCCGGCCCGCGGGCCGTATGTTTGACACCCCTGGTCTAGACTATCCAAATCTTTCATCATTTAATTTGATAATACTTAGAGATGTTTTATATTAACCTTTGTATCAAGGAAAAAATTAATTTCATTTTACTAAATAGTTTTTACATGTATCTCACCATAAAATATTTTAACCCTCGTGTTGTCCTCGGGTCAAAATGACCCGCAGCTGTGTTCAACCAAGTTCTATTTTATTTTTTATATTTTTTGGGCTCATTGGTGATCATTCTTTAAAGAAACCCTCACAGCCTCCTTGTCACCAATGATCCCAAAAAATATGAAAATAAAATAGAACTTAGTTGAACACAGCTGCGGGTCATTTTGACCCGAGGACAACACGAGGGTTAAGTAGAGAAATCTGTTTATCGTTGTGTAGAGGAGGTTGTTTAGAATCTGTTAATATCTGAACCATGTTTGTGGGACACTGCATGACTCAGCAATCTGTAAAAATATGTTTTTAGTGCCTGACGGAAAATAAATGTCCTGAATGACTGCGGGTGTCCAAACAGGGACTCACACTCAGGACATACGGCCCTGTGATATGTGATGATCACTCAGCTGTGCTGTTGGCACACAAATATGATCCAAAGTGGGATAAAATGTCAGCCCTCTGCTGGAAACAATGAAGACCTCGGCTGTGATTTCAAAACCAGACGAGTTGAAAACATTTTGTCGTACAAAGAAAAACAGGTATCGTCAGAAAGAGTAAATTCTGCTGTTTATTTTGATATACAGCATGCATATCACCCACCAGGCTCTGGAGGTGAACACATATAATGATACCAGTTTAAAGTAGAAACTTTAAGCGAGATTAGCTGCATGATTGTGAAATTAATAAAACTTCACATAATCTCAGGAGCTTTGGGAGTCACATTTTGATAGATTATTTCCAAATTTGCTGGCTGCATCAGATTTAGATCAAATTATCACTGAGGCAAAGCTGCATTTTCTCTGCTGCCAAAAAGCATTTAGCTGCAGGCTCCTTGCTGAAAGAGCTTGTAAAAGGCCAGTCACAAAGATTCTTCCATTTTTGTCAGAACATTATCTTTTAACAGGCTTACTGCCACCGAAATGCCTCGCCTGCCTCAGACGGTCTCTGCCTGACCATCACATCCCATCAGCTCACAACAGGTCAGGACTCTGAGGATGTTCTCTTACGAAAGTTTTTTAAAAGCTCATCCTTGCTCCTCCTCAAATGATACGGTTAACAAACACAGGCTGTAATATTCATCTGGGCTCAAAACAGCAGTATCAATATGAAACCAGTAATTCGGGTCAAACCCTGGGATAGGAAGCTCACATCTCAAGCGTTTCCCCTGAGCCCTGAACGCAGCACGGCTCCTGGTTATGCCCTGAGGTGTGAACTGACCAATGAGAGGAGAGGCTGCCAACCTCTGCGCCTATGGACAGCCATGATTTATAGGCAGAAGGGAAGATATACGGTTCAGGCAGCAGAGAGAAAGCCAAAGGGAGCCTATGTTCTTTCTTTTTTTTTTCTCTATTTTTAGCTCCAAACAAAACACACGGGAGAAATCCAGTTCACTGCCAGACAGTCAAACTGAAGCAGGAATGAATGAACGTGGATGTCTGTTTTCTGCAAATCATGTTTAAATCACTGTTTGCTCCAGCACGCATGTATCAAGGTGCATCATGGGAGTACTTATTGTAAACACGCAGGCTGAGAGGTCCTGATAAGTGCCCATGTGCAACATAATGTGAAGGTAAATATAGAAATCACACAAACAATCAAATGATTCATTCAGGCACACAATAGTTCCTGTGAAGACGTGAAAAATACACGTAACCCACTCAGCAGGTTTTCAAACAAACTGTTTGTTCGTGCTTCTGTCAAAGCAACTTTTGCACTCGTTATGATGTTTATGATGCAATGTTGGTGCTTAAATGTGCAAAAAGCCTGATGATCAGACTTTGTCTTGTGCGCAGAAAAAAAATCAAATAAAACATATTCAAGTGTTTTTCTCATAACGGAGGGCTTTCAGAAAATTAATAATTAACTCTCTTTTCTGATGTGGCAATACTTTGATTATTGTTTGGTGAGCTGCAGAGAAAGATCAGGGTTTGTTTTGAATTATTAAACTAAATGTGGTTATTGTTATGAAACTTTCGTGGTTGTAAAAGAACTTCCGGTTTGAAACAGGAATCAAACAAGACTCCAAAGTTTAATTGACCATAAACTGACGTTTACGCAGATGTTATGTTACCTCCTTTGCTGTCATCATTATGGCCACTAGAGGGCGTTGTCACGGTGAAACGTAACTTAGCTGTAATAAGATGCTCCTGCAAACAACTTTGAGTCATTTTTTTATGGGAGGATCGTCTCTGCATTCATGATTAGAAAACACCGTATCTGCATATGAATCTGATTCATATGAGGCCGAGCTTTTCTTTGAGGTGGAAATCAAGTGAACGAGCACAGACACTGTGTGAGCTTGTAAATGTCATTAATTATTAATGTGGTATTTTGTTAATATGTTGAATTAACTATTACTTGGAAATCAGTGGTTGTTGTTTTTTCCTGTGGATGCAGTATTCAGATGTAAAAACTGCTTGAAGATATTACATTTCATATGTTTCTCTCACTGTTTACTTGGACTAATTAAACTGTATACTTGCCTGAGAATATACATATTTTAGTTTCAGGACATTTTAATATTGTTCTGCAGAGAAATGCTTCAAAAGATAAAACAGGAAGACAGTCGAGAGACACAACAACAAAACAAACACAACCACTTGTAAAACTAAACAGTTCACTTGTAGGGAGCAATTAATATATATATAAAAAAAAAGAAATGTCTCTGTTGTCCAACTGTTATCAGTCATTCAAGCAGACAAATTTAATTAAAAGTCTTCATGAATCTAACAATGCTGTTTAATTGGTTGTTGGGGTATTTATCTAAATGAGAAAATAGTAATATTTGCTGACAGTATATAAAACAACTTACAGTCCAAAAAGTGAATATAGACTTGTCTCTTTTATAAATATACAGTAAAAAATTTAAAATAAATCCTTGGCTGGACTTTTATTTGCACCTTCAACGACTGAGGTCAAATTACAGTTACAACATATTGGAGCAGAAGCTCTTTTTGTATTCATGTATTCTTAAAAAGGTGAATATTCTGCCATGGAAAACTGTACAACAAAGTGAAATTCATGTTTTCCTGTAATTTCAGAGCCGGGGGAGGAAAAAGAAAAGCAGCTTCGTGTTGAGAAAGATACAACATGTTTTTGAACTGCTGAACCATTCGGCTCCGTTCACCTGCACGGGAAATATATCAGCCTCACATGGTGCCTTCTTAGGGTGAAAAATAAAACATTCCATCAAACCACAAAACGGACCAAGAAATATAATAAACTTAAGTTGAAAAATGGAAACAGTAAATCTTCTGGTGGCTTCTTCTGTTGGAAACTTTTATTTGAGTTTCCTGGACGTCTTTAAACTGCCTGTGTGTTTCTGTCTTGTTGTTTTTTTATATTTGGTTATTATTATATTTTTTTTGTTAACTATGTGTCGTATGTGAAATGATTATTTTTGTTTTGATGATTGTGAAAACATGTTCAACGTTTAATTTAACCACAGGTGTAAAATGAAAGCAGATTTCAATTACAATATTTTTAGAAAACAAAGCACATAACCGCTGTTTGTTTGTTAAACATATTCAATTTAATGTTATTAATGTGTAGACTTGAATGTAAATATACACCCCTCCTCCTCCCACCCCAAAGGAAACAAAATACAAATGCACTCATAGAACTGAAGTTACGTCCAGTAACTACTATTTATTTACTTAGTTCCTGTGCATTTCAGCTCTGTGTGGGAGTCACTGAACGGAGCGCGAATTTGGATCACAGGTTTGATTTCACAGGTGAACGCTACTCGAGTTGATAACAACTACACTCATTACGAGACTGTAAAAAGAGCACGATAAAAGCCTAATGTTAAGCTGTCAAAGGACAAACCTTGACCTCAAGCTGCTAAAAAAAACAGAACGGAAAATCAACATTTTTAAATATACTTTACCTATATCTACTGAAAGTCGTATGGATGCTAATGCCACCTCAACAAAGATGAACAAAGATATCTGATGAACCAAGATATCTGAAGGACCAAGATATCTGATGAACCAAGATATCTAATGAACAAAGATATCTGATGAACAAAGATATCTGGTGAACAAAGATATCTGATGAACAAAGATATCCATGTTCTCATGTGTTTTTAACATTTTAGCTCCGTGTCATGTGTTCAAACCAAACCGGTCCAGCTAGCCTCCTCTAGGATTGTAAGTGCGTGACTATCCGTGGTGTTACGGTACGGGTGCTCGGAGCGACCAAAAAGGACCAAAAGAGACCCGACTTCACCAAATGGGTCATTTAATAGAACTAGAACAAGTAGAAACTACATTATATTACATGTTATAGGAAACTCTATTCTAATTCTATTTTCCCGTTGAGGAGGTGGAGGGATGTTTCTAGTGATGAGCAGGATGTGTTGTCATGGTGATTTGTTCCAGATGTTCAGTTGACCAATCAGATCTCTGGGGGCGGAGCTACTAGTTGTATAATCCAAAATAAATGGTGATGGTGAAAAAAGAAGAGCCATGTTACTGAAGGTAAACACACTCTACACACACACCGGTCCCAGCATCTCTCCAGCTTGGTAACCTACCTTGCTGACACTCGGGGCAGCAGCGGCCCTCCTGGATGACGGACAGGCTGCCCGGCGGGCAGGTGGTGCAGGAGCTCAGGTAACAGGTCACCTGGGCATCGCGGCATTCACACTGGCGGCAGCTGCCTTCAGTCCATCGGGCCAAGTTCTGAAACACGGCAGAGAAAAAATATTTATGAGACCGAGACCTGGTGAAAGTAAAGGTTGGTGTTCTCCTGATGTGTGACTGGTAAATATCTTTAAAGGGAATGAACAGAGTGTTAAAAACAAGAAACCACTGAGGAGTTTAACTTTGAAGAAGCTGTTTCGCAATTAAATCAGACCAGACGCTGCGCTGAATGCTGATCAGCTGCAGGTGTCAGTTTTAATAAGAAATCTGACGCTCACTACTTTTATATACACAAACCAGAATGAGTGAAACGACCACGGAGGAGAGCGAGTCGGGTAAACAGCATGAATGTCAATCACACAAAAAACAATCTGACACAAAACATGAAATGTTTTAGAAATAATGAAGATTTTTGAAACGAGCTGGTGGGAGGTCAGAGGTTCACCGACGGAGAACAAGAGCAGACACTTAAAATCACAGAATTAAATCAAACCTTTTATAGCTGATTAAAACTAACAAGTGTCACGAGGCGGCTGTTTACAGCAGAGCTCTGATTCATTACCACTTTTATATGTAAGAAACCTGCGGCCCTGAATGAGATTCAAAACCTTCACGATCTTGTTATTTAATCAGGTGTCACATTCAGCCTGTACAGTTGTGTAACATACTGCCATAAAGACTGGAAACAGGAGGAACCAGCAAAAGAGCAGCTCTGTACAAAGTATGACAATACACACACTTCTGAAGCTTCAGATTTTTTTCAATCTGCAATTTTTGCAATTTTATGATGAACAAAATCACATAACTCATCAAATCGTATCATAATTTTTTACCACAGATGCTGCAACATCAAGTACTTTTGATCACAAAACAGAAGTGTAAAAACTACGGTGGGAAATGGGCTGTAACCAAGCGGCAACCACCCGTCGGTTTGTGAACGTCCTTTACAAAGCCTCAAGTTCAAATTTTGGCCATCGCCATTTTACTAGTTCAGAGCAGGAAGTGACCATATTTGGACGAGCTGGGAGAGGAGCCAGCGGTGGATCTGTCCGATCTGATCGGAAACCTGACGATACTACGCCCCGCCCACCGATAGCTGTAACCTGACTGCACCACAGGCCTGTCAATCAAACAGACACGCCCCCAAAAACAGGTCTTCTTGAATCTTCTTTTCTAATGAATGAGGGATTATTTTCAGATGGACCTCCAGAAAACTAATAAGAAGGAGTGACTTTAGCTAACAACACCGAGATAACTGATGGACACATTTTATTCACTTTGGATTTGATGAGAGAAGTTGAATGGGAGTCTATGGAGCCGGAGGCTTTTTGGAGCCGACCTCTAGTGGCACTCGCTGGTATTGCAGCTGAAGACACTTCTGGATCGGAACCATTTTACAGACCTGAAGCTACAAACACTTTTATAAACAGTCTGTGGTTTGAACCTACTCATCTGTTTATACAACTTTATGGTGTACAAGGACTCTTAACAGGGAACACTTTTGTCACCTGTTAAAATACAGAAGGAGAAATTAACTGTGAATGAAACTGTGTTCATGAGTAAGTTAGGCTTCACCACTCCTTTGTCGAAACTTCATATTCATATCTTATGGTGTCTGTATTTTATTCCCCTCCTTTTATTCCACTATGTATTATCAAACACAACAGCCAGGTAACATATTCCTGCGTTTGCTTTCTTATTTTCTATACTGTCAGTTGTAATACATTTTTCCCATTTGGTCCAATCATGTCTGGAAATAAAGAAGAGAAAATTGTGTTTCTTTTCTTCCATTCTCCAATAAATAGCTTGTTGAAGAAGCTTTAAATCTATGTGAAGATAAATGTTCGATAAACACGGTTTATTATTCGAAGTCTAACTTTGAAAGCAGTTATTTTCCAAGTTTCTGAGAAATTCAAACCAGTAATCATCCAGTCACAAACCTTTCAGGAAAGTCTCTCAACACATGAAAACATCAAACTTGAGACGCTGCTGCATTGATGTGAATCATAAAGCATGAAGCATCTATCTGTTTTTGTTTTCTCCTGGTGAGATCAATTCCTCAGGGTGACAACAACAAAAAATCGATTGGATAAAAATAATAGCTCTCTCTACACCGGCTTCCAGTCGCAGCCCTGGATGACCATCCTGCAGCATTTCATTGCCGTTCCCTCCTGGCTAAATATGTAAAAAAAAAAAATTAACTTTTCTATCCTAGTTTTCCAGGAGCCGGCTATGAATAATGAAGATGACGACAATCTCAAAGATTTGAGCCAGAATAATAAGAAAAAGAGATTTTTGTTACAGGCGAATCAGCCCCAAGTAATCTGATAGCTCTGTCCTCAAACACATATTCTATTCTATCTCACTGCAACTTTAATTTTCAATGTTTAGAGTTTGTATTTATATATTTATATCCAGCTTAACATTGATGTGTTTCATTGTTTGTGGAGCAGCCTCCTCTGCAGAGAGACTTTCTGCCACTTACTTTCCTTTTTCTTCTGAGAACAGAGTTGTTGCTGAAGCCCCGCGGTGTCTTTGTCTCACCCACACAGTTGGGTTTCGGCCTAATTTTGCAATTATTCTCTCATATTTGCTTGCGAAACATGCTCAAAGTACAAATCTGGATCTGTGAATGAAGCACCTTGTAGGATTTCCCCTTGTCCACGCAGGAAGGTTTCACGGAGGAACACTCGGGGCAGCACTTCCCCGGCACGTCAACCAGCTCCGACCCCTGAAAGACAGAAATAAAGGAATTATTTCTCAAATTATCCTCATGAAAGTGTCTATCAAAATAAAAGACAACACAATGCAGGACAGACGTGTTATTCTACAGATTGAAAAGTATCATTTGCACATTAAACTTTCTGTAGCAAGTATTTTTTTTAAAGAAAAAACAGATCGCACACACTCATCTGGTTGGTTTCGATCCCTGCGGTGTCCCTGCGCCCCAAGTGTCAGTGTCTCTCAGTCATTTATCAGTCCCTCAGGATTTTAGTTTTTTTAGTGATTGTTGACATCAGAAATGTTTGATTTTGCAGCAGATTTTCTCAAAAATGTTGATTGTAATTTGTGGAGATTTTTGTGTTGAGAATTTTTAAAAATTGCAAGTTGAGAAAGAAAAGTGTGATTTTTTTTTTAAAGACTACCTGATTAAGGAAGAAACATGCAATCAATTCCTGTGATAATAATCATAATGCACATCAAAGAAATATTTTAGTTCTCATCTTTTTTGATGAGACCGTGGAGATCAAAGCTCCTAAAAGGTCCTAAAAGCTCATAAAAGGTTCTAAAAGGTCCTAAAAGCTGCGTATGTCTCCAGAACAGACCGTCTGTGACTGGAATATAGAAACAAGGACTACATCAGCTGTCAAAATAAGAGCTTTAGATGCTGTTTAATTCATGTTCATTCAACACATAGACCTGCTGGATGAAACAAACAAAGAGACGTCTCTGACAACTGGACGTGTGGAGAAAACTCATTTAACATCCAGTAATATGGAATCACTTCCTTTGATCACAAACATTTAATCATCATTTTAATGTGAAGACCACATTTCCCACAAACCCCGTCACTTCCTGTTTCTCCTCTTGTTCCTGTTCCTCCGGTGAACAGAGCTTTATTTGGAGATGAAAACAGCAGCAGAGACTTTCTGGTTGAAATGAGGAGTTATTGTTGTTAATGAAGAGAGTTTTGTTTGAAAAGATTTGCTTCATGTTTTAATACTTTCAGCACAGATTCTCATGACCACATTTTGGCAGAAAAATCTTGTAATTTTATCAGAAAATGAAAAAAGTTGCAAGCTGCTGCAAATATTGCAGAGTTTACAGTGACATGTATGAAATCAGTATAATTATATTCTACACTTAAAAAAAAGAAGGAAAAAAAACAGGACGCTTTACAAAACATACTTTTGCCAATTCATAAAAATACTGACAGAAATTCCATGTGTAATGGATGAAAAAAAATCCACCTTACAGTTTATTATTTTTATACTTCTGTCATCGACTGGCCTCTATTATTAAAAACATTGGCACAAAATCAGTGAAAAGCAGTGATGTGATCGAATGCTCATAATCTTGTAATTTTTTGAGGTTCAAATGTCACGTCCATTAAAACAGAACAGTG
The DNA here is from genome assembly GCF_022577435.1 of Embiotoca jacksoni. Taxonomy (NCBI): domain Eukaryota; kingdom Metazoa; phylum Chordata; class Actinopteri; family Embiotocidae; genus Embiotoca; species Embiotoca jacksoni. The sequence continues at coordinate 1,216,595 of NW_027185397.1, forward strand.
ATTAGCCAACAGCAGTACATTTCAATTACCTCCAACATCACGTTTCATCATTGTGGTTTGAGAGGTGCTAACGTTGATGAAAGAGAAGTGATCATTTGCAAACTTCATCCCCGAAGGAGTTGAACTGAGGTTCGCTGTCATGTCTCTAAACAGCTTTGGGATCAAGTACACCTTTTTAAGCTGCAGCTATTAAATATAAGCATTTCATATGATTGCACATTTTTGAATGGCCTATGTTTTCATTCATGAGATGAAACAATTCTGTAAATATTCCTATAAATAGAAGCAAACACTGTATGTGTTGCAGCGTCTCCCTTGGATGTGTGAAATATGATGTGACAGATTTTACACATGTCGCTGTGTATTACTGAGAAAAACTCACACAGAGGAATAATTATCCCACGTTGAATATGTGGAGCATTATACAACCAGTAGTTCTGACCCAGAGATCTGATTGGTCAAATCACCATGACAACACACCCTGCTCATCACTACAAATATCACTCCACCTCCTCAATGGGAAAATAGAATTATAGAATATAATTTCATATAATGTAGTTTCTACTTGATATAGTTCTATTAAATGACCCATTTGGTGAAGTCGGGTCTCTTTTGGTCCTTTTTGGTCGCTCCGAGCACCCGTACCGTAACACCACGGATAGTCACGCACTTACAGTCCTAGAGGAGGCTAGCTGGACCGGTTTGGTTTGAACACACGACACGGAGCTAAAATGTTAAAAACACATGAGAACATGATATCTTTGTTCATCAGATATCTTTGTTCATCATATATCTTTGTTCATCAGATATCTTTGTTCATCAGATCTTTGTTCGTCGGATATCTTTATTCGTCGGATATCTTTGTTCGTCAGATATCTTTGTTCGTCAGATATCTTTGTTCATCAGATGTCTTTGTTCATCAGATATCTTTGTTCCAACCAGACTGAGCTAGTTGAGCAGTTTAGTTTAGTTTATTTTTCTGTATTTATTCAGTTGGAGACTAGAAATCCTCTCTGTTGCTAGGGTGGTTGCTAAGGGTCCGACTACTTCCTGGAGTAGGAAACATTACCTATGTTACATGAGAGTCTACTGAGGCGACTGATTGTTTTCTAGTTCTGAGTCATACCCAGTTTGTTGCCATGGAAACGGAGATCACACGAACAAAACGTTTGATATTTTAGAGTGAATTTCTCCAGAATATGAAAACATTTAGATTCCATGTTTTATTTAGTTGGTAACTTGTTGTATGATCACAGTATTACACTCGAGGGTGTTTTAACATCTTTATTCACTTCAGTGATGCGGTAGGCTGTAAACATTACCGAAGTGTAATATTGAGTGTAATGTTGCTGAATTATCTGAATTATTATTATGATCATCGTTATGACACTCATTGTAAAAACTCCTGACGAATGGCCAGAAGGACCAAAACGTTAGTGATCAATAAATTGTGATGCTGAGCGAGAGGAGTGGACAAGATGAATCTTTAGCAAGACTGATGGGATTAAAGATAACATTATGCCTTTTTTTATTTTATTTTTTTATAATTTTTGTTGATCATAATGATTCAGCAGTCGTAGATGTTGAGTCATTGTTTTAACGTAGCACTGCCAGTCATGTCTTGCATTAAAAACTTGTATCCAATTTGATATAAACATTGCAAGACCATGAAAATCTGCCTTAACTTTCGAATGTCCACCATGCTATTTAATTTTTCTATTTTAAAATATGTACACGGGCCAAAAAAAAAATCTAATAATCTTAAAAACCCATACAATTTTCAAATAAAAAAAGAAATTCAAATGAAAAATAAGTAAACTGGAGTATTAAGCTCTGCAGGTGAAATGGTAATAAGCCACTATTGTAACTTTCTGACACTCAGAGTTCCTCCGGGGACCATTAGAGAACATGATTCGTGCTATAAATGCAGCCCGATGTCGTTCTCTGCCTGTTGACCCACATGTCATTAAACCCATGACCTCGCCTTCATTGTTTCACACACTAAGACGCACATTGTGGAAGCGGCTCTGAGCCTCTCAGCAGAGTGACCTTGCTCACTTCACAGCTGGACACCTGCCAGTTCTGCTACTTAAAGCTAATGACACTCATCAGCTGTAATTATCAGCGTACAGCGTGATTAATGAGGGCTTATTTGGTCGAGGTGGGAGGATATTAGAGCAATATTACTAAATCTGCTCCGTGTAGGAAAACACCGGGCGACGTGTTGAGTCAATGTGGCGCCGAGCCCAAAATGGGGGATAACGGTAACTATGGGAACACCGACTAATAACCTTAACAAATCCTGTGTTGTGTCTGAAACACTCCCACGTCCAGCGGCCTACATTCCTAACTGGGCCAAGTCGGATGTGCACGTCTTCCCATGATGCTTCTGTTCATTTGAGGCTGATGCATCCGGGGAAAGTCTCGCTGTGACATCAGCTCGGTGGAGTTTTGTGTAGATCTAACTTTTCTGTGTCCAGTGACGGGTTCCAGGGCCCAGTTTCTCCACAGATCATGAGTTTAATCACGTCTCCTAATTTACTTCATGTTAGGAGTGAGTAATGTGTGACGGAGGCAGCAGACCTCATAACCTTCGTACGATCCCAAATCCACCTCCTCCACCCGTTCTGGAGCTTCAAACTGCTGCATTTCACTGCAGAAGACGCAGGAAAGTGAACAAAGTAACTGTGACATCTCCCATTAACTTCCTTAACTTCCTAGGAACCTAATTGAAACCCTGGAAATGGGATTTCTGGCCACTGACATATTGTGTTTTGGGGGTCGGAGTTGGAGATGAAGGGGAGAAGAGGTGAAGCAGGTCGGGTCTCCACGTGTTGTTTTATATTGTATGATCATAAAAGAAGTCAGGAAGCAAGAACAATGCCATCAACCAAAAACTACAGAAAGATAAATCATTAACACACATGCATGGAGGTTTATGCAGATTCCTTGTCGTTATTTAAAATCACCATTAACAAAACAAGTCCTGATGCAGAAGATTTAAAACTAAATGTGATGTTGAATCTTGGATAACATTCAACTTATTGAATGAAAATGCTGCATTGTGTCTCCCTGTTATATTTCATATAGTTTTATTCATGCAGATCTTTGTGCAGCAACAGCTGCAAAAACCACTCATTGGTCAGCAAACTGTTCGGAGGTGGAGCCTAATTTTGAACCGACACTTTTTTAAACATGATATGAAATAATATATGAATTGATTATAAATGATGAATTGTTTTAATCATAGTGGTATCATCATGGCTTGTATAATAATAATAACATTAATTAATAACATAATAATAATAATAACGGTTGAACAACTCGTTGAGAGTTTACTGAGAGTAAAGTGGAACAATGTTAAATAAAGCCGAGAGGGCGTGTTGCTATTAAAACTGGATGAGATATGATCGTACATGTATTTGATTGACAAGAGAAACATTTCTGGATAAAATGACAAGGCACTGAGGCAGAAGTTGAACTTTTCTGACAGACTATTTTGCATTTCTTTGCCTCAGCATTAGGACATGAATGAGTTGGCTGCATTTGTCACACCGTCTGACTAACGATGAGTTTCCTGCTGAACAGAGAAGTTCTTCCCTGATGAAATGTTTCGCCATTTTTAAACTCACATCCAAAGTTTCCAACATAAGCCCGACTTCTTCTATTCTCACCTGCTGACATTCGAGGCGTCCGCACTGGGCCCTCTGACACAGGACCTGCCCGCGGTTACAGGTGCAGAACTCGCAGCCGGTGCCGTTCCACATGTCTCCATGGTAACGCACCGCGTCCTGGTACAGGCAGCTCCCCTTCGCGACGGCACACTCGTCGCAGCACCGACCGGCACGCTTCACTTTGGTCTGACCCTGAACAGAAGCAGAAGATCGACTTCAGGTTTTCATGTTCGGAGAGTGAAGGAAGACAAACGGAGAAAAACTCAAGGAGCTCGTGAAAGTGTGTTTTTGTTCCAAGAGAGATGAGAGGATTATTTATTCATAAAGTGCTGAGAGGCTGACACACTGTAAATGTAATGATTTGAGATCCTCCGTCTCAGATAGTTCACATTGTTAAAAACTCCAGAAAAAAGTTCACAAAATCTTTTCAGAGTCGATGCAAATCACAATCTTCAGTAAATCAGTGAACAACACAGCGGTGGAGTTGTTCGTCCAGTGGGATCGTCTCTGAGCAGCGCCGAGTTCGGTTTCATCAGTGGAAGACGTTTTTAAAGGGTCCTCAGCATGCAGAGAGATGAAAATATCCCCAAAATAAAATGAGAAAACTTGGAGTGAGAGCAAAGTGCTTCACAGCACAGCAGGAAGTCTGACGAGCACTTCCTCTTCACGGGTTCAACCTGGGACGTCTCAACTCTACACGTTCTCATTAGTTCGTGCTCTTCGTAAATAAACTGGCTGCTTTTTACAATTCAAAACTGCCATTAGGATTAAAAAGAGATTTCAGCTTGATGTTCTCCTTTTAAGCATTTTCACGTTTATCCTTTGATTCAGATAAAAACAGTCCGTTTTCAAAAAGATGAAACACATTCAAAGGTGGATTTTTGAAAAGAACGTACGGCTGCATTCATGTTGACAAGCAACAAGTCTTTGGAAAGCCCAAAATATCTCATTGCTCTCATCCCCGGAGCTCAGCGGTTGTCCAAAACTATTTAAAGGTATTAATGAGACACACTGTTGCCCGGGGCGACGGCTTCCTTCATTACCAACAACACACACAGTGTAGTTTATTTTAATTTAACCCTCAGACGCCGTGAATGCAGCAGCTGGAGCAGAAGCTGAAACACAGATGCAGTGTTTCCTGACTGACTTTCATAAAACGACAGTGATCAGGTGTTTAAAATCTCCCAAAAATAATCAAACAGAACTTCTGCAGTCGTCTTGTCTTCAGCACTTTCAGAGAGAAGAAGGAGAATATTACTGAGGCTTCGACTTCAGTACAAAACAGAGTTAAAAGTGCTGCTGCTCCCTTATAAATCACTTTGTGTCTAAAGCAGGAGTCTCCAACCTTTTTTCATTGAGAAACTTTATTCACGGAGCTGAGCTCCACCCAAACCAGCTGAATCAGCTTCTTTTATGTGAACAATAACAAACTGATACTCGACACACATATTAAACCAGTGCTGGTTGTTCTAAAGGCTAAAATACATGTTTGATTTTGATTTGATTTTATACACTTTATTAATCCCTGAGGGGAAATTTCTTCACTACAGCAGGGGGGCTCTCAGAGGGGAGCTGCTGCAGCAGGCTGCCACTAGCGCGGCGCCAGGTAACCTGACCTGAGGTGCATGTTTTTGGATGATGGGAGGAAGCCGGAGAACCCGGAGAGAACCCACGCAAGCACAGGGAGAACATGCAAACTCCGCACAGAAAGGCCCAGGACCGGATTTGAACCCAGAACCTTTTTGCTGTGAGGTGACAATGCTAACCACTGCACCGAAAGAACATCAGCTCAGTTCAGTGGGCCACTGGCTGGTGTCTCATCTTTTATTTTACCTGCCACCTGTGTAGGTTTTACTACACACATGTGTGTAGGTTTTACTACACACATGTGTGCGTCTGCATTGTGTTTTTTATGGTCCTCTCTGACTTCACCAACAAGACTTACAGCACAGGATGGAAGCTGCATATAATTAAGAATTACCTGTCAACCTGTGAGGATGCATGTGTGTGTGTGTGTGTGTGTGTGTGTGTGTGTGTGTGTGTGTGTGTGTGTGTGTGTGTGTGTGTGTGTGTGTGTGTGTGTAATTGTATTACTCATGTTGTGGGGACATAAATCTGTTTCCAGTCACCTTGTGGGGACTCGGTTCCCTTTTCGAGACAAAAGTCCTCAAAATGTGTCTTCAGATTTTAGAGTTCAGAGTTTCAGTGAAAGTCTCCAGGAAATGAATGGAAGTGAATGAAATGTCCTCTGAAGGGACGGAAACAGGAAAAGACCTCTTGGACAACATCAGTGTCAGTCAGTGTGTGTGTGTGTGTGTGTGTGTGTGTGTGTGTGTGTGTGTGTGTGTGTGTGTGTGTGTGTGTGTGTGTGTGAATGTACCCACCTTGTTGCAGGTGACGGGTCGACAGGTGTGTGTGTGGCACTTCGACTGACCGCGGTCACACACACATGTGGTGCAGTCGTTCTTCTGCCACTGCTCGCCGTGCTGCCGGGAGACACACAGGTACACGTTAGGACCGCCTCCAAACCACACACAGTATTTAGCTCCACCTGCTCCTGAGAGCTGAAACATTTCAAAAGTGAATTAAATGGTTAAAATAATTAGTTTTTCACTTCATTGTAAAACTGGTCTTAATTACAATTTGCAAATTTACAATTAACAATAATTTTTATCACCAAAAAAACAATTTTTTTCTTTACATGTCCCTGTATGGTGTAATGTAAGGTGTATTTTATTTACTTTGTGTACATAGCTTGTTTGTGTGTGTATTTATACTTGGATCTTTATCTTTAAAAAAAAAAAGAATTCAAATAAAAATTTTTATATTTTCCTACCTGTATTCTTAAGCTGTTGTGACAATTAAATTTACCCACTTATTAATAAAGTCTTATCTTATCTTGTTCAAATCTCTTATTCAAATGTAGTCGCTGAAATAAGACACGCACAGTAGATGGACATGACATCTAATCTAGATGTATTAACAACCTTTTATTATTCAGACAAATTTAACCTCCATGTCGACACGTCTTTTGTTGGAAAATCATCGAATCAAGTCAAACTGTCCAGAAATATTCATGGACAGATGAACTTCTTTAAAATCTTCTGTGTCCCTTTCAGAGAAGATATTTGTTTGGACACAACAGTAAAGTGAAGTCGTCCCTCAGCAGCTTCATGTCTGACAAGTTTCAGGTCATAAATTTATCATCTGCTAAAATTTAACTTCCTGTCATTGTCAGCTTGAATTCTGACTTCCTTCCTCTCTAAAACACTCGATTAAATATTGACTAAAGCCTGGAGGATACAAATTACTTCATTATTCACGACATTTTTCACTGATATAACATTTATTAGAGATTGATCAAAGACATCAAAACCTCATAAAGGCCTTTGTGGCGTTCTTTGAACAACACGAGCCGGTTTGACAGGTTCTACATTATAGATGGGAAATAAAACCTGAGTCGTTTCTAATCATCGACATCACACATCTGCTCGTAGAGGACTGAAAGTCACGTTTGGTTCAACCGGAGTTCAGCTTCATTCTCACCTGAACAAACACACTGATTCCCAAAGACATTCACCCCACACACACACACACACACACACACACACACACACACACACACACACACACACACACACACAATACACACTCAGCACTGACACCTACAAGAACACGTAATTGGAAACAATTTTCTTTGACTTTTTATGTGGTTTCTTAAATCTTCCTCAAACGGTTTTCAAGAGTTTCAAAAGAAGATTTCTGATTAAAAACCCTCAGAGCACCATTACGGCTACAAAAACACATCTTTCAACACAAAGCTTCGTTTTCATTTCCAAACTAAAATGTTTGTCCTCGGGATGAAAATGAAGCCTCGATTTTTACAACAATTATCAGAGAGATTACAGCCGAGTCTTTCGTCAATGTGGGATTCTGAGAATAAAGATTTGGGAAAGATAATAGTTTTTATTATCTCTGCTTTAAAATCTGACAGCTGAGTCTGAGGCTAAAAACACGAAAAACATCCGAATCACAAGTTCTGACGAAATGTGTTGATTGACAGTCGTCATAATTCATAAATCATCATCGTCTCAGTAAATCATCTGTTTCAGCTCAGGTATCTCCTAATTATGACATCTTTTAAGGGATATCTTCCAAACTAAGACAGCATCACACAAAGTCAGTGATTTTCCCAAACATGAAGATATGATTTTGCACATATTAACTGGACATGAGTCATCCCTCTTCAGTGTGACTGAAACTCTCCAGAGACTCAGAATAACACACATTAGCTTACAAATAAGCATTAAAGGTTAAAGGTCAGCCGAAGTTTTGTGTTGAGTCAAACTGCACCATAATAACAGAAATACAGCGAGACTATAATATGTATATATATATATATATATATATATATATATATATATATATATGTATTTATTTATTTACATACAGTGGGTACGGAAAGTATTCAGACCCCTTTAAATTTTTCACTCTTTGTTTCATTGCAGCCATTTGCTAAAATCAAAAAAGTTCATTTTATTTCTCATTAATGTACACTCAGCACCCCATCTTGACAGAAAAAAACAGAAATGTAGAAATTTGTGCAAATGTATTAAAAAAGAAAAACTGAACTATCACATGGTCATAAGTATTCAGACCCTTTGCTGTGACACTCATATTTAACTCACATGCTGTCCATTTCTTCTGATCCTCCTTGAGATGGTTCTACTCCTTCATTGGAGTCCAGCTGTGTTTAATTAAACTGATTGGACTTGATTAGGAAAGGCACACACCTGTCTATATAAGACCTTACAGCTCACAGTGCATGTCAGAGCAAATGAGAATCATGAGGTCGAAGGAACTGTCCAAGGAGCTCAGAGACAGAATTGTGGCAAGGCACAGATCTGGCCAAGGTTACAACATAATTTCTGCAGCACTCAAGGTTCCTAAGAGCACAGTGGCCTCCATAATCCTTAAATGGAAGAAGTTTGGGACGACCAGAACTCTTCCTAAACCTGGCCGTCCAGCCAAACTGAGCAATCGTGGGAGAAGAGCCTTGGTGAGAGAGGTAAAGAAGAACCCAAAGATCACTGTGGCTGAGCTCCAGAGATGCAGTAGGGAGATGGGAGAAAGTTCCACAAAGTCAACTATCACTGCAGCCCTCCACCAGTCGGGGCTTTATGGCAGAGTGGCCCGACGGAAGCCTCTCCTCAGTGCAAGACATATGAAAGCCCACATAGAGTTTGCCAAAAAACACATGAAGGACTCCCAGACTATGAGAAATAAGATTCTCTGGTCTGATGAGACCAAGATTGAACTTTTTGGCGTTAATTCTAAGGGGTATGTGTGGAGAAAACCAGGCACTGCTCATCACCTGCCCAATACAATCCCAACAGTGAAACATGGTGGTGGCAGCATCATGCTATGGGGGTGTTTTTCAGCTGCAGGGACAGGACGACCGGTTGCAATTGAAGGAAAGATGAATGCGGCCAAGTACAGAGATATCCTGGAAGAAAACCTCTTCCAGAGTGCTCTGGACCTCAGACTGGGCCGAAGGTTCACCTTCCAACAAGACAATGACCCTAAGCACACAGCTAAAATAACAAAGGAGTGGCTTCGGAACAACTCTGTGACCATTCTTGACTGGCCCAGCCAGAGCCCTGACCTAAACCCAGTTGAGCATCTCTGGAGAGACCTGAAAATGGCTGTCCACCAATGTTCACCATCCAACCTGACGGAACTGGAGAGGATCTGCAAGGAAGAATGGCAGAGGATCCCCAAATCCAGGTGTGAAAAGCTTGTTGCATCATTCCCAAGAAGACTCATGGCTGTACGAGCTCAAAAGGGTGCTTCTACTCAATACTGAGCAAAGGGTCTGAATACTTATGACCATGTGATATTTCAGTTTTTCTTTTTTAATAAATTTGCACAAATTTCTACATTTCTGTTTTTTTCTGTCAAGATGGGGTGCTGAGTGTACATTAATGAGAAATAAAATGAACTTTTTTGATTTTAGCAAATGGCTGCAATGAAACAAAGAGTGAACAATTTAAAGGGGTCTGAATACTTTCCGTACCCACTGTATATTTATTTATATATATATATATATATATATATATATATATATATATATATATATATATATATATATATATATATATATTTATTTATTTATTTATTTATATATACATATATACATAATGAGTGTGGAAGGACATGATTTTGTATTTGAGGCGACATAATTCATCCTGTTGAATACATGACAAACTGAAACCACGTAGAAAAAACACACCTTTGAAACCATGACAACATGAGTGAGTGAGTGAGTGAGTGAGTGTGTGTGTGTGATTAGAGATTAGGAGAGGAGAGGAGAGGAAAGGAGAGGAAAGGAGAGGAGAGGAGAGGAGAGGAGAGGAGAAACAGGATTTGCACACAACTACACAATAACAGAACAGACACACACATCCAGCCACCGTAAACACAAACACACACAGGTTTCCTACCTGGTGCTGTTTCCCTGCAGACAGACAAGGATTGGAAACACACTGAGGACAGCAGTGACCGGGCTGGATCACCAGGTTCTCATCCTGGAGGGAGGAAAACAATATCACATTAGCTGTAGGACGGGAGGAAGGAAGGAAGGAAGGAATGAAGGAAGGAAGGAAGGAAGGAAGGAAGGAAGGAAGGAAGGAAGGAAGGAAATAAGGAAGGAAGGAAGGAAAGAAGGAAGGAAGGAAGGAAGGAATTTGGATTCATAGAGCAGATTTTAAAACAACAAATGTTGATGATCATCTAAAAAGTTAAATAATGTGATTTAAGTGCATCAAAAAGCCCAGAATATGTGGAGGGTCTTTAAAAAGGTTTTAATGACATTGGTGAAGAGAGGAGCTCTAAACTTCTCCACATCAGAGGTACAACAACAGGAAATACAGGGTCACCCTGGGAATGGTCAGCGGATCTGAAGGTGGAATAATGAGTTCAGAGATGCAACCTGGTTCATGCAATTTAAAAAAACAGAGGAATTTAATTTAAAACACATAAAACAATTGTAACATCCGCTCTGTGTTTGACTGGTACCCAGTGAAGAGAAGCCGGTGCAGAGGAGATATGATATGATATGATTCATCCACAGGGGACAATCAAAATCAAGGTCATCTTTGTTCGGCGTTTCTATATCAATAGCTTCTGTTCTTGTTCTAAGAATAGCTGAGATAAATAATCCATTTTGCGCTTCATAAAACTGTCTTCTTCTCTGGCTGGATTAGAAAAAAAAAAAAGAGCACATTTCACAACGCGTCAGCGGTTCACTGAATATGAAGAAAGTGAAGTGAGACGGACTGATGTGAAACCGCCGAGACGACCAGGAGGGTGAAAACAGAAGATAAAAACTTTTTATTGTTAAAAAAGTGTTTGTGGAAACTCACCGTCCTGCAGGCGACCTGCTGACACTCGGCCACTGAACACTGGATCCTCCCATTGACGCACACACATCTGGAGCAGAGGCTGGGCCGCCACTCCTCACCGTCCCGGTACACAACGCCCTGCGAGGAGCACGAGTCTGACACACACACACACACACACACACACACACACACACACACACACACACACACAAACAGATAAAAACAAACAGAACAGTGAAACTGGGTGTCAGCTGACTGTTCCAGTGTTGTTCACCCACAATGATTTGGAGTCAGGAGAAAAAACCGGTGTCGCTAATAAGCTGCTAACGAGCCGGATGAATCACAGCAGCTCTGAGACATCGTTACATCCGAGACGAAGCTCTCAGCTCGGATCCAGCTGCTCCGCGTGGACTCCAACAACTCAGGATGTCAGAATGAAGCAGGCATGTGAGCTCTCTGTTAGCAGGGAACATGTTGCCTAATAGTCCTTTAAAGGCTTCGCTGGACATCAGAGATGAACAGGAGCTTAAATGATGAAAATCGAGGCTCATTAAATGTGTTTTGTCTTTTTCTTCTTTTATTTGAGGTGTGGATTTCCTTCATGGTTGTAACTTGAGAAATTAATATTAAGCCATCAAAAACACTTGAATGATCATAACTCAGATCTAGTAACAGAAACAAAACCCCAAAAACATCTTTCACTTAACTGTGTTAAAAGCATTTAAAGCTGTGCCTGAACATTTAATGGGAACATTTTCATTTTAATTACAGTTATTAGTGTGGATGGATGCATGTTTGGGCTTCAGGATAAAATCTTTGGGCTTTAGAATTAAATAAACACGACTTCCTACAGCAATTACTCTGAAAAAAATCAAATCAAATTACATTTCTATTCATGTTTGGAAAATAATGTAATGAAACGCAAAAAGAAGCCTTTCAGTCCCATAATGCAATGCTTCGGAGGAGAGCTGACCTGGCGGAGGGTCGGACACAGGAAGTAACGGCAGCAGCTGCCGTGAACCAACAGTGAGTTTCTGGCCTTCAGGTTTTCTCAGGGAGAATCATGTGTGTGTCACTTCCTGAGAGAAGTTGTGGTGTTGGAGGTTGAGTGCTCCTCAGTGTGAAGTCACTTATTTTGAGTGTCTTTTTGTAAATTGTGTGTTTGTGAGATATTTAGCTTTTCTTCTACATCAGGAACCAAGAGAAAACTGAAGATACATCAACCTGCCTCATAACTCAGGTGAGCTGCTGTTGACGCAGCCGAACGTCGGTCACTGTGGTTTTATGTGTCGAGTCCAAAGAGGGGAGAAACTCTCCCCAAATGACCTTTCACACTAAACTACATTTGGACAAGTTTGGTCTGATTTCCTATTTTTTAGGGCTTTCAGAGGTGACACTAAAACAATCAATGATAACAGTTATCATTGATTTTTAACAGTTATAGGAAGGTCATTCAAAACAGAAAAAAACACAAGTTTCCCATGTTTTCTTCCCATTGGACACACGTGATCACATGTATGACGCATGTTCACCACATGTTGTAACATATGGTAAGATGGTGAGTACATGTGGAAAAGTTTTCACATTAGAATCTGCATGAGCTTCACACATTACACCATGAATATGTTCCAAAACCACATGTTCTCCATGTGCAAAATACATGTTTCATATGTGTACAATTAACATGTGTATGTGGTCCCATGTGATCACATGAGTAAGGTTATATAGGTTATATCTATAGATAGCATCCTCATCGTTGCATCAGTGACTGTAATCTGCTCTCATGTACATCATGATATATTTGCAAATTCTGTCCTTTATTGCAATTTGTGTTTATCAATATATACATTTTTCTACTAAACTTCATTTTTTAATTCCAGGCATTTCCACTAACGTTTTTTTTCATGCACAAATTAAAAATTCACATTAAACAGATGGCTGGAAACCACATTATACTGTCAAGATAATAAAAAGCAAACATGTGTGTTTTGGAAAGAGTCAAGTGTACTTTGTATAAAATGTTTCTGCATGCATAGCATGCAACTGTCAGAGCATGCATGTTTGAGACTCCCACAATCCAAGCAATGCATCAATAAAACAGAGCTTTCAGAAGAGTCCCAACTCCCCGCTGCTGCATTCAAATCCAACAATAACACAAGCTTAATTCACTAAATTAGAAGTGAAATCAAACCAAGGTGATGAAACATCCTGTGCCCTCGGGGGTGGAGTCTCATTGCCTTAAGACATGAAGTGTAACAAAACATCTGCCCGGAGATAATAAACCAAAAAAACCTCTCCAGAGCAGAGTAAACAGGGCAAACAGGGGTTTGTAAATAATTCACTAAATCATGGAGAACAGGTCCTTTAAGAGGAAACACAGGCTGGATGTGAAATCTAGAAGTGCAGCAGCTCTCACCTCCGTTGTGGCCACACTTGGGACAGCACCCCCCGGCCGGGGTGAAGAGGGTCTGATCCCCGGGACAGGTGAGGGAGGGGCAGGGGTGAGCGCTGCAGGACACACCCCCTCTGTGGCAGACACACAGTGAACAGGGGGAGGGGCTCCACTGGCTGTCATGCTGCAGGAGCCAGAGACACACGGAGACGGACCGTTAGATGGAGGAACACGGCCAATAGAAGAAGAGCTCCTGAATATATAATCAGTGCATTTAGAAAACACATGTCCTATTAAAATAAGAGCTCACAATTTAACTCTGACTTTATTTACATTTATATAAATGAACTTGTTCAGTCTCTTGGACTCTCCCTCCCAGATACTGTTTAACGCCGATAACGTTGTTCTACAGTTTCCTCGTGAACAAGGACGAATAGAAAAATGTCACGCACACCTCGCAAATCAGGAAACAAAACGGGTGCACGGTTATGACGAGAATGGAAAAATAGCAGGACAAAGGCAGGCTTCTAAAATCTCATAACATCATATTCATCAATAACTGATGTCAATAAGAGGGCGGGTCCTTCTCAGGTGGACTTAGTTGTCATGTGTCCTCGTTGCTGAGGGGACATTTTTGTCCCCTTTTGTCTCTATATTGTCATTTCCAGATGTCTTTAACACTCATGATGGTTAATAGCGGAAATGTGTCCTTTTTATGTTGCACATTTCTCTGAGTGACAGTATTCTGCTTCTTCTTCTATAGCAGCAGCTGGAATCAATACAATTTATTATTTCTCAGTTTCAATTCAAATCGACTTAAAATATGCGAGTTTCATCCAGCCTGTTGCACCGTATGGTGGTGAACTACAGGGTCCCCTCACAGACTGCAGATAAAAGTGTTCGTAGGTTCCAGGTCTGAAAAGATCCAGAAGTGTCTTCAGCTGTAATACCATCGAGTGCCACTAGAGGTCGGCTCCAAAAAGCCTCCGGCTCCATAGACTCCCATTCAACTTCTCTCATCAAATCCAAAGTGAATAAAATGTGTCCATCAGTTATCTCGGTGTTGTTAGCTAAAGTCACTCCTTCTTATTAGTTTTCTGGAGGTCCATCTGAAAATAATCCCTCATTCATTAGAAAAGAAGATTCAAGAAGACCTGTTTTTGGGGGCGTGTCTGTTTGATTGACAGGCCTGTGGTGCAGTCAGGTTACAGCTATCGGTGGGCGGGACGTAGTATCGTCAGGTTTCCATTCAGATCAGTCAGATCACTGTTGGCTCCTCCCCCAGCTCGTCCAAATATGGTCACTTCCTGCTCCAAACCGCTCCGAACTAGCAAAGATGGTGACGGACAGAATCTGAACTGGAGGATTCATAACGTTCACAAACCAACGATGACATCACTGATGGTTGATGACGTCACTGATGGTTGATGACATCACTGATGGTTGATGACATCCAATGAAATCTTTACATGATGTATTCTGCAAATGCATTTTACACGTATTCAGAAAAACACCAACAAATACATGTAGAGCAGAATGACCCTTTGATAAATTACATTCGAATGTTTTAATCACCTGATCCAGTCCAACCAGACACTTCAGTCCAAAGCCCCCCAAACCCAGAAAGAGTCTCCTCTGACCTGCCTCACTACAGCACTGCTCTGCAAACACCATCAGAGGAAAACCTGATTGTAACACAATGTACAGAAACCTGTTTGGACCTCTGGAGAGAAGAAGCTCAAAGCCAAAATTATCTTCCTCTAAAAAGAACATCTCTCTGCTGTCGGAGATAAAAAGCACAGACAGACCCCGACCACCCGAAGTACCGGCTCAGAGAGCAGCGAGGACACACTGAAAAAGAAGGACATGGAAAAAAATCATGGACACCTGAAGAAAGTCCTTCACAATAGCTAACATGGCGACTGCTACCCGAATCATTCAATGAGGAGACAACAGAAAAGTGTAAATTCACAAATACCAGCTGTTCAACAGGTGAGGCGGAGACGCCTATAATGGAAAACATTCAAGTTTACTGTAACAAGTTCAACTCTGTAAGTTCATATTTTAAAGATCTTAACATCCTCCACAAATTAAAAAAGATACTCCTCAGAGAAGGAGGCACCTTTTTGGACAAACTTTATTTTGATGCTTCGTCAACAACGTTCCTGAAACTTTCCTGTCAATCAACCTTTTTGAACTGAATTTCCAACCAGAGGGAGAAAAATGGAGGAAGAAGCAGAGACACAGTGGGAGGAGGGGAACTGTTCTGCAGGCGACCCGATGGCGGGGTGGAGAGGACGCGGACGCCGTCACCAGCGAGTCCCTGTTTAAGACCTCTACTGCATGTCGTCCCTCCACTTCCTGTCTACACTGCAGCTGAATGAAAGGACAAAGAGGAAAAGCTGTTTTTGCTCTCTGTGGACGTCTAAGCCTGAGTGACAGATGAGAGAACAGAGTCACGATGGGGGGTGGAGGGGGAGGTGGGGGGGGGGGGGGTGATTCAAACAGACCACGAGCATGAAAACACATTGAAATATAAGAAGATGTCTGTGAATCTGGAGGAGGAAACTCAGTCAGACTCATTTCAGTTTCACAGTTTAAAGCAGAGAAGTCGTCCCAGTTAAAGACGGCGGTGACGACTGGAGGCGAACGTGAAACGTCCCGACTTCTCCTCACTATTTAACTTCCATGTGTACAGCAGTATTGAATAAACACCTCAGGCTAACATGTGTCAGAGGCTTCTGATGTGTGACTGACAGGATCGATGGATCGATGGAGTCTCTGAGTTATAAACAGCTTCTATCTGCTGTAAATCCATCTGCAGGTTCAGTTATTGTTCTTTCCCTCTAAATCAGATCCAGGATCAGTGTGTTCATGTCGCCTGCAGTCAAAATGATGGAGGTGAAAATCTGACTTCACTCATGTCGGGAAACCTGCATGAAAACTTTCATAAAATATATAATCAGTCTGAACTTTAATGGCAATTTAATCTAATTTCTGATGCAAACAATTGAACCTCTTCATGTGTTTTTTGCCAGACGATTTTTGAACACTAAAAAACTCACCATTTGTCAAATATATGCTAAAGCAAAAGTTTGTGTTAAAACTGCTGATTTGGCACATTTCCAGATTGCAGTTTGACACAATTATTCAAATCCCAAAATACCATCTTTCTACAAACACTGATTGAACATGATACTGCATAAAACAGGGGTCCCCAACCACCAGCCTGTGGACCAGAACCAGGCCGTGGATGATTTGGTACCGGGCCGCACAGAAAGAATAAAAAAACTTGTAATTATTTATTTTTATTTTATGTACATTAGCCTGCATGGTATTTTATTTTGAAAAATGACCACTTCCGTCCACGCCTCTTTCTCGCAGTTGTCTCATTTGAGTTTTTTCATGCACCGATAAACCCACAAGTTAACCATCGCAAAAATTAGCAAAAAACCAACGTCTCTGGAGAGCTTCCTTGAAAAGGGGGAAAGACCGAATGATGAGACAACAGAAACCTCCAACACCACCAACAAAAAGAAAGCTGCATTTAAAAAAAATACCAAGAGTCCTTTTTAAATTACGGGTTCATCGCAACAGGTGATTCACATTCTCCAAGACCGCTCTGTATAATATGTGGCGACCGGCTATTTAATTGTGTTTTGTTTTTGTTGCATGACACCCCCATCACCCCCCCCCCCCTGTAACCTGACTGCACCACAGGCCTGTCAATCAAACAGACACGCCCCCAAAAACAGGTCTTCTTGAATCTTCTTTTCTAATGAATGAGGGATTATTTTCAGATGGACCTCCAGAAAACTAATAAGAAGGAGTGACTTTAGCTAACAACACCGAGATAACTGATGGACACATTTTATTCACTTTGGATTTGATGAGAGAAGTTGAATGGGAGTCTATGGAGCCGGAGGCTTTTTGGAGCCGACCTCTAGTGGCACCCGGTGGTATTGCAGCTGAAGACACTTCTGGATCAGAACCATTTTACAGACCTGAAGCTACGAACTCTTTTATAAACAGTCTGTGGGTTAACGCAACACTATTGCCTTTATTTAACAATCAGGAATTTCGCCTCTAACTCCACCCACCCCTCTGTTGCTATCATATTATGCAAAGCCACCCCCCCCCCCCCCTGAGAAAGTCTCAGTTAACATTGGGACAACCTATATGTTCATCTCCGTGTCCCCGGCTTGGATGCTTGGTTGCGTCCTCGGATGGACGTTGCTCGTTGTTGTTTTTTTTATATATATATATAACAATGTGTTAGTTACGAATGTAAAAATGTTTAATTGTGTTGTTTTGATGGATGAATTTAGAAACTTTGTTTGTATCTAGTTGGTCTTCTGATTAACGAACTCTCCATTTTATATCAAACTAAGCCTTGAAGTTAAGGCACTTCTGCATCGGACTCATTTTTCAGACCCAGAAGCTACGAACACTTTTATATCCAGTCTGTGGTTTAATAAACTTGGTAGTTCAAGATTCCCCATCACGTCATCCAAAGTCTTTTTTGAGTTTACTTTTTGCACAGTAAGGGATAATTACACAAGCACTGTGCATTGATGTGCTGTGATTACAGCCGTCATTCTTCTGGTTTCAGGTGGTTCGTCAGATTTTGTAATCAAGCTGCAGGAATTTTCTCCCACTTAAACACAAAAGCATCTAACAATGATACTGATCTGGCTTCATATTTGGACCTTCAGTCCATCATAAATGTGTTGGATGGTGTTGAGGTCAGAACAAACTGAGGAACCATCTCTCTGTGCTCAGGGTCATTTATTGAAATAGTTTTTTAAATGGATCAATATATTCTGTAAATGTGTGTAAGAATGTTGAAAAATGTGTGTAAAAAAAATCAGGCAAAAGGAGAGAACGAGCATCACTTTCACTTCACTCACTCCATAAGTGACCCCTTCGTACTGGCAGGAGTCCTGGGACGAGGAGACGCACTCTGGACAGCACTTGTTGGCAGGAATCTTCAAATGCCCGCCCTTTTGAAAAGACACACACACACACACACACACACACACACACACACACACACACACACACACACACACACACACACACACACACACACACACACACACACAATTAACACACTCAGCATGAACGAAATACACAAAAACCCCAGAGTCAGAGAGAGAAAATGGATTTGAGTGTGTTTAACAGCGTGAATACAGAACATGTCAATTACAGCCCGTCTATTTACATGGAAATAAACCGACGGGCCGACAGTGATGAATATTTGAAGACTGCATCAGCGTGACAGGAAGCAGGCCGACAGGTTGCACAATACAGATTACAATATAGACTCAACACATAGTCCTTCAGCCGCAGCGCCTACACCACTAATTAAAGCGGACTGGGTGGCAGGACGCACCGGCGATGTGAGGTGTCGTTTATTTGTGAATACAGATGGTATTATGGGATGGAAGAAGGATGGGAGAAATACAATTTGCAGGAGGAGAGAGAAAACTTCCCAGAGGAGCTTCTGACGACGTCGATTGAAAAAGGAGGAAAAAGAATAACTGGATCGAGGAAAATTTAATGAAATTATATGTGAAAAAGAAGGACAACTCAAAGTATATAAGGAGAGCACGAAAAATAAAAAAAACAGACGGAGAGTGAGCTGTGCAGCAGGTAGACGGAGGGATTATACTTCAGCCCGTCATTAATCACCTATTAGCACACAAAACTCTAAAATAAAAATAAGACTAAAAGCTGAGTTTTGACAGCATCTGAAAAAATCTTCTATCAGTTTGTGTTAATAAATGAAAGATTTTAATCTAAAGCAGTACAAGTTTTCTCATGTTTGGGCTCCCTGTTTCTATTCATCTTTTTGTTCCAGTCCCTCCAGCTTTTTCTGTCTGTGCTTCACATTTAATCACCATAATACGGCTGCAGAACAGGAATTTGATCCAATTTGAGATTTTGTTGCTGCAAATAAACAGAGAAGGTTCAGGATGAGCAGGAACTGAGTTCATTTATCACCGGAGAGTCAGATTCTCCTTCCAACAGTTAAAAAATGAAATAAAATATTTTTTTTCTTCTCCTGCAGTTTCTTTTGCCAAAAAGAAGCAGTGATGTCGGAGTCCAGTGTTTCTCTGAAGCTGTGAATGTTCCTGTCCAAACATAAAGTGAAACAAAATTCACTCTATCAATCAATTTCAGTTAATTTTCCATGTAGATTTTCATTATTGATAGCTTGTGCTAAAGAAGATATTCTACTATCTTAATTGTAATCTAATTAAGAATCAGGTTACTTAATTAGAGCGGCAGCAATAGATTTTAAACTATGACAAATTGAAATTAATCTTTGCCATAAATTATTAATCTAGAGAGAGTACTTTGGTACTTTGGATTTTGAAAGATGTGAAGAGCATCATGCTTTTAGATTTTTCCTGGAGTACATGATTACTAGAGAAAACAATCAGTTCATGGACAAAGAAAATAATTATTGGTTATAACACAAAAATCTTTGGGGGCGAACCCAAACTCTTTCTTATAAAATACTTTTTTAAATGACAAAGACAAAAGCAGTCATTTGCAGACATATAAATCTGTGGACGATGATTAAAACAAAACCAGAACATTGCAGAAATTTAGAGATGCATTTCAGAAAAGTCAATAATATAAAAGTGAGAAAAAAAAGGACATTTAAGCTTGTAGATTAAGTGAGTGGATTTCTAAAGAAAGTCCTCTAATCAGAGACTGGCCCATGATGAAACCTCTGATACTCTGTTTTTTATCAGTGTGGGTGACGGGGAGTCATATTTTAAGAGCTTTTTAAATGGAGGGAGCCCACGGCTTGCTGAGCATGGTAACTAATTTTTAATTAACATTGGATTTCCAGCCAGCCAAGTGGAATTCATGAGACATTGATTGTTGCCTCAGCTCAGGGTTGGGATTGGATGTGATGCCGTCACCGCAGGCCTGACGTTTAAATCACATTGAAGAAGAAACACGGGGAGGATGGAGCAAAAAAATAAAATAAAAAATGTGTCCCTGTTCATTCAAACGGGACAAAAAAAGTTAGTCTCTGAACAGTTGTCATTGTGTCTAATTAATTGCTGCAATCAGCAGACTTCAGTGCTCAATAGTGGGTGAGTTCATTGATCATTCATGCAAGGGCAGCTCACAAAGACAAGTGATTAGACAGGATGTTAAAGAGGAGGTGAAGAAGGTGAGGAAGGAGGATTCAAAGATCACAGAACAAGGATCCTGAACATTCACTCACTGTTATGTATGTCACAGATCTCTTGGACCGTGTGGACGCTTTTAGCTGAACTTCCTACACTGCTTTGTTTATCTAATCTGTGTCTGCTCAACAAATTACTTCACAACATGCATGATGTTTTTTCTCTGTGTCCGTAATGAATACGAAGGTTGATCAAAAAGTTCAGAGGCTGCTCCTGCTGCGCGTGAACGCTCCACAGAATCGTGAAAAGTTTTGTCGCTTGATCAAAATCAGCAGCTGAGTTACGCACTTTTATTAGCAGTGCCTTTTTTTATGCGCCTGATACTTGAGCAGAGAGCGTACATCAGACTTATTGACAAAGCACTGGGGAACAGAGAGAAACGTTCCCCTTTAGAAGGTCCCAGCAGAACTCGGTGTTGACAGTCTGACTCTGGGGGACGAATTTACGGTGACACCAACACCAACGCCAAGAAAACCCACCTGGTTGTTCCTGACCTGACACGTATTTTTCAGGCTCATCGCTTCATCACTGCAGGCTTTCTGAAGGCTCTCAAGTTAATTATTTCCTTATTATGACAGAACGAGCTTTTTTTCTTGGACAGGTTATCAACCTGCTGTTATGATATAACTCATTGTCATGTTGTCTTATTACTTATAATGTTAATCATAGATCCAGAGTGCCATGCCAGCATGCATAGAAGGACTCTTGACAACTATATCAACACCAGGGCACAACAAATAAACAACATGGAAATGTGAAACCGTCAACGGTGAATATTTCACATCCAAACTATTTATACCAGCAGCGATGCTAATTTGTGACAGTTGCAGTTTTTCCCCAAAAAGTTCAAATACTTTTAAACTCTTCAGAAAAAATTATGGATTTGAAATGAAAGTCTGACAGTCAACAGGTGTCTGTATGCTATGTGAGGATACCCTGGGGGTCACAGATTACAAGATGAATCTACCAATTATCACGAGAAAACCAGCTTAGCCTTCTCAAGATAATAAAATAATCAACTTTTGGTCTCAAGAAAACGGCTTTAAAATGGTAAAGATGGCTGTTCTCAGCACCCAAACTCAAATCCGTCTCACCCTCTGGAAGTCACAGTGGGGGTTGGGGCAGTGGGCGGGGCTGCAGATGGCGACGTCACTGAAGCAGGTGCACTCCTGACACGACCGCGGCCTCCATGATGAGTTGTTCTGTCGAGACAAAGACAAACATGAAACATTACCGAGGGAAGACGTTGATTGATCGCCGCAGTAAAACCAGATCACTCTCTTCAGCACCGTTATCACATCGGATCAAACCCACACCTCATCTTTATGTCGACAGCTGGGGCGAATGGCGGTAAGCATATCGGCCTCTTTGTGCATATTAATGGCACTAATACAAAATGTCTGTGTTTAACGGCACGCCTGAGTCACTCACAGCAGATTGCAGCAACGAGTTGCTTGATTTTCCAGTTACATATTTACTTCTGCTGTTTAAGTTTCCAGAGTTTTATTTGGACCATTGTTGCCCATGACAACATGTCACTGTACACTATGCAGTAAAAATGCATTATTAATATACAACCCCGTTTCCCAAAAAAGTTGGGACGCTGCCTAAAATGTAGAAAAAAAATAAAAATGCAATGATTTGCAAATCATGTTAACCCACATTTTAATTGCAGATAGATCAAAGATAACAAAATAAATGTTGAAACAGAAAGATTTTATTGTTTTATGAAAGATCTGTGCTTATTTTGAATTTGGAAAAAAGTTGGTACAGGTTGGTACAGGTTCATGTGCTGCATCACCTCTTCTTTTAACAACACTCTGGAAACATTGGGGACAGAGGAGACCAATTGCTGGAGTTTTGAAAGTGAAATGTGGCCCCATTCTTGCCTGATGTAGGTGCTCAACATAGTTCAGGGTCAACATAGTTCAGGGTCTACTTTGCTGTATTTTTGATTTCATGGTGCCCCAAATTTTTTTAAATGATTGACAGGTCTGGACAGCTCCTGTCCAAACTTTTTTTGAGACGTGTTGCTGGCATCAAATTCAAAAAGAGCACTTTTTCATAAAACAAATATGTTGTCTTTGGTCTATTTTCAATTAAATATGGATTTATGTGATTTGCAAATCATTGCATTGTTTTTATTTACATTTGACACGGCGTCCCAACTGTTTTGGAAACAGGGTTGAAAAACAGAAACATTAAATAACAGAAGAGGAACATGTTTTGGAGAGTTTGTATTTCAGGCTTATTTTAGCTCGCCATGGTTTTACTGCTCCACTGCAACACCAAAAGAAAACCACGTCACTCTTTGAACTCTGATCATCCTTTATGATAAAGGCTTTAAAACACTGAAGGACTTCTGCTGCAGGTGGAGTGAAACTTCTCCTCATTCATTAAAAGCTTTTAGCTCCACGGCCAAATAGACAAAAGGGCAAAAAAAGCCAGAGATCAGTTGTGCCAGCTGACTGCAGCCTTCAGCATGCGTGCTATTTGTCAATAGCTCATAACGCCTAGCTGATGATATCTTCTGGCCAGCTTAAAGCCAAAGCTGAATCAATATTCAAGTGCCTGCATATGCTCAGATATATCATCTTACAGCCCATAAATCCGATTTAGCTGAGTGATTAATAACCCTCCCGTGACAGGAATATCCAGCGGCAGCTGTGCTCATGGTGTGGATCATCGGTGGCGGACGCTCGCCTCCGTCTGAGACACAAACTCAAGCAGATCTTTTTATAGAGAAGGAAGCTTTAAGCTCAAAGCTTAGTTTGATATTCTTGTGGAGAAAAGAAAAATGGAGAGTTCTTCAATCAGAACCAACTAGATACAAATAAAGTTTCTAAATCACTCCATCAAAACAACACAAATAAACCTTGACATTAGTAACCAACACGTTGTTGTATATAACTAAAAAAACAAAGAGCCACGTCCATGACAGACGCTCACAAACCGACCGGTGACGTCACTGTTGGTTTCTCAGCCACTTTAAGACCAAATGGGACTTTTATTTTCCTGGGAAAAAAAATCTAGATATTGTATTTTGAGGAAAAGAGATGAGCTTTTAGGGGTTTAATCTGTGCTACGAGAAGAACTATAAATATACAAGACAAACAAGACAGCTACACACAGCTTAATCATTTATTTACACATACATCCAGCCAGTATTTATGGAGGTCTTACATATTATGAGAAAATAACGAGATAAATGGAGCCCGAAATCATGTCAGGAAAAAAATGTGGTAGCACACTGGAATAATAAACAGCACAGAAATGCATCAGCTGAAGTCGCATTAGAGCGTGTTAACCCAGAGCAGCACGTAGTAACAGGTCGGGGACTTTAT
Organism: Embiotoca jacksoni; assembly: GCF_022577435.1. Classification (NCBI taxonomy): domain Eukaryota; kingdom Metazoa; phylum Chordata; class Actinopteri; family Embiotocidae; genus Embiotoca; species Embiotoca jacksoni. The sequence continues at coordinate 1,240,622 of NW_027185397.1, forward strand.
GGGACCGGGAGGCCTCAGAGACGCCATGCATCTAACCAGAACCAGAACCAGAGCACAATGATGGACTCGCCAGGGTTTAGGGTCGAGGACCGCTCGCCTCACAGACCGTTTAAGGTTAACACAACTATTTTGGTTCAAAGCAAATCAATTCAAAATTAATTGCTGAGATCTGAGAACGAAAGAAGAAATTTCTACAACATAGCAAATTAATCCAGATTATCTACACCACTATTTTTGGAGGTTCAACTGACAGTGAGCTCCTCTGAAACGTCCGTAACACTCCGTCATCGAGGAGGAAAACGCTGCACGCACAACAACAAAAACAGCCCAGATGTCAGCGTTGAAGCAGGAAGTGGGTCCGAAGGTCTAAAACCGTGGTTTCCCTGTGAAAGGAGGAGAGGAGAGGAGAGCTGAGCGGTGAGTGAGCGGTTATATGTGGGAGGCGTTACAGGTCATGTTGAACTACATACACAATGAAAATTTAATTAGTGAAAGCAGCCAGCTGAAGGCGAAGGTGCTCCATGTGAGTTAATGTGCTCCCTGTAGTGTGGTCCTCCCTCTCTTCCCTCTCCTCCCCATCCTCCACCTCCTCCCTCTTCTCCCGTATCCTCCCTCTCCTCCCCATCGTCCCCTCCTCCACCTCCTTTCTCTCCTCCCCATCCTCCCTCTCCTCCACCTCTCCTCCCCATCCTATAGTGGGGTCGCAGCTATTTATGTGAATCATGCATGCGCTTATGTTTGTGAGTTTTCTGAGCGTGCAACTCTCCACAGCTGCAGCCAGATGTGTGATGAATTTAATGTCAGGGCAAATGTGTCAGGACCGATCTCTGCACAGGGTGTTTAACAGGAGGAGAGGAGGAGGGGGAGGAGGTGGAGGAGAGGGAGGATGGGGAGGAGGTGGAAGAGAGGGAGGATGGGGAGGAGAGGGAGGAGAGGGAGGAGAGGGAGGAGGGGGAAGAGGTGGAGGAGGGGGAGGAGGAGGATTAGCTAAAGGTGGGGGAGGGGGAAGAGGTGGAGAGCTGGTCGTGGCTATCTCACGTTTTGCCGTCGTGGACGAGCGTGTCTATTTCACGCTCTGCCGGGACACTGAGTTGCATCTGTATTTAAAATATGAAGTTACAAGCAGCGAGCACGATTCAGCTGCTGCTTCACGCTGAAGACTTCTTACATCACGCTAATGAACCCCAAATAGAAAGTTTAAATGGAAACAACCGCAAAATATAGAAGCCAGATGGCCATTGGTCACACCGAACATAAGAATAAATCAATTCCACCGCCTGGTCTTACAAACATTTAGGGACAATTTTAGACTCATTTTAAAGGAGAATCATTATAAAGCCAAAGAAAATACGCAAATTGATTCTAGATTGACCAAATTAGACTTCATTTTAAATTGAAAATGTCTGGAGGAATCTAAAAACAATAGAAGTCACTGAATCGGTTCAAAACTGCTTTGTTTAAATACTCAATGTCCGGAATTAACAACACAAAGTGGAAATGAACACATTCTTCCAGCACATTAAGGGCACGCTGCATTTAAAGACAGCGACAGGATCCAATATTCATCATATCACGGCTGGAACTCCACCATTTATTAACATGGGTGCATTTGTTATATGTTTTGGATGTTATTTATCTTTTTCGTAGTGAGTTTTGGTTTTAGGTGTTGGAAAAGACGGCTTGAACAACAATAAGACACTTGGAAGTCAGAACTTATACAACAACGAAAAAGAAAATTCTTCTTCCTGTCTTCCACAAAAATTCTTCATTCAATCTTTGCAGTTGCTAAAAGGTTCAAACAGGATGTTCCAAATAAAAGAAGAGAAAAATTCAATCAAACTAAGATACAAAACCAGATTCTCTGCAAATTGCACTCATCGCTGCGTCCCGTCGTTACAGAACGGGGAACTTCCTCTCAGGTCATTTGTTCTGACTGCACAGAGCGAAGTGCAGCGACTCCTCTCACCGGCCGAGATATAAAAAGAGCACAGAAACTCGCCTCTGGCCTTTTCTGAATGTTAAGTACAAAAGTGTCCTCCATATGGTCACTGTGAGAGTGTGACATCCAGACCATCATTTCAGCATCCTCCATAGCAACCAATCTCACTGGAACTCAGCGACGCTCTCCAAAGTGGTGACACTCTGTCTTTATCGCGGCATCGAGCAGATCGCCCTGCGAGGGAAAAGTTCAAAGCAGACTTGTAAATGTAAAATGATTGGGACGGAGACGGAGACGGAGACAAAGACCTGCTGGTGACTCAACAAGTCTTTGCTTTAGAAAAGTGCTTCATTTCATTTTTTAAATCTACTCAAAGGAAAGCAGGAAGACGGATAAAGTGTACATGAGGAAGTTACTGAATTACACAAGAAAGTGCTGGATAAATACAGTGGTGAGGAATTATGTGACTTTTACTAATATTTCATGAAATCTACGTTTCAGATTAAAAAAAAAGAAAACGCCAAAGCACCAAAATCTTTTTTTTTTTTTACCAGATACATTCCTTTTTTTAATGATTAAGAAAACTGATTGTACATCAAAAATATAATTGTTTTCCAAAACAACTGACCTTTAAAATCAACAGCAGACACGTGTCTGAAATGAACTGATCGACTTGTTTCTCTAAGAAATTATAGTTCAAGATTTTTATTCTATTAATTTCTAATGAATTTCCAGAGACTGGATATAAAAGACATGATGGGGCGTTAAAGCAGAAACAGGTTTAAAAGACAAAGGACGATATGTTATAATTATAGACTGGATATAAACATGTTTGTAGCTTCAGGTCTGTAAAATGGTTCTGATCCAGAAGTGTCTTCAGCTGCAATACCAGCGAGTGCCACTAGAGGTCGGCTCCAAAAAGCCTCCGGCTCCATAGACTCCCATTCAACTTCTCTCATCAAATCCAAAGTGAATAAAATGTGTCCATCAGTTATCTCGGTGTTGTTAGCTAAAGTCACTCCTTCTTCTTAGTTTTCTGGAGGTCCATCTGAAAATAATCCCTCATTCATTAGAAAAGAAGATTCAAGAAGACCTGTTTTTGGGGGCGTGTCTGTTTGATTGACAGGCCTGTGGTGCAGTCAGGTTACAGCTATCGGTGGGCGGGACGTAGTATCGTCAGGTTTCCAATCAGATCGGTCAGCTCTACCGCTGGCTCCTCCCCCAGCTCGTCCAAATATGGTCACTTCCTGCTCTGAACCGCTCCGAACTAGCAAGATGGTGACGGACAAAATCTGAACTGGAGGATTCATAACGTTCACAAACCAACGATGACATCACTGCTGGTTGATGACATCACTGATGGTTGATGACATCACTGATGGTTGACAAAGAACACTCCACACATTTAACGTCCTCTTTTGAATCAAAATCTTTTATATGTGCACATGTTTATAATCAAATACAGTTTGACATGTTTATGTTTCGTGATGGTTAGATCAAATGATATTAATAAGCTGTATGTGCATAGCTGTTGTTGTAAACGTAGAACATCATATAAAAAGATTGCATTGCTTGGATCTAAATGAGGTAAAGAGGTCATCACGGGGTTAATAATAATTCAGTGTGCATGCAGGAATGAGTCTCCTGTTATGTGGATGCTGTTCACATCGGCAGCTCATTCTTAATAAAGCTGCTTAAAATTAGCAGCGCAGCTCACGGTGTGTGTGACTGACTGGTCTGAGCTCCTCGGAGTCCGTTTCAGGTCCCGGTGGGATCACGGAGGTCGGACTCAATCCCAAACCCACGTCCTGTTTACCGACCTGGAGCAGAATGAGATCGACCCGGAGTTCACAGTAAACCTGGAGAGCACCGAGAAGCACGGCCTGCCTATTACCTGCCCCCCCCCCCCCCGCCCCCCCCCTCCCCCCTCTGGGAGCTCTGACAGCTCCGAGCCGAGGGAGCGATGCAGCAGGCAGCACGGTGAGTGGTGGTGCCAAGTCCTCCCCTCCTCCCGATCACATTGTCCCCTACAGGGACCCGTACCTGGGATTGGTTGATTAAACGTCTGAGGAGTGGAGGGCTGATTTCATTGCTCCCTGGAGGAAGATCTGCGCCTCAGATTGGATTTGGAAGAAGCGAGCCAGCTCAGCCAACGTGGCTGCATGTCTTCAATTTCATAAAGAAAAACAGATCCGTGACTTCCACACGGTACGTCCTGTTCGACGGGGCAGTTAACGGCCGCGGGCCTCCGACTGGGAGGGAGCTGGTGTGAAACCCAGAGATGGAAAAAATGAATAAAGAAAGCATTTATCCGAGCTGAGTTAGAGCCACTCGTACTGCGTCGCCTCAGAGGGAACATATCTATAATAACGTCTAGTGCCAAAATATTACATCAAATATGAGATCAAAATAACCTTTTTCTTTCGGGGTCCTTTCTGCAGGAGGACAGGTGTAGCCCACCTTCTCAACTCCAATTGTAGTTCAGGGTCTTCATATCATACCCCTGTTGCATGGGAGGTGAATTGGAGAGGATCTACGAAAATATAGATCTTAGGAATGTGTCTACAAAAGCCCAATTTAATGGAAAGACTGACTACGGTGAGAGAGGCCTGTTAGCTTCAGATACAGCTTCACTGTCTCAGTTCAAACTCAGGCATTCACATGTAGCCCTGTTTACTTTCTTTAGTTGGAATAACATTCCTTTAACATGTTAATATTTAAACCACACATTGAATGAAACACAGTCAACGTTTATTAAACACAAACAGGAACCCACAGATCATAAAAACTCAATAATACCCGGATGTCAGTGTGACGGGACGTAACGTTGGCGCGCTGGTTGGAGCTCATTTAAATCCTCAAGGAGAAGGTGTGGTCAGTACTCACTGTTCCTTAGAGGGAGATAACAGTCTTTGTGTCCAGCAGGAGGCGCTGTGATGAAAGGACCATCCGCAGTCCTGAGCGAAGCTGCTAGCTTGTTAGCAGCTAAGTGACCGCAGCACTTTCGAGTTGTACCAACCCACCCGGCCTCCACCAGGCTCACCGTCTGGTTTTATTGGACCTCACTCGGCTATAACAAACTCCGCTTCGAACTCAAACAACTACACAACAATAAAAGACATTTTCCTGAAATGTAGTCTAACTCTACATCTCTGTATCTTCTCCCGTTTTCTTCCTCGTCCCGTCGGCTTCTCTTTCTCTGCTTCACACGCTCCTCCCGTTAGCCCCGCCCCTCTCTTTAGCCCCGCCCCTCTCTAAGAACCAGGTAGGTTACCAAAAAGTTCCCTCTGCTTGTCCTGATTGGCTGGCAACACATTGACACCTGACCAACCAATAGGTAAGGACACGAGAGGTTCAAAGGCAACTCAAAACTGTAGGACACTTAAGTATTTTTCCAACTATACTTATAGGTCGCTACACAGAGTCCAGCCAGAAATCACCACAAAGAAGTCACTGAAAACGGGTTTCCTTAAAATGGATTCATGCATGAGTCACTTTTGGGGTATTAATATACAACATCGTAATTTCCCATATTTTAGGGAGATGCCTTCGAATTTCTTATTTTGTTTGATGAACGGTACAAAACCCAAAAAATTTTAGTGAAGAGGATTTAAAAAAAGAGAAAAGCAGCAAATTCTTTCATTGACAAAACTTAAAAAATATAATAGTTATTATTTTTGTTCAAATTGATTGGTTGATCATCCCACCTCATTAAAATCCAAGGTCAGTCCAAACCCCACATATCAGTCCCTCCAGGAAATCTTCCAATCGCAATAATTAACACAAATCCAAGCGAACTGCGTAATATTTATGGTAGCTTCCAATTTTGTAAATTGACCACGATTTTTCAGCAAAAAACATCATCGTCAAAATCTGTGCTGAAAGTATTAACAGCATATAGTAAATCTTTTCAAACAAAACTCATTTATTAACAAAATAACTCCTCATTAACAAACAGAAAGTCTCTGCTCATGTTTTCATCTCCAAAAACAACTCAACAAGAACAAGAGGAGAAACAGGAAGTGTTTTTACTGTTTTCACATTAAAATGATGTGATTAAATATTTGTGATCAAAGGAAATGACGGTCCTTTCTGGAAACATACGCAGCTTTTAGGACCTTTTAGGACCTTTTATCTCCACGGTTCTCTGAGTTCAATAAATATATAAAAAAGATTAGAAGTCAAATATGTATGTGATGTGCAGCATGATAATCATCACAGGAAGTGATTACATGTTTATTCTTTAAAAAAAAATCCTGAAAGGATGTGAGTTACAAGTAAGTCGCAGAAAAGCATTACATCCTCACACGTGATGCTGGAACATGTGAAAGTGTCAAAGTGAAGCATTTTTGCTTAAAAGTGACTGAAACACAAAATGATGGAAAAACAGAATAATTTTTCTGACTGATTCGGTTCATTGATTCATTTTCTTCAGCATAAAACGGAGCGACCTCTCCACTCGACTGTTGATGATCCTCTCTTATCTTTCTGTCTCCTCTCAACCTCCAGACGGATCACAGGGACGACGCTTCTTATCAGCTCAGTGGACGTGATGAGAGAAGTTCAGCTTTAACCTCCAGTAGTTTGTTGAGCAGCTGACATCGGAGGTCAGAGGTCAGAGGGAAGCTGGACAACAACCTGGAGTCACGTCTCCCGGGACGAAGAAGTCGGGGGAAGGACTCTACGACTTCAATTCAAATTCAATTGAACACAGAAGGCAGAGTTAAACATGAACAGGCGTCGGTTTACTTTGAGCTGCCAGCCGCTCCGGTTGGACGGGAAGTGAGAAGACAGGCAGCCGGCTGGGCCGGCAGAATGTAAATGGGCTAAAATTGGGCCCGGAGCTGAGAAACTCAAGCTATTACTGAATTCGATCCGGGGACACAAACCTTTCAGCGGTCCTGCTGCAGACGGACATCCAGAGCTGCACTTCTCCTCCGTCTGTCAACACAGGTTTCTATTTACAGCTGATCAACCCCATCAAACTGAAAACCTGCACTTCTACTTACAACAACAGATAACCGGCTCGGGTCGGGTCGGTCACGTCAAAGCTGTCGTGCTGCTGGAAACATGTCCACGGCTCTCTGGAACTGATGGGAATTCACTTACGACTTGATATTTTTTTTATAAACTTCTTTGTCCGGGGTCAAAAATGTCATTACAGGCTTCACTTTTAAACCAGCGCCGATAAGAACTGAGAAAACGCTGCAACATGAAGTTATTTAGTGGACCTGAAGATGGAGATATTTAGAGCACATTTTGTAACCAACTAAATTAGTGTGATTGAATCATATAAAACACACTGAGGCTGTTTGGTGTCGGACCAGCGACGGTTTTTCACTCAAATACGTCAAACAGAGATATAAAGTCAAAGATGAGGCCATAAGGACAGTTTGTTTGCTGCAACCGGCAGGTTAGATTCACTGATGGTCCTGAGCTTTTCTATCAGGTTTCATCTTTGAGAGGAACCATCAGCAAACACCCTGTCGGCTCGGTGCTTCACCGTGATGTGATGTTGGTGTTTCACCGTGATGTGATGTCGGTGCTTCACCGCGATGTCGGTGTTTCACCGTGATGTGATGTCGGTGCTTCACCGTGATGTGATGTCGGTGCTTCACCGTGATGTGATGTCGGTGCTTCACCGTGATGTGATGTCGGTGTTTCACCGTGATGTGATGTCGGTGCTTCACCGCGATGTCGGTGCTTGTCTGTGGGGCCGGTTTTACCTGCAGCTCGTCTTCATTTACGTTGTGAAGGAGCTCTACTCAGATCCTTCTGATGGTTGTCGTCCTCTTTGCATGTTTCTGTTCTTCTCACAGCGACACAGTTTCACCTGCAGAGCTCCAGAACCTGGTAGCAAGGTGTTCTTCTTCTCTTTACGTTGCTTTTAGATGCATTACCGCCACCTTCTGATGGGAGTAATGTATTACAACCAGGCGCCGGTAAAAACGAGAGAAATAACGACTATTCAAATATCCGAAGATCATGTCCCATCACTAGTCGGCACTATAACGAGGTTCTCCCCGGAAAAACTGCGGTTTCTCTGCAGGTGGAAGGAAATCTGTTCACCAAGAAGATGAATTTTGACATTCCATCACAAAATAACTCTTTTGATGTTCTGAAAATCACATTATAACATGTGGTAGTTCAGTGTTTCGTGTTTATTTATTTGTATATTTAGACCGGAACCCAAAGACAACTCCATCAATGTTTTGGGTTATTTATGTTGGAGTTTCAGCCGGATGATAGTTTGAAGCTGCAGGAGTTGAGAACAGCCTTCAAATCAAGAAAAATAAAAAAAATAAAAAACAGTTACAAACCATAAAGAAAAGGTTGTCAGGAGCTCGAGGAAAGTCGGCTGTTTTATGTTTTCTTGACTATAAAACATGAACTCTGTGAACAGAACTTGGAGAACGTCCTGAACCACTTCCTGTTTTTAACAGAACAGCTCCTTAGAGGTAGGTAACAGTCTCTCTTCGCTGCGGATCTTCAGCAGAAGCAGGAGGACCGTTTACATTTACGTTTTTAGAGGGCGACAGCTGTGTTGCTCCTTTTTTTCGCAGAATAAATTTCTGGCGAAATGAATTTAAATGTATTCATTTGCTGCCATTAAATTGCTCGATCACAACTTTCTCCGGTGCCGGCCCGGTGATTGTATGCTAATTTCTGACGAGGCAAGCTGTGAAAACAAGCGCAGTTATCAGTCCAGGCCGGCGGAAGGAGCCTGAAACTGACAGTGACGACCAAACGGCCTGATTCACCCGAAGAGTCGAGGGTCTCATCCCACGTTACCATGACTGTCACGTGTTGTAAATCATCGGCTCTTTAACAGCTGATGAATCTGCAGAAGACTGTGAGCTCTGCCACAGCATTGTTATGCTCAGCGCCACACACACACACACACACACACACACACACACACACACACACACACACACACACCCACACACACACACACCCACACACACACCCACACACACACACCCACACACCCACACACACACACACACACACACACACACACACACACACACAGACTCCCCCATGCCTCCGATCCAATTAGAGGACCTGCTGGTACGACATGACAAACGAGTGGCTGATCGTTGGCCTCCGATCGCCCATAAATCCAGCTGTCTGCCCTCCCTCGCCCTGCCGCGGCTGCTCTCGCTCCTGCAGCCAGATATCAGCACCGAGCACATAATGGGTTCTGGATCATCAGACAGACGGGCCCGGAGAGTCCGGGGCCACCGAGAGGAGAGACGTTAGCGCCGAAGCCACGCAGTCATGAGCACAAAAACAAAAGCAGGAGTATTTATCTTGGAAACGTGCTTGAAGCACACACAAAAACCTCTGGTTTTATGAAACAGATTTTATACGATGTCGTGCCAGAAAATAACGTCGGGCCGTTCTGCTTTCATTGTTCCAGACTGCTGTAACAGCCGCTGACCCATTCAGGAGGGTCAGGGACAGAAACGCACACTCATAACTGTGAAGCCAAACACAAAGAGACGTGACGTTACATAAATCATAAATAAAGTCAGAGATACGGAGGAAGGTTCAGGACGAGGCCCGGTGTCACATAATAGCCCGAGTACACAAACACAAAATCAGCTCCTCCGTCTCAGCTCCCATTAGTTCTGGTGAAAAATCCATCGCAGCCTCCGGTCGGAAGTTTGAACGCAGCTCCGACGGCGCCCAACTTTAGATGTACTTCCATTTAGGAATTTCTACTTTGGAAAGGTAAAAAAAAAAATAATGAAGCAATTTTTTTTTTGGGTGTAATGAAAAGTTTTGAGGAAGAAGAAATAGAAAGAAAAACTGTGAGTAAGATGCAGGTGAAGAGAAACTCCAGTAAATCACCTCACAGACCTGCAGTGATACATAATACATGCTGTCTGCATCCAATCTGCAGAGTTTGTTCCTTCCATTGTCCAACTTCTGCAGGAGCTCATTCATCATGGAGTACACGGCCTCCTCTCATCTGCATTCATTCAAACAGGTTTGAAGAATGAATCAACATCTATCTGGTTTGTTCTGTTTGTTTGCTCCTGTCAGCTCACTGTGTTCATCATCATCATCATCATCATCCCTCCAGCCTACATGTTTCCTCCTCAAAACGACACATCTTGGCGAGCAGCTCTGAGAAAAGAACAACAGCTTTTAGACAAACAAAACAAACAGTGAATAATTCAAACGCGTGGATCGCTCATCAAGTCTCTTTCATTGTTGCATCTGCTGGATCTTCTGAACACGAGCAGCGAGCTGCTCCGGCTCGGCCCTCACATCCACGTCTACGTTTCAATAATGCATCCGCTCTGCACTCAGGTGAGCTGAGAGTCATGTCGGCCGCTGCAGATGTAGAAACCCTCCATCTCCTGGCGTAACCAGGGATTCAAGGCCGAGCACGTTTTTTAAATCACAGTTTTCCACCTCGGAGGTACGTAGAAAAACGCAACTGCAGTTAAAAATTAACAGCGAGTGATTTCCGACCCATTTTGGCGATATTTCATGCAGGAAGCTTATGAATGTGTAACCAAATGTTAATTTAGGCAGAGCTGGAGACCTGCACTGCAACACAGCCGCAATCCTGTTTGTTTGGAGAAATACCAGCTGTATGATAACTTCAGACCGGTCAGACGGAGGAAAGGTTAAAGGTCAGAGGACAGGATGTCCTGTTGGCTGCAACACTCGTCGACACTCAGAGTCATGTTGCACATTCACAGCCAGGCTTCAACTGCATCCCATCATATCTTATCTCCTCTGATGGAGAGAACATCAGTCAGCTGGTTGTGTCATCGTCTTCATTCTTATAACTGGGAAGTCATCAGATTTCATTTCTGCATTTAACTGTTGAGTTTCTGCTTTCGCAGCCACAAATATAACCGTGACATATTATTTAGAGCAGTTTCTCTGGGCCCAACTTTCTTATATCAGCTGCTTCAACAAGGATGTGAAAAAAAAAAGTTCATTCTGGAAGTCACAAAAGACAAAAAGAATTGTGGACTAACGATGAATTAAGAAATTATATATATATATATATATATATATATATACATACATATATACATACATATACGCATACATATGTATATAATTTCTTAATTCATCGTTAGTCTACAATTCTTTTTCGATCTAAAAATAGTAATGATCTTTTGATTTGTGTGAACCATCTATGTTTCATAATTCATAGCCTTTTCTGCAGCAGCATCTGTGAGCATGGACAGATATTGTAGTTTGTTACGTCAGAGTGCTGCTGGAGAAAAAAGAAAGACTCAGAGTATATTTTTCATATTTTAAGAAAAATGCCAATTAGGGCACATTTCTGAGGAAAAATGGTGCTTCAGTGGTGTTTTCCTCCCTGACGGTGCCTCCAATACTTGTTATGTGATATGCAGCATTGATCATGAGTGTTTATTTATCCATACTACATGTTCTGTTGTTGGATCATGTGTAATAAGCAGCAACCATCAGTGTCTTCTTGAATCTTCTTTTCTAATGAATGAGGGATTATTTTCAGATGGACCTCCAGAAAACTAATAAGAAGGAGTGACTTTAGCTAACAACACCGAGATAACTGATGGACACATTTTATTCACTTTGGATTTGATGAGAGAAGTTGAATGGGAGTCTATGGAGCCGGAGGCTTTTTGGAGCCGACCTCTAGTGGCACTCGCTGGTATTGCAGCTGAAGACACTTCTGGATCGGAACCATTTTACAGACCTGAAGCTACGAACACTTTTATATACGGTCTGTGGTTTACTCGCAATATGTCAACACTTACACAAACGTATCAGTCACGGAGAACATTTTACAGTGTAGAAATAAATGTCTTGTTTTTGTTGTTTTGTTGAAATAGCAACAATATGCTCCACAGTTTGTCATATTCCACGGTGATAACTTCCTCTGTCCCACAAACTGTACAACAGTATTCATACACACTGCAGGTGGACTCTTGAATCTCCTCTCTTGTCTATTATTTTCACCACCTGCAGTGAACACGGGATCTCAGGAACACTTTGAGGGAATTTCCTGGGCTCAAAGATGAACTGATTAGAGTTTGTTCTTCAAAGGTTATTGTGACCTCTCGTAACACATTTGTGGCCACAACTCAAAAAATGAATACTGTAATTTGACACAAATGTCTGAACAGGATAACATTATGACATTTTATAACCAAAACCTCAAAGGTCAACTTCACTCTGACATCATAATGTTCTGCGAAAACCACTTTTCCGTAATTCAGAGACTGCGAACATATTCAACAGATCCTGAATGTGTGACGCTGATTTAAACTCTGCTGATTGTGCACATCTTCTGTATTTGTCTGTTTGACAGCGTGTGTGAAACATCCACCTTTTAGAATCTGTAGCTTCTTTGCGGCAACATCCACATTTGAAGCATCGTCTGTTGTCATGGCAACGACTTTTTGTTCAATCAGTCAGATTTTTTTAGCAAAGCATGTGAACATGGACGAGAAATTTACCTGTTTCTTAATGAATTAATGTGGCGGACACAAAGCAGATCAAGAGCCAAGTCAAGTCTAATCAATCTTATTTATGCACTTAGAAATTCACTTAATACCTCTTTAAATTGATTAAGTTCCTCGGTGAGACTTAATTCTGGTTCTTTAGTTTATTCAACCACATCCAAAACTTCAGGAGGGTATT
>NW_027185397.1:1253328-1268328 GCF_022577435.1 Embiotoca jacksoni
AGCTCGCCGCCAGGAGAAGTCGCCTCATCGAGATCGCAAAGAAGGATTCAGATTCAAGGATGCAGCCGGCAGTCCGGCCTGAAGGTAGAACAATGTGGACAACAGCTCAAAATAATGTCCTCTGTAAACACAACTGAAGAGAGCGGAGTCGTTCTCCAATCAGAGAAGTAAATGAGTGTGAGGACGTCGTTTAGTTCAGTTTATGACTTCAATCCTTCCAGCTTAGAAAAATGCTTCAAAGATGATCAGATGAGTGAAATTCATTGGAAACGGATCTTAATGAAACTTTACCGTTTGTCTTTTTCACTTTGTACAAGCAATTCTAGTTCAATAAACATAAAAGATTAGTACCACGTTTCATCCAGTACACCAGCTGTTCGAACTGTCTTTAACTTTGTTCATTGGAGGTTACATACAGTAGATTAACACCTACTTCTGTTTGTAATAAAAACATTCCTGACCTTCGTTTGCTCTCCAACCTACCGCCGTGTTCCTGCTGCTGTCGTCACAGTTTAACTTTAAGGACACATAAAGTTCAACTGATCTGATCTGATCCTTTCATCTTATTAATCTTCTAAGTAAAAGCTACAGATTCATCTGAAGCCGTTCAAAGATGAAATATTCCTTGAGTTTAAAGTCAGAAACCTCCATATGTGAAATGTGTGTGCTGTCAGGATGTTTTTCCTCGGGAAGGCAGACAATAGATTTTATGATGTATAAATAAAGAACTAGCAGACGTGTTTCTACATCCACTCCCTTGTTTTATGAACTGGATTGATTACACGGCTGCATGCTCAGATGTCTAGCTGTCAGAGTAAAGACATACTAAGAGATTAGAAGTGTTGCTCTTATTCTACCTGCAGGCTGAGAAAAGGTGCAGCTCAGTGAGAAGTTCTGCAGCGTCGGTCTGTATGAAGGAAACCAGCCAGCTGGCTGAGGAGGGTTCTGCCGGGAACCTTCTCTCCTCCACCGAGCACGGCGCCGGGGCGATTACTTGGCAAAAGACATCGTGAAATGGATCTGACAGCAGCAATTATGATGAGGATGAGGCGTGACCGGCTCGCCAGCCCCGTCCTCTCTGCACCGCTGCAGCCCGGTGCGGCTCTGTGGACCGGGAGGTTCTGGAGGCAGTCGGGACGAAGGGGAAAGCTGGAGTCCAGCTGATTGGTTCTGATAAGTGATCTGAAGGGAGTCGATGGAAATAAGTTCAAATATGAACTTTTCACTTTTTCAAGGGGAATCCGGGCGAGTCAGAACACAAACCTGTTAGTCAGAACAGATGAAGTGTCTTCAAACTGTTTTGCAGAACCGTCTGAGATGAACCGGGTCGGTGCTGCCGTCCGTTCACAAGCTTTTTAACGACGAAAAGTTTTTTTCTGATGTCGGTTTTGGAGTCATTGTTCAGTTTTTCAACAAAAATAAATTTACACTTTTGTGATTTCCTTTAAAAAAATTAAAAGTAAAATGATCATTATAGCCAACAGAGCAAGTTGAGCATATAAAGTTAAAGCTGCCTTTCTTCATCAGATGTCCTCGCTGAGGGCAGCGGGCTCCACATGGAGGCTGGTCAACGACCCACACTGACCTCTACAGGAAACATGCTAATGACATTACAGTCCACAGCCAACAAGTCCAACAGCTTTCACCACATCCAGTAATATAAAGATGTAATTATAAATTTCATGCGTCCAGACATCACCAAACTATCTGCATGGGTTGCCGTGGTAACAACGTACCAGCAGCTCACCATCGCGGACGTGTCAGCAGACAGTTTATTTCAGCTTGTGTCCGTAGAGCGACTCTGATCGCTCCGCTAGCGTTCACAGATTCTCTCTGAAGATGACGTCGTCACCGTGACACCAGAAGTCCGATCTGAGCCTGCAGAATCTGAATGGCTGAAATGGAATAATTGCTTTAAAAATGTGAATTTGAATTGTTCAACTTCAAATTGAAATTCTAGTTGAAACTGAATTTTAATGAACTGAATGTTTTCATTCTGAATTTGAATTAATTTGCTTTGAAACCACATTTAAATGTCACTCAATTCAACTCTCTGAATTCAGTTCTCACATTTCAGATTCAGTTCATGAAATTCAGATTCAGTTCGTGTCTCACACACCCGGGTCTTTGAGGAGCAGCGATCGAGAGCTGTCAGAACCCTTCAGAGGAACCGGCCGTCTCCTCACGTCAGAACCCGTCAGAGAGGAACCGGCCGTCTCCTCACGTCAGAACCCTTCAGAGAGGAACCGGCCGTCTCCTCACGTCAGAACCCTTCAGAGAGGAACCGGTCGTCTCCTCACGTCAGAACCCTTCAGAGAGGAACCGGCCGTCTCCTCACGTCAGAACCCTTCAGAGAGGAACCGGCCGTCTCCTCACGTCAGAACCCTTCAGAGAGGAACCGGTCGTCTCCTCACGTCAGAATCTGGACCAAAGGGTGAACGAGCCAGTGAGGATGAGACTGTTACTTTAAGATCCTGTTGTTGTTTTTTACAGGCTTCAGATTGAAAGAGAAGCAGCAGAGAGTCCTGAAAGAGCTCTTCAGGTACTTTTATAAAACACGTGATCCACTCGGAGGAACTCGTCCTGACAAAGTGTGAATAAAGTGCAGTTTAAACAGCAAAAACCATCTCTGTCCATATTTCAGTCAAATCTTAACAGCTGTGCGTACCTTCATAAAGACAAAATACTTCATCACTTCCAGACATCCATCTCATTAAAACTTCAAAAGTGGCTTTGTGTTCCCATAATTCACACACACACACACACACACACACACACACACACACACACACACACACACACACACAAATACTTTAATTGGTAAAGTTAATGCCTCAAGTTTGTCTTTATGTGAAGGATTAGTGGACGGGCTGCCTGAACAAAGCTGAAAGGAAGTTCTTAGAAATTAAAGGAAGAGCAGACTGAGGAGCAAAACAATATTAAAGTCTCTGCTGTGGAATTTTAATAATCAAACTCGGCTGAGTTCATTTCAGGATAAAATAAAAATATCCTTTCAGGTGTGCAATTAAGAAGATTGGTTTTCTATATAAAAATAATATCATACTGTGTGGGACTGCTTTGATCACTGACTTGATGAACCACATTTCCATATATTGTACAACAGCTCATCAAGAGTGCCATAAAGAATTAATGGCTTGTGTCCGTGGTGGGAATCCTCGTTGTCTCGGCTCCAGTCAGGGGAAACAGCACGTCACCGAGGACTCAACCTAAACATGCAACTCCTGAGCAATAAAGAGAATCTGATATGAGTGAGCAGAGGGGCGACACAGGCTAGTCTGCCCACGAATATCATCCTCCACCTGGAAATGTCAATGAATTCTGGATATTTTTAGGAGCACTGACATTTTATCTCACGCTATAAAACTCCAACATACAAACGGAAACTGGAGCTCAAATTAACAACTCATTTCAAAGGCAACTGTTTGCTATCACATTCACTACAACTTTAAAAGGCAATAATAACATAAGCAAAGGCAACAATTATTGCACATTCAAGCAAACTGTGCAATATTTGCATAAGCTTGCAATTTTTTTTAATTTCCAGGATTTTTCCCCAAAAGAATATCATCAGAAGAAGTTGCATTAACGGCATAAAGTAAGCATATTCAAAAATAACTTGTCATTTACAATCAAAAAGAATCTGCTCCTGTTTTCATCACCAAAAAATTGTCTGGAACAAGCAGAAAAACCGGAAGTCTTCACATTAAAATGATGATTAAATGTTTGTGATCAAAGGAAGTGATTCCACATTACTGGATGTTAAATGAGTTTTCTCCACACGTCCAGTTGTCAGAGACGTCTCTTTGTTTGTTTCATCCAGCAGGTCTATGTGTTGAATGAACATGAATTAAACAGCATCTAAAGCTCTTATTTTGACAGCTGATGTAGTCCTTGTTTCTATATTCCAGTCACAGATGCTCTGTTCTGGAAACATACGCAGCTTTTAGGACCTTTTAGGAGCTTTTAGGAGCTTTTAGGAGCTTTTAGGAGCTTTGATCTCCACGGTTCTCTAAGTTCAATCAATAAATTAATATTAGAACAAAAATATTATCCGCCGCAAAGTCAAACATTTTTAATCGTAACAATCACAATAAAAAACTCCACAAAATCCTGGAGGGACTGAATATCGAGTCGGGAGTCTGCTTTCCTGCTCGCTGTAGAGTTTTTTTGCTCCGTTAAAAACAGTGCAGCTGTTAGCATCTAAAAAGTACGCAGCAGAAACTGAGGCTGAATTATAAATGTCCATCCAGTTGAAAGAGACTAAAAGAAAATGTAACGATGCAGGAGGAAATGACTTCACCGCCAATCAACAGGCAGCAGGGTGCGAGTCAGCCACCACCACCGAGTCCTGACAAAAGGAGAAACACGACACTCCTGCGACCGTTGACAAAACCACGAACAGCAGCAAAGTGCTGAGGAGGGAAATAACGAGCCGACGAGAAAATGGACGCCATATTTTTACTGCAAGACGGGTACGAATCAGAGCGTGTTGGAGGGAGAAGTGGTGGATGAGTCGGGTGACGGAGCAGCAGGAGGTGTTCTGCTGGCAGGAGTTCCTGGCTCCCTTCATGTCATCCTGCGCTCCTGTAGATTAAAACTTTGAAATGAAAAAGTGCTTTTAATTGGTGTCTTTTCCCAACCGTCCAGTCCGTTTGTGCCCTGAGACTTTTACTTTATCCCTAAAATGATGTATTTTACATTTTAACTCTATTGTGTTTAATTTGATTTCTTTTCAGTTCTTCTAAATGTTCCTTTACGTGTGAAACGCTGCATGTCATTTCCTTGCTGTAAATCACTTCTTGTATGAAAGGTGCTACACAAATCAAGTTTATTACGATTCCTTCTTGTGCAGCTTTCCTTGTGTAAACGTTGCTGTGCGTGACTGGTGCGCTGCTGCAGGGCTGAGCAGGTGGGACAGCTCTGTCCATATTTAGTAAAGCTCTGTGGGGGCTCCACATGCCGTCCCGCTGCCTCCAACCCAGATTATTTTGGTGACCAAGACTTTCCAGGCGCAGCTGCAGCCGGGCGCCATGGCGACGACACGCCGGCTATTTTGACTTTCGCTTTTGTAACTGAATATGAGGCTGGAATAAAGTCACCATGTAAGAGAGCGTGAACATGTTCCTGTAAATATGCCTCTTTAAGTGTTGAACTATAACATCTCCAAACAAAATGAGGATGAATACGAGCCGCCAGGTGAGTGAAACATTCCTGACGCCGATCAGCAGGCGGCGGGCAGCCATGATAAATCAGATGATTGCTGCTTGTGGAGCAGCAAACATGATACTGCAAGCCAACTATTTGTGGCCTCATAAAGGAAACTGCCAATGCGCCGTACTGTATTTATCCATGTTGGCTCAAATGTTTTCCTGCCACCGGGGAGGAAACCATGGAGGAGGGGGCGGGGCTCATTCTCAGTGGGGGGAAGTAACTAAGTACATTTACTCAAGTACTCAGTATGGTAGATTTATCTGTAGGTACTTTACACTTAAAAATATGATGCTTCGATGGAGATTTTTCTGTGCAGAAGATCAAACGAGCTCCACCTCAGCCAGTTATGACATAATCTGTTTCTTTTTAATTAGAATATATATATATATATACATATATATATATATATATCCATCCTGTCTCGCACGTCTTGATAAAAAAAAGGTCTTCGGGGTCCTTCAGCCGTCTTATTAGTGCAGCAGACACTGTCGTTTTTGACAGATAAAAAGGTTTCTTTTGAAGATGAAGTGGCGTTAATTCAAAAATGCCAAATGAGTAGTGTTAACATGATGAAAGAAGCACGCTGAGGGCAACATCTGTACAGTATAACAGCAGAAGTGGCACACGAGGAGTCCTGAGGCGCTCGACTGGGGAACAAGATGAAAACAAGACGATTGTAAACTCATTTTAAAATCACTGCAACAAAGGTATAAAGACACGTTATAATCTCTGGTATATTTCTGTGTTTACGTGGCGCAAAAGTATGTTGTCCCCCCGAATATGACTTCATTGTACATGTACATGCTGCTATAACAGCATTCTTCTGATTTCAGATGTTGAACCTGGCTGCATTATTGAGGTGGTGACATGAACCGCAGGGGGTCCATCTAAAAATGGTAATGATATTCTAAATTATGTGTGAACCATCTATGTTTCATAATTCATAGCCTTTTCTGCAGCAGCATCTGTGAGCATGGACAGATATTGTAGTTTGTTACGTCAGAGTGCTGCTGGAGAAAAAAGAAAGACTCAGAGTATATTTTTCATATTTTAAGAAAAATGCCAATTGGGGCACATTTCTGAGGAAAAATGGTGCTTCAGTGGTGTTTTCCTCCCTTACGGTGCCTCCAATACTTGTTATGTGATATGCAGCATTGATCATGAGTGTTTATTTATCCATACTACATGTTCTGTTGTTGGATCATGTGTAATAAGCAGCAACCATCAGTGTCTTCTTGAATCTTCTTTTCTAATGAATGAGGGATTATTTTCAGATGGACCTCCAGAAAACTAATAAGAAGGAGTGACTTTAGCTAACAACACCGAGATAACTGATGGACACATTTTATTCACTTTGGATTTGATGAGAGAAGTTGAATGGGAGTCTATGGAGCCGGAGGCTTTTTGGAGCCGACCTCTAGTGGCACTCGCTGGGATTGCAGCTGAAGACACTTCTGCATCGGAACCATTTTACAGACCTGGAAGCGACGAACACGTTTATATACAGTTTATAGTAGTGGGCCATTTCAGTGGTATAATAAAGAAACTTAATATATTAATTAATTCACTGGTTAAAGCATGAAAACTTCATGTACTGTTATTTTTTTAAAGTGCTCAAAATCAGCTCCATATTTGTCAGGAAGCTGATGAGGGTTGGAAGCCGGACAGGAGGTTGAGAACAGAGAACACGACTCCGTCCGCAGCCTGTCAGAGAAGAGAAGTCTCACTCAGGAGGGCCGGCAGCCAGAAAACTGTCATTTCTGCTGTAATCAAGCAGATGCAGACTGACAGAAGAGCTATTGGATAGTCTGCCCCCGGCGAGGCGCTTTGAGCGGCGCAGCAGGTGCCTGGAGGCACAACAGCACAAAGTTATGTGAAATATGTAAACAATAGGCAGGAGGAGTTGGAAGAGTCATGTCGGTCTCTGCTGCTGCAGCCTGCAACTGAGACCGAAAACTCTCCTTCAGACTCCGAGGAAATCAATACGAGACGCTCATCTCCACCACAAACACCACATAAATATCCTGAGCTCATTTAAAGACGCTTTTCATGCAGGAACATTGTTTATTGCAAAATCCTGAAAAAAAGCCCACGTCGGTGTTCAATAAATTAAAAAACCTACACACTCGAAACAACGGCTGCCTAATGAGGGCGGTGGGACAGAAAACCAATGTGGAGGTCAAAAGTTCAGTGTTGTTACCAAAGTTCAAAGCGGCACAAAACTTTATACACAGCAAACTGAATATACTGTATTTATCTCATTTTATTTTTAAACACATTAATTCAAGAGAGCAGCAGCAGCTCGTTTTAATACAGTTTTTATCTGTTTCTAAAGATTTCAGAGTTTGGAAAGACAGATTTTTATACTCAAGAAATACTGCAGTCAGTGTGTTTATTCTGATGACATCATAAGGAGCATCTAAATATGATCAGTTCTTTTTGGTTACATTTCTTATTGAAGTACTGAATTACTTACTGTATTTAAATGCAGAATTACATGTTTCCATTGTGGTTTGAATACTTTTACTTTGAAGCAGGATTATGAAACCTTTGCTTAAACAGTGTGACTATTTTTTGGCTGTGATCAGTTGCAGATTAAATAAACGAGGTGTTTGCTCATCTTGAGAGTTTTTGTGGTGCCAGGAGGAGGATTTTTCACTCATCTTAAAGATGAAGCTGAAGACGTGACTACATCTCTGCAAACGACCTAAAGAAGCCAAGCAGGTCGCCTTGTTGCATGATTCAAATCTTAGTTTAGACTTTTCATTTTCAGTGCTTGGAGGTTGTTACTGTTAGCCATCGAAGCAGGAATTTACAAAAAACAGTAACACAAATATAGTAAAGAGGGAGGAGAATGTAAACTGAAAAACAATAGGGCTTTCACACCGATGCTCGGTGCTCGGGCCCTAAATAGTTGGCCAGTGGCTGTTTTACATCACAGACCATATATAAAAATGTTCGTAGCTTCCAGGTCTGTAAAATGGTTCTGATGCAGAAGTGTCTTCAGCTTCAATACCACTGAGTGCCACTAGAGGTCGGCTCCAAAAAGCCTCCGGCTCCATAGACTCCCATTCAACTTCTCTCATCAAATCCAAAGTGAATAAAATGTGTCCATCAGTTCTCTCGGTGTTGTTAGCTAAAGTCACTCCTTCTTATTAGTTTTCTGGAGGTCCATCTGAAAATAATCCCTCATTCATTAGAAAAGAAGATTCAAGAAGACCTGTTTTTGGGGGCGTGTCTGTTTGATTGACAGGCCTGTGGTGCAGTCAGGTTACAGCTATCGGTGGGCGGGACGTAGTATTATCGGGTTTCCAATCGGATCGGTCAGATCCACTGCTGGCTCCTCCCCCAGCTCGTCCAAATATGGTCACTTCCTGCTCCAAACCGCTCCGAACTAGTAAAGATGGTGACGGACAGAATCTGAACTGGAGGATTCATAACGTTCACAAACCAACGATGACGTCACTGATGGTTGATGACGTCACTGATGGTCACCGCTTGGTTTACGTACATTTGATGAGTCACAGAAGCAACATACGAGCAACTTTTTTCATACATGAGCGCTGATGCATCCAAAAACCCCAAAATGTTCCGTTTCTGTCCTGAGATCAGATTCCAGTCACGACTCTCCGACTCGCTGACAGGTCTCTTATTTTTTTGTTCCTGCTCGGCCTGGTTGTTCCAAAGTAAATTGATCTTTAGATTCCAGATGCTGAGTTTTGGATAAATCATCACTCTCCCGGTGCCACATGCCACCTTCTGATGACCGCTCATTTCTCTCGGCTCCTGGAGTACATGGCAATTTGTTCTGTGCTTCGTAGAAAAAAAGTGAACTGCCAAACAAACAGAGTGGACTGTACCTACTTTCTCTGACCCAGCGCGCCCATTTATTCTACCACATAACTAAAAACACTCCTTCAGATTCATCATCTGAACACTGAGCCACTTTCTTTTTGTTGTACATCCTCTCTTACAACCTCACAGATCTGCAGGTTGGTGAAGGAGATTTAGCCCGATGGACAAACCCCAGCTCTCCACCCCGGCGGGCGGCGCCATGATCCAGCTGACCAACTGAGATTTGTCTTTCTCTCATGAAACCCTTCTACTCCTCCTTTATAATTTTTTTTTTTTGAAAAACACTCATGAGGAAAAAGAGCTCTGTGGAGGGAAAGTCTACAATAAAGTGGGCCTTCAGATGAGCAGAGCGGCCTTGAATTTGAAAAGATAAAAAAAATAAAAATAAAGAGGCGAAGGGGCAAAGAGGAAATGTTCTCATCTGTTCAGGAGGAAGGTACCCATGATGCTCTTTGTGGGCATTTTTTAACTTCAAGGTTTGATCATTGAAGTTAGAAAGAAATCTTGACTTGATTTGAAAGTGGAGGTGATTCGACTGACTCATTGTAAATGAAGAGTATATTTTGTCTTCATATTTGGTTAGTATGCACCATCGGTCCGATCACAGACAGACAGGACGCTGTGCAACAATATGCTCTTTTTTAAAGTTGGCCATGATGGAGGCCAAAGATGAAGTTGAATATGATGAGCAAGCTGATATGTTTTACAGACTGACAGGACGCTCCGACAGACAGCTGAGTGACACATTTCAGACCGATAGATTTCAGAACTGACATGAAACCCCAGTTTTTTATTTTCCTCCTGCTCTCCTCTTTCTGTACCTTCATGGACACTTTGGAGCTTTTTACACTTCAGCAGATCTTTGATTCAGTTTGATTAAGATTTATGGACAGATCGTTTTTTGGGCTTTGTTTGTATTCATGTGGCCACTAAATAATGAATGAATAAATAATACAAACAGAAGGCTGTTTTATATCTGCCTCAGGAAATTGAGTTGGTTTTAATTTTTTTTTTTTTTCTTACTCACATGATTGGAGAACATTAGACCAACCAGGTTCAGACATTTGATCGGCATGTTCATGGAGAGATCCTCGGTTAGACATTTTTATTTTATTTGATTCGTTTTTATTCTTCAATTTATAAAAACAGCCCAGCACAACCATATACTTACTTTTGTCGTATACCTTTTTGTTTGTGGTTCAGCAAAGGCCAGACATTTATATGTTTCAAGTTCTCATTGCATAGTTGACGAAGGTTATTTTATCATATACAGTGTGCAGAGGTTGTGTTTTTAACGCCTTTATTTCAGCATCTTTTTTGACCGGGAACAAAAAAAAAAAGAGGTATTTATTCTGTTTTTGTGTAATTTAAGAACCTATTTTTTTTTTATTATGATTTGTATCAAATGCTATAAGAAAAAACTCACATGAAATGTTAAACGGTGAAAACTAAAAAACTGTTATCACATTGTGGTGGCGGGGCGTGGTTAGCTCAGCTGCAGGGGGAGAGAGTGGGGGAGTGGTTCGGGGGACGGTGCCGGGAAGGGGATAATTAGTCCAGCTGAGCCCAATCATGACTGATTTTGTCTCTCCCTGATAAGTGAGCAGAACCTGGAGAGGAGAGACGGGTGAGAAGCAGTGACTGAACGGACGCTCGGAGGCGGGCAGGAGAGCGCCGTGACAGGGGGAGGTCGAGTGGCCTGGAAAATAAAAAGGTTTAAAACTCAACTCTGTGAGTGCAGCGGGTCATCTGTGTCCAAAAGAACCCCACCGTAGCCTAGTCGTGCTACACGCATGTTTAATGATGCTGGAGATGATGGAAGCAAAGAATTAGACTACTCTGAGTCCACTTTATATTTTCTATTCATTTCAATTTGAACCTCATTTAACCGCAGTAGCACCACCAATAAAATCTCATTTTCAGTATTTCATTATCCTGGTCAAGAAATTCACATTTTGTTAAAAATATTGCTCAACGTTGTTGTAATAATTGTACAAAATCATGACCTGACTACCACAATGGAGCCTCTTTAAAAACAATATTTCACATCAACCTCATCACCGTACCGACGGTCAACGCGACAAACATCTTCAGGATTTCTTTCACTCTTTTCACAACCTGCCATCCTGTTGAAATTCCATCAGAAGTAGAATGACGGTTTAAACCTGCCGTTCCCTATTTCAGTCAACATCCTCCTCCTCTTCCTCCATCGGTGTGTTCACCGTCACAACAGGAAACCGCTCTCCCTTTTAAAGCATGGACCACCAGTCCACTAGAGGGCAGCGTGTCAGCGTCACCCCTGTTCCTCACGAGAAAACCACGTGCGTTAGGACGAGGACAGCACGTAGAAAACCATGTGGTTAGAAGAACAACGGCGATGTCGGGGTTCGGAACAAAAAAACACATGGTGAGGAAAAAGACATGCAAATGCAAACACACACACACACACACACACACACACACACACACACACAACAAACATACACAGTATCCTCCATGACCTTTGCCTTATAAAGATTTCAAAGCCGTCGTCTCATGACTCACATCCGATGAGCGTCGACGTGTCCAGGCATCACAAAGACACGCTGACCTCTCGCTGACTGGATTTTAGTTTGACACGCTTGGCTGTGATCGTGAACTGGAAGCAGCAACCTGCACCATGAAAATGGTTTTAGTGTTCAAAGAGATTTGGTTGAAAAGGCCGGACTGATTGGTTCTTTTTGGGTATTTTGCAGGGATTTACCTATTTTAACACGGCTCGCCGTCCCGTTGGAAAAGTTCCAGAGGATTTGTTTCCCCAACAGCAGACAGATTGAAGCGTGTCCCTCCTCCTGAAAACAGCCCGACAGGTCTTTGTAGAAGCAGCTCATCACGACCCACGGGTCCGGTTTACAGTGAAGCGACCTCTCGGCAGCAGAGACTCAGTTTGCACGGCGTCTATATGAACTGTTTCCTTGTTAGGAGGCGGTGGGTTGGGTGGATACAGCAGGGGACCACTTCCTGTTTCCAACAATCACTTTAACACCAGCCATCATCCTTTTCTTACCCTGACCACGTTCTTTTTGTGATTTCCTGACGGTCTGCTCTGCTGCGTCTTATCTGTTCAATCTGTAATTACACTCATATCTCATAATCTAAACAGGTAATGATTTATTGATGTCAAAATGCTCGATGGTCTTCCGTGTTTTAGCCGAAGGAAGCTCAGCGTTTCTCCGCCTCGACCTTCACCTCGACGAGCACAGCCTGAAGAAGAGGAGGAGGAGGAGGAGGACGGAGCGAAGGATGAAACGTGAAGAAGAGATGGCTCGGCCTCTTCTCATCCCAACGCACACGCAACACGCACTTCAATGTAATCGGTGATGAAGGGGGCGTGACGCTCAGACAGAGTGAGGAATCACCTCCACCGAGCATCGTCACACCTGAGAACAGCAACACGTCTCTGAGGCGGTGTCCAGCCACGACCACATGAAGACGGGAGGTGATGAGGCAACATGAACTCACGCAGTTATTTTATGTTCATCTGACTTCTGAAGACATCAGTTATTCTTCTGATTCAAACACAGGAACAAAGACCCTTCAACTCGTGAACTAAATGACGACATGCACAGCACAGCCGGGTGGTGTCTAATCTCTGCAAGGAGTACAGAAGAGTGACCAAAATAACTTCCTCCACAGGGAAAACAGACTTGGAGCTCTTTGACTGCTGCATGAACAGCAGCAGCACCATCGAGCAACAACTTCGCTTCCAGGTGAACGAGTGAGGCAGCAAAACACTGTGCGGAGGACTGATAGCTCACAACCGCCCAGCAGGGTGTGTTGGGTATGTTGGACAGTCAGAGCGGGAAGACATTTGAGTGTAGAAGTCGCTATATGTTAGTAATTCTTCCCATCTTCCCTCTTAAATTTTTTTTTCTGGGGAGGAGCCAGCGGTGGATCTGACCGATCTGATTGGAAACCTGACGATACTACGTCCCGCCCACCGATAGCTGTAACCTGACTGCACCACAGGCCTGTCAATCAAACAGACACGCCCCCAAAAACAGGTCTTCTTGAATCTTCTTTTCTAATGAATGAGGGATTATTTTCAGATGGACCTCCAGAAAACTAATAAGAAGGAGTGACTTTAGCTAACAACACCGAGATAACTGATGGACACATTTTATTCACTTTGGATTTGATGAGAGAAGTTGAATGGGAGTCTATGGAGCCGGAGGCTTTTTGGAGCCGACCTCTAGTGGCACTCGCTGGTATTGCAGCTGAAGACACTTCAGCATCGGACTCATTTTTCAGAGCCAGAAGTTATGAACACTTTTATATCCAGTCTATAATTCTAACATGGCGTTCTTTGTCTTTTAAACCGTTGTTCTGCTTTAAAGCCCCATCATGTCTCAGAAAAAACAAATCAGCTCTCATCTTTAAAAAGAATCTTAAAAATGTGCTTTCTTTGTCTTTGTTGATGTCCTTTCCTTCTTTCTGTTTTCTTTCTACCAAGAAGTGCTCTGAAATTTGTATCTTGAAAAGGTAAACAATGTGTTGCTTTTGTTTTTCATTCCTTTTTTCTTTTCCTAACCTGCTAAATCCAATTATTTGTATTATTTTTCTAAGGAAACCAAAACCTAATCTTCACTGGGAGTGTTTTTGCTGCTTAAAAAGGCAACAATTTCCTGCTTATAATTCTTCCTCTAATTTGACTGGACTTGTGCTGTACTGCACATTATTCAACAACACTTCTTGTCCTTCCTTCCAACATTCTTGACCTGCAGGTTGAAGGCTTCTTAAAATACACAGCCTCAGCCGTTAGTCCAAATCACCCATTTGCTTGATGATAACGAGGCAATCGGGGTCGGAGAAGATGGAGACTGGACAGTTAGATGAGCAGAGGGAGACTTTAAAGTGCTTTAAGGCCAATGTCAGTGCAGGATCTAATATTTTATAGCATCTTCCATCTGCCTGGATGCATGACACGCGAGGACAAGACATCAGATAAAAAAAAATCCTCCCAGAGGCAGATAAGAATATGAAAGTCAACCACATGCATCATTTCCTGCCGTCGGACAGGGAGGCGGACGTGGTGGATATCCACCTGTTGTTTCTGACAGACCCTGCATTTACGCTGCCAACAGGAGGGACGGCTGACGTAGCAGCGGCGGTGACTTCTGTGGGAGGAAGGAGCAGGACAGGCGGAGAGAAACAGCCCAGCGTGTCGCCACAAATCTCCTGTCTGCCACCGGCTGCCTGCCAGGTGACTGTACCCGGTGTCTGAGGCCTCCGGGTCCGCTAGGGGAAACACTGAGAGCAGGCGGCAAAAAAATGTGACAAAGATTGGAGGGGCTCTAGTTCAGGTGCTACCTGGGAAAATCTGAACAACCAAAAAACAAATCCACCAAATATCCCTCAAAACACAGATTTCCCCTAATCACAGGTTAATGATGTGGTTCAGTTGGATACACAGCGTTCCTCTTAGAAGAAGGTCGATGTGACACAGAAAAACAAACTGACACAAAATGTCTTTCAAACCTCAAAATCAGCTCATTAGAAGCAATTTGCAAATGTTGGATAACTTTTAAGATAAAGGGTCCCAACATCCAGCACCGGCCATGAGAACAGTGTGTTTGGTATTTTGATGTACACATAATCATCTGCTTTCTCACAACTGCACACCTCAAGAACCCTCAGACATGTTTTAGGATGTAAAACACTCTTAATTGGAATAATAATTTGTGTCTCATCTGTTTTTTCTACCAAAAAAAAACAGATCTACTCCGTCTTCCTCATGAATCCTTCCTCTATGAATATGCAAATATATTACATTTATAAAGTTTAACTGCAGGACACAGGATGCTTCATACTGCATTGTAAAGTCTATTCTTACCATTGAGGTTTCAAGTTTACACATCCTGCTGGTATAAGTTG